>NC_139815.1:26419189-26930851 GCF_963457635.1 Microchirus variegatus | reverse complement strand
TTCTCAGGTTACACTGACACTAGGGTTGAGTCAAAACGTCAGGTTTTGTGATGTATAGTTGATAGTTGTCCTTCCTCGTGCAATACAATATAAATAATCAATATCCGTATTTGGGAACATATTTCTATATTAGGGAACATATTCACCAAGGTGCTTACTAGCATATAACTAGCATACTAGCCCTTTATTAGTAAATATTAATTACATATTAACACCTTATGTAGGAAATAGAGGTAGAATAAGGTTATGTAGAATAAGGTGTTAATATGTGCTTAATGATTACTAATGGGCACTAGAGCACCTAGTTAATGGTGATGCTGTTTCACTATTTTTATTTAACAAATTAAGGCGCTCGAAAGTAAACAGTCCCTGCCAGTTTCATCTATCTATCTATCTATCTATCTATCTATCTATCTATCTATCTATCTATCTATCTATCTATCTATCTATCTATCTATCTATCTATCTATCAGAGAATGATTGTATAATATTATATACATGTATATTTTGTATCGTGGACCGTGTATCGGGCATCGTATCATATCGCATCCTATCTGTGACAGGAACTCAACAAAATAAGCTACAGAACATGAACCACAACAGTATCATGAGGTACTCTGTGATTGCCCCAACTGACACACCCACAAATCATGTGATGGTTCACTAATTTGGTGGTATATATGTATATATATATATATATATAAATGTATATAGTACGTGTATATATACAAACAACGCACAGTAGGTGTATGTAATGCAGCACATACATGCCCCAGAGTCAGAGACAGGGAAAGCTGACCTTGTGGTTTCAGATCCAAGGACACTGCCATCGATCATCTGATAGAGGCGGGTCAGCCTGCAGGTGGATACTGGATTAGTCTGAAAGGCGTGTGAGAGGGTGTGAGTGTGTGTGTCTGTGTGTGTATTGTTTGAGCTTTTATGCGAGTGCAGTTTGTGTCTCTCTGTCTTTTTTCTTCATCTTTGACTCCTGTGTGGAAAGAGACGCGGGGCAGTGACACGAGGGAACACTAACACACACACACACACACACACACACACACACACACACACACACACACACACACACACACACTCCGTAAAAACACGGACCCATTTGAGCACAACTTTCCAGCTGAACATTAATATGCAGCAGTCTGATACTGCAGTGTCTGCTTTTTGGGTATTAGTGCTTCCTTTAGGGCAACGAGAATCCCCTTTGTTCGAGCGATGGGACATCACCTCATGTAATATGCAGCAGAGCAGAATAATGAAAAGCAGCACGACTACTGTCGCAGAATGAACAGCACACCAGTAAGAATTGATTCCGTGTCATTTTTATCAATTATTTATGATCCCAAACAGTTACAGTGCAGGGTGCAGCTTCCCCACCTCCACTTGTCATCTAAAAGAATACAGTGTGGTAAGTCAGTGTCATTCTGAGTCTCTGGAGCTGCGCCTTGGGGCGAATCTTTGAAATTGTGTATCTCTCTATGACAGCGTAGACCTTCACCTTGGCTCAGATCTGCCTAAACGATTCTAGCTGCAGGTGAGAAATCCCTGCCTTTGATTTAGCAAGAGGGCACGCAGGTGCAGATTTCCCCAGATGGGGGCGAGTTCACACGCTTATATATTTATATATAAATCCAGAGAGGTAAATGTGCAGCTCATTTCCAATCATGGTTTAATGAGACGGATTGAGGTCAGAGCCAGAGACGTGGCAGGAACCGGTCGCACTTGTGGGAAAAGCACGTGGAGCGAAGGGAGCATTGGAAGTCTTAGCACGCCACCATGAGTGAGACGGACAACTTTCTCTCCACAGTCCACCCCCCCTTATTTTTTACTCATACACACAGTCAGGGAGCAGACAGAGGCGGGGGTGGGGGGGGGGCATCGGAGGGTGCCAAGCTTCCCATAAAGGCCCCAGTGATTCTCTGCTGAGAACTAACCTAGCAACCACAAAGAGAAAGTGAAGAAGCCAGCGCCTTTCTCCCGGCTCCACTTACACACTGTGTTTCTGGAGAATATTGTCCGCTATGATAACTCCTCCAGCACAATGCATCATTTCAGAGGGGCTTGGCAAACCTGCTCTTAAGTCAGTGGCGAGTTAATGATATGGAGAGGAGGGAGGTGACAGCCTAGTTTGGACTGACAGCTCACAGACTTAGTGAGAGAGGTGTCACTGCCACTGTGTGTGAAAAGGCTCTTGTCTTGGCCTGTTTGTTCACTCGGTCTTTTCACTTTGAGAAAGGGCAAACAAAAAAAACAACAGCCTCAGTCCCAACACAAATCCCCACTTGAACATATTGTCCTTAGTTTCTGATTTTACCTGGAAACAAATATCTTATTTTGTCTCTTAGCAGATGTAATCCCTGAGGGGGGGGGGAGTCCTAATTGAGAAACAAATAAAAGTTCAAACACTAAACAAAAGTTTAGAGGATTTACTCACCACCAGCAGCCACTCTGCTAAACTACATCACCACACAACTTGTGTACAGACAGAAGGGGATTTAATCTTATCAGAACTTAATAGACGTGACTTCAAATCTGCCACCTAAGGTGCCGTTCACATGCAGCAACCATGTTTCCCATTTTTCTGGATGCAGATACTGTACGTCACTGGATGTCTTACACCATGTAGTAAAAGTCTCAGTCTAGAAGTATTTAAAGGGGACATGTTATGCTAAATCAATGTTTTAATCATTTTGATACTTATATTTGGGACTCTGGAGGTCCTATGAGTCTGCAAAGTGTGAAAAAAGATGACTCACTCATGTTTTTGTGGTCCACCTCAGTCTAAGTACAGGAGATAAAACACACAATGTTGACTTCCGCATTCATTGTTACGTCACAATGAGACATTCCTCCACTTTGTCCCTAAAAAAACATAAGAGTGCAGGCGAGGGCAACAGTATCCTGAAGAGCGGAAGTCTGTGAAGTGTTCTATTCTTGGCTGCACAGTGCAGCACAGAGTTCTACACAAACTTCCAGCCTCAGAGGATTTACGTGTCCAGTGGATACCTTTTATATATGACGACAATGTGCCGGCTAGAGTCTGCAAATGATGGCTTTTCCAAATGCTAACTGCTGTTAGCTGTCGGAGCCTCAGTGATGCTGATGTAGTTTCCTGTGTCTCATTTGCATATTTAAAGAGACAGACACTCAAAACAGAGCGTTCTGAACAGGGCTGTTTTGTCAGAGTGATTGAACTGATGTGGTGCTTCATCCTTAAGGTATTTTGACCAAAGCATGTCACAGACATGTTCATTAGGACACCAGGGAACTAGGTTCACTTGGAGAAATAGGGTATAATATGAGTCCTTTATGGGAGTTTGATTCAACAGAGTTAATTTCTTGCACAGACACAGACTGCCTTCTGTCAAGTTCTATGCTTTTTTACAATACGTTCACGTCATGATGCCCCAGAGCCTTGAATATAATAGTCAGCAGTTAGAGTCAACCGTTCATGTCCTCAGTGACCTTAGTGTTTGTGTCATTTAGGCCATGTTTGTGTCCTATAGCGACGAAACACCCTCCCTTGTCACAGCATGTGGGCGCGTTATTGCGCGGAGGCCTCCTTTGTGTGTCCTCAGTTTGAACCAAACCATTGCTGCTTCTCCTCTACTTCATCCCTCACTTTCCCTTTAAGGTGCCACAATAGCTTGACCTCGTGCTTTCTATGGATAATTGGGCTTTGTGCATTCACTGTGTAAAATAAGTCTGGCACTCATATTATAGAACGACCTCTGCTTTAGTGAATAAGATCATTAAACACTTGGCGATGGGATAATGAATACATGACTCCAGTACAGCATCCATGGCACAGCTCCCTTTTTTTGTCAAACACAATGAGCAATCTTTGCACAGGGAGAGAAGTAGTTTAATGGCAGACGCTCCGTCTTTTGAAACTCAGGCCAACTATTTGCTGGTCGTTGTCTGCTCTCAATTAAAAGCTTTGAAACTGCCGTCATCCAGACACAGCTCCAGAAAACTTCTGCAGTGTGTAACATGGTGTGTTTTCTTCAGGGTTGAAGGATCACATGCAACCAGACGCGGAAAGTTTTTACTGCCTTTCACACACACACACACACACACTCTCACACACACACACGCTCACACTGCAATGGCGATAATCCGTTGTCTTTGTTTAGATTTTTGTTCTTAGTTAAAAAAATCTGTGATGCTCAAGCAACTTCACAATCATCTCAGCAGCTTCCAGATTGTAGAGGATAAGTAATGTCAGATGTGACTGGAGTGCAAACCCTAAGCGCCTCTGGCCCACACACACACACACACACACACACACACACACACACACACACACACACACACAGAGACACACAGAGTGGATCTGTTTCATATTACTGTACAGCATGTCTCTATTTCTCCCTCGTTCATTCAGAGAAAGAGAATATATTGTTTGATATCTGCAGTAGAAGTTGCAGCAGGTGTTTGGATGGAAATCAAATTTCTCTCTCTCTCTCTCTCTCCCCCCCACACACACACACACACACACACACACACACACACATATATACATGGTTGTGTGTCTCTGATTCAATCTACCGGCCATATGAAAACCACAGCTCTTGAATTTCATGACAAATTTCCCTTGACTGTGTGTGTGTGTTTTTTTTCACCCTGCCAAATGGAATGGAAAATTGAGAAGAAACAAAAAAAAGTGCTCCGAGGAGAGAAGATGAATCTTTGCAAAGGTCATCGCGTTTTGCTCCTCCAGGACGAAGCATCCTCCGGGACACTTTGTACACTGTACACACTGTGCACAAAGGGTGTCCTTCTTTCACGAGTGTTTGTACCTGTAGGCGCTGCTGCTTGTATGAGTTTATGACAGAACCCCCCCCCCCCCCTCCCCCCCCCACAGCTAATGCAATTCAGAGCTCAGAACGAGGCTGTGCATTTTAACAGCTTGGCCAGTGGCGCGCGGTGGCCAGCAATGCAAGAAGGAGCGACTGTAGCTGAGCTGCATGTCTGTGCCAGTCTACTTCAGCTGCTTAGTAAGGTACTGTAGTTCCAGACCATCTCTCCAAGGATTGGGCCAAGCTGAGAGACGAGGAAACAATCTGAGTGAGAGGGAACAGAAAATCATTCACCTGTTTATATCTTAGCGGCGCACAGGATGCCTTCCAATCTCCTTTGCCTTCTGTCCCCCTTCTCTATCCCCAGGTTTTCTTTTAAGCTCACCCATCTTTCCAAATGTCAGTGTTAATGTGTTTGTGTGTGTGTGTACGTACGTCCATGAGTCTCTATGAAAGCTGCCACCTGGAGTGAAATCCTTTTATTCTTCAGGAAGTAGAAACAATCCTGCACGATACGTCACTTAAATTCTCACAAGAAATTATTTTCTTTCTTCTGTATACTTTTTTTGGTCTGTTTAGTTTGGCCTGGGTTTAGTTTTCCTGTGAGTGCAAACTAGTTTTGTGTCGGTCATGAATGATTCGTTGGAAAGAACTGACTGGGATCACTTGATGAACTGATTCGTTCCTTTCTTAGTTCACTTGAGCTCAGCAGCGATCAGTGGAACTGCCGCGTTCTGTGAATCACTCGTGGAGTCGTTCGCTGGCGCCGTCACTCACTCTGTGTCTGTCCGTGCTGCTGTGATTCGTTCGCGCTGTCAGTCACTGACTCAGTCAAGATTCGCAAACGAACTGACACACAGAGAGCTGGTGAACTGTGGCTGAGGACATGAATCTCATTCGCGCTGTCACTCACTCACTGAACCGCACACGTACTGACACACACACAACCGTGAATGAAACGACGTGAATCTCGTTCGCATCACGAACGAACTGACACACAGAGAACTGTGGCTGAGGACATGAAGTGATTTTACTAGTGCTGAGAACGTTAACGGCGGTTAATGGCATTTCCATGTCGACTGACTGGAAAACCATGTGTGTGACATCATGTTTACATGCCACGGGACCGGATGTCTCTGTGACTCCCGATTGTTAAATTGTGGTTATTTGTAGCGCTGCTCTTTTCCTTTAATAAACAGACCGCTCCAGTTCGACGTGCTAATGATGCTAATGGAGCTAACACAGCTAACGGAGGTAACTGGTAAACGGTACCTGGACTCTGGTGCCGCGGCACAAAAACATGATGTCACACGTGTATTTTTTCCGGTCACTTGTCATGGATATGTGTCATGCATTAATGTGCGTTAACGTTGACGCCATTGTAGTTTTTTTTTTTATTTGTCAGTATCAGTAGATAAGTTTTTATCATATCAACTTCATTTTTATTCACTCCATGTCTCGTTTCCGTCGCTCACGGACCTTTTTCATCGCAGTTTTTTATCAACGACAAAAATTTGTGAGCACTCGCTAATACTGCTCTACAACTCCAACTCTGTATGAGAAGCACAGATAAGTGCCAGAGAAGCTGCTTTGTGTGTTACCCGCATAGAAAATGTAACAGCACTTGTCAAAGCAGATGGAGAAAGTGACATAAAAAAAAAAAAAAACGAATAGGAAAAACCTGAGTGGAAAAGGAACCATAGCTTGAAGAGGAAACATAGAACAAAATGGGCACAGTGTGTGAGAGAGGATTGAGGAATAAAGGAGCAATTAAGCACAGCAGATAAGAGTTGAGAGTAAAACTCTGAAGGAAGGCCGAGCCTGAGGAAAGTGGAAGGAGAGAAAGCGTAAGGAGAAGGCTATATTAGTGACGTAGATTAGCGCGGCAGCGGAGGGGGATTGTTGACAGCGTCTTTCATCAGCGAGGAGGGCAGTAGCAGTGTGACGGCTCACTCCCACACAGGTCGCGACCCGTGTTATTACAGAGCAGCTCTCAGCAGATCGCCCTCACTAAATGAAGCCATTGAGCTGGATGGTGCCACGTTGCTCTAATGAAGACAAAGCCATGTGTCACATGCCTACCTGCACCTATTAACTGCATGCTCAAATGCGCGCACAATCGGGCTCAGGCAAGGTCACACAACGGCGTTTCATAAACACATTATTTGCCATGTTTCCAGACAGATACAAGCTGCTACTGTACAGTATACACCGCCTATAAATTTTTTTTGTGTTTTGTGTTCCATTAAAAACCAGACGTTTGCAGCTAGAATAGTCGTTTACCACATTAACAATGTATAGAGTATATTTCTGATTCATTTAATGTTATATTCATTGAAAAAAAGGGCCTTTCCTTCAAAAATAAGGACATTTCTAAGTGACCCCAAACTTTTGAACGGTAGTGTACCTGTCTGTAAATTCTGTTTCATCCAACTTGTACGGATGTTATCTGCAAATATAGCGATAGACTGCGTTTGAGATGATTTTTGGGTGAAAAGTAATGCATCGTTGGAAATAGTACTGCATTTAAATATCTCAAGGTCCCTCAAGCCCCATGTAACGTAAGCATATACACAGAGAGAAGGGCAGTGCTGTTTGATGTAGGTCCAGTGGGTTTCTCTGGTCATGTTGACTCACACATGAGTGAAGCTGAGACCAAACATTTGCTCAGCGTGGCTTCTGCTCCGCAGCACGGCTGCCTCTGACCCCCACAGCCATCACTGGCAAATTCATTAGATTCCTGCTCACAGCACTCGGCATCCTCCGAAGTGTGAGACAAAGAATCATGGAGGTGTTGAGTGGGTTTTATCAGTTGTGACAGATTTAGACCATGTGATGACGAGGAATCGACGGAAGCGATGCACACACTTTGGATAATGCTTCATTTTGTTTACACAGCTGTGAGAAGAAAGATAAAAGGCTGTCGATTTCTACAGTTGATCAAAAAACAGGTTTAAGTTCATCCCCCGAAGAGTCTCTCTAACTTCCATAGTCTCCAGATAGTAAATCCTATCATGATTCATGATCCTGTTCAACAGCTGTGCAACACTTTTGATTGATAGCTCTTGTATCAACTTCTACTGCCAACCTTTAGGTCTGTGGGAATAATGCACAACTCCTTATATGGACATCGTCTTCTTATGTGTTGTTGAGTCAAAGTTATGATTCATTTTATATTCCATTTTTAGTCGCGATATAAAGTAACAATATTTGTGCAAAATAGGGTTCGGAATCTTCACCATCGAAGCGATACGACACGCATCTCGATACACTGCCAACGATTCGATACATCAGCGATTCATGAAATTTACCAGCGATGGGATTCGATACGATTCGATACGATAATTATACTATCGAATACATAGTAATTCTCAAGTTATGGCACTCAAAGCATTAAAGCTGGCTGTGACTTTTATTTTAAAACATAGGAAATACAACAGAGATCAGAGAGAGCTTGAATGTGCTGAGACACACTGCTTTGAAGAAGAGACAATGGATTGTTCACAGGTATCTCTGGAAATGATACAGGTATAACCTTTAACAACAATCTGAAAAGATTGCCGAGGTTGTGCTGAAAAAAAGGATATAAAACACTGTATATTGCACACTCTTATAGCCTCTGTATAAACTGTGATGGGGGAAAAAAAAGCAGCCAAAATGCTCTGTGTTCTAAGGGTTAATTTCTCATGAAGATCGATCATTAGCTGAATCTTATTATAGTCTAATTGTGAGAAATGAATTCACTATACTTAAAGGTGGAGTCAAGAGGCCTGGAACAGCAAGTTACACTGTAAGTTATCTGTGGTGCTAACGCTAACATCTGGCCATCATCTCTGCTTCAGCAGCGTTTGTCTCTGTGGCTCATTGTGAAAATTCAATAAGGCGCAAACACCAGCTTTTGTTTTGGATGCTTTTATTTACCGATAACTGTCGTCTTGTGAAAAAAACTCCAAGAAATATGATACAAATGTGTTTCAGAAACAGCTCTAATAGGTAATAACATCATACAAGCAGATGCACATATGGCTGTGTGTCTTTATTTACTTATTTTGAACTGGGACTCATAGGACACGAACGAACATCAGTGGGTAACCGTGTCAGATTGTAGCAGCTGATGGCATGAAACGACCTGCATAAATATGCACTTTAGATAAGAAAAAAACAAAAGGCAAAAGCAACATCAGTAGATAAGGACCAACGGCACACGCTGTATTCCAGTTTATGAAGAGACAAATAAGAGTATAAAACGTGTGTTGCAGTGAGGCAAACCAGGAAATAAAGACCTTAATATTTAAAGTGCTTCAGGGTTCAATGTTTGAAAGTGACTGGTGCTAAAGTGCTTGTGCTAAAGTGCTTATTTTATTGCACACAGATTTGTAAAGAGTAAAAATAAATCATCAAACATTGCCCTTGTTTTTACTCCAGAAAGAATCGGAGAGGAGTGTATTACATGCACCTTGCGCTGTTTTGCAGAACCCTTCAGAAATCAGTATTAAAGCTCCAGTGTGCAACTGCTGTCACTGTTGCTACTTCTTTCAATTTAACCCTCCATCTCAGCTTCCTGAAAGGATGAGTTTGTTGGAAGTCCATATTCCAACAATTCTCTTTTTGGTGTCTCGCTACCTTATCGATTCTCAGGGAACTGGGATTTCAGCCACTGCTGAGAACGCTGTGTTTTATTGTAATCTCTGGCTCAGTGAGATCTCTGAAAAAACCCGGTCGGTTACGTAAACAGCAGTTCTCATGAACAGCAGATCGTCCTGCTCCGGGCACTAGTCTGGGTACATCCGGTTGCGTACATTGAACCACAGAAGAAGAATAACGTCCGTTGTGGAGGTGTTTCACGAGCGACAGTGTCTTCTGACTCTGGGTCTGACTCTGGGTCAAAGGTCGTCAAAGGGACTGAGGCGGGGAGTCGTGAAGAAGCTATTTTTAAACTTTAAAGCAATGTTTTGATGAGGAGTAGCAGTGCATCCACCGTTCCAGAGGTGGTGTGCTGGCATGTCACTTCTGGGTACTGGCCAATCACAAGACAGTTGGGAAGCCTCTACGCTGGCTGGCCAATCACAACACACTCTGTCTTCTGGGGGTGAGATTTACGTCTGAAACAGCGCGGCTGACCACAGCTTCAATAAGGACAGATTTCAATCGGCTCGTTTACAGCAACTAGGAGGTTTTTGACCATAAAAACAAGTTAATGTATGTAAGTAGACCTCCATAACTAACTTCCATAACGTGAGCTTTAAAGTGCTGGACGTGTGACATATTTTGTCATGATATACATGTATTAAGAGTAACTGTATCTAAACAGTGAATCCCCACATGGATTGGTCCATGTGGAATGGTATTGCACAAAGACAGTAGAGCTATAGACAATAACTCTAGACCAAGTCGCCAGGGCATCTGCGTGCAGCTCCAGGTGCGAGGCTGTCAGATGCCGTTTGCATGGCGACAGTGCTCCCAGGTCACACTGAGGCCATTTCTACCTGTCACTATTTCTCTGGAGCCTGTAGGTGTGTGTGTGTGTGTGTGTGTGTGTGTGTGTGTGTGTGTGTGTGTGTGTGCAACACATAAACCCAAAGTACTTACCCTTGAACCGTTGGGACTCGCCAAAGTGAAAGAGTATCCTCTTAACTGTTTCTCAAAGCAGAAGTTAAGACAGATGCAGCCAGGAGAGGTGACCTCAGGCAGACCTTATAGCAACAAACCACACTTCCAGGCAAAATGACACACGTACTTATGATAAATTCTCACCACTGCTTTATTACGTTCCTTTTCCCAATGAGGAAGAATGGTGTCTAAACGTACAAGTTGTTAACTGTACTGCGCTGATTAAACTTGGTTGCACAACATGATGTTGTATTAGGGCTGAGACGGTTGTGTGTGACTTGCAGAATTAACAATGCTGTTTTTCTTCACTGGGTTGATATAAATGTTTAATCATGGTTTGGTGGGAGTTTTTAAATAATGAATTAGGGAGTTTTTCGATCATAAAATACGTGATGCTTTTTTGAAAAGGGTGTTGTTTTAATGCTAATTATTTATGAGAGAATTAAAGCTTGCTTGGAGGATAAATGGGGAGCCCTGTAGGCCTGTGTGTTAGTGCCGTTTGCCTTCCTCCGAAAACAATGATTCTTCCCACACTATTCATTAAATCTGCTGTTATGAGTTCAACTCCGGAGACACAATACTGGTGAAGAGTCGGAGCCAGACATGAACACAAAAACAAGCACAATGACTGTATTAATATTCTGGACTTAATGGACTATAACCAAAGTCATGCAGCCTCTCACAGCCGCTGCCGAGACAATGTTAGAAACTTCAAGATTCTCATCGGACCCATTAGACTGTGATCGTACATTCTTCAGTGCACTCACCAAAATACAGCTGCTTATTTGGTCTCATGATGAAAAGAAGCACTGACTGCACCTGAGCAAGTGTAAGTCTGTTTTTAGAGAAGATGCCACGCAACATATCATTTTTTTTTTGTTTCTTTGCAACTACTGTGTTTATTTTTTTCCTCTTTCTATCAGTAACTGAAACAATATTGCTGTTATTTCCTCCCTTTTATATACAAATTTCATATCATTGCTATATTTTATCTGAATAATAGCGGGCCTTCCTTCCTTCCTTCTGTTGTTACCACCCAGGTGACGTAGTCGTCTCTAGAGACGAAAAGACGTGAAAAATGGTACCTACATCCTCGCTGCTTTACCACTCAGCATAAAGCCAAGTGTAGGGGGAGAGAGCCTCAAAGAACTAGCATCCTATCTAGGCAGGAGTAGAAACTGGAAAGAAGCACCAGCTGGATCCTCTTATGCGGAGTATATGACCTCGTCATGCAATCGACTACTGCTTCTCTGCTGACGCACAAACTGCTGATGCTTATCAAATCTCATTTTTCTTTTTTGCCTCAGATGGAAGCAGTTTTTTTTGTGGGGAGGGGGGGACAAATCATGCTCATGCTTTGCTGCCGACAAGTGTTTAGTAATGTCTATAGTCCACGATGGTGACACAAAAACAACTTTTTTTTTATGATGCATGATGATGAAAGTTTGTGAAGGGAGTCCCAATTCTTGTCTGGATTTCCACAGCTTCCCTTTGTTGCTCAATTCCAAAGAGGAAGGGGCAAAGTATAGGCATAAAATAATGATGTTGGATTGAGCCAAAGTTTAATCCCCTTTACCCAAGTCATTAAAGTTGAGTCTGTGGAGTTCTAAGATGGTCCACAGTACTCAACTTAGAGGTGACGCAGTGTCAAACATCTTAAATGGCCAGAGTGTAAGAGTTAGTGACATCTAATGGTGAGACTGCAGGTCCTCTGCTCAAACCTTCCTTTCCCAAACCAAACACACAAAAAAACTATGTTCTTCACATACCAGAAAGTTGCTGGTTTGCTCATTCAGGCCTTGTAGAAGCATAGCAACGCAAGATGGCAGCCTAAAGTATACACAATATGAAGAAGTATTTGGACACCTGACCATGACACCAACAGGGACTGTAATGATGTATTCAGATACATGGAGTTGGTCCACCTTTGCAGCTTCCACACCTTTTGGAAGACTTTCTTCAAGATTTTCAAGTGTTCCTATGGGAGTTTGTGCTTCATTCATTCTGTAGAACATTTATGAGGTCAGGCACTGATGTTGGACAAGAAGACCTGGCTCGCAATCTCTGTTCCAGTTCATCCCAAAGGTGCTTGATGGGGTTGAGGTCAGGGCTCTGTTCGAGTCAAGTTCTTGCACACCAAATTCACCAAACCATGTCTTTATAGTCTTTGCTTCATGTTGGAATAGAAACAGGTCTTCCTCAAACTGTTGCCACAAAGTTGGAAGCATGGCATTGTCCAAAATGTCTTGGTAAGCTGAAGTGTTAAGATTGCCCTTCATTGGAGATAAGAGGCCTATCCCAAAGCCTGATTGAAACACCTGAATTCAATACTGAATGTGTGGCCAAATACATTTGTACATATAGTGTAAATACAAAATATTGCAGGATTATAGCATAATTAGAAATATTGTTAACATTCCAAGATACATTAAAATGGTCTTTTACAAAAGCTAACAAAAAGAGTAATCTCATCTTCAACTCTCTGACTCATAATGCAGTCGATGTTGTGAGTCCAAGTGGGATCACAAATCTTAAAAGTCAGGATATGAGTGTGACTGGAGTCCAAATCTTGGACTAAGATACGACAACACTGTCCTTTCGGTATGAGCAGACTGATACTGGACCTGCTCCAGCACAGACCTAACTTCCCTTTTTCATGAGGATGAATGAAAGTAAGGCTAAGTGGATGGATGTGGAGATGAGGATAAACAGGAGAAGCATGAGGCTGTGTGAAAGCAGCAGATGGAGGAGCAGCAGGTGTTGGGGCGGGGAGGGACCGAGCTTCCCATCGTCAGTGTTCCACTGTGATTTTCCTTGACAGCAACGGGGGGATGGATGTGTAGGAGAATGTACTCTCCTCTACTTTCTGTTCGAGCATCCTCTACCTCAAACTGCCCCCACTCTAGGTTGTCCACGCTCTCCTGCCTCCATCTAAAGCAGAATGAAATAGAAAGAGGTGGAGGAGGTGTGTCGCTCCCTGCGAGGTGGGGAGTCGAGTCATTTCGTGAAGGTGATGGATAGATGTGTAGTTTGACTGGTGATGTGTCGGGGGGGGGGGGGGCATGATAATGCAACATTTATCATTTGATCACATGGCGGCGCGTTAAGTGACAAGTGTAAAATTGAATTTTGCTCACATTTTCTTAAAGAAACGGAGAAAATAGGCTTTTATTATTTCATTTTAAAAGCAGTTGTTTTCAATTTTCATTTCAAATGATTTAATTTGGATTCAATTTGAAGTCAATGAGTTGTGCGAGGGCCACACAGGATGCATGTGCAATGCATAACAGTTGCACCACTGAGCTGCTGCATATTGTACGCAGGTCTGTTTTTCATACAGAGTGTGTGTCTGCTTTGAATTTGCTGCTGTGTTTGACATTGTAGCCTCGCACATGAATACAGACATAAATAGTAGATTTTTTTTGGGGGGGGGGGTTATGTCTATGTACTGACCTTAAAGGACGTCTTAGTCCTCCATGTGGCTGTAAATAATTAACAATAACGTTTATTACATGAAAGAGTAGACAGTGCTTGTTAGGGTTAGTTTGAAGGTGTTCTTGAAAGACTCGTGTCTTCAAGGGTTTCTTGAGGTTTCCTGAAGACAAAGGGAGACCTCGCTGATCTGATAGCATTATAGAGCTTGTTCCGCCATCGGGGGTAACCACAAATAAAAACAGTCTGGACTGAGATCGCCTTGTGTGCAGGAAGAGCAGAGCAGAGTAAGACGGCTGGAAGAACTCTGCGGTCGAGAGGGAGAATTAGTCCGTTCAAGTACATGAGTGCAGACCCCAGAGTCACTCTGTAGGCAAGGGTCAATGACTTGAATTGAGATAAATGCTTATTGTAAGTGAGTAGTGAATAAGTGGGGGTCGTGCAAGATAACCAAGGCATGTCGAGGCATCAGCAGCGTTTTGATAATTACTCAGAATCCCCCAGGAGGGGAAGACGGATGACACACTGAAGCATTAAATTATCAAGAAAAATGTCAAAATTAAAAACTTGATCCCTGTCCAAAAACTCCATTGCACTCCACTGACATTTTCTTTCAAAATAAATGCATCAGCAGTAAAAGAGGAACTATATATCACCAATGTGTAAAATCAGACACAACACAACCATGTTAAAGTGAAAACCAGGCCGGCCGAGTGAGTTTAAAAATGACAAGGGCGACCATTGCTTTTGGTTTTGTGTGAGCAGAATAACTTTGCTCCGTCGATAGGATCTGAGTCTGGTTTAGGAAATTACAGGCTGCGGTAAACACAGCACAGTCAAACTGCTTCAAATGAGGCTGGGAACCTTTGCACTGAGGGACCAATAAACACCCAGGCTGGTGCCACAGCAGGACACTTGTATAAACACACACACAAAAGTCACACATGCACACAAACCTGCTTGCCACTGGCAAAACCAGGGCTGATGAATGGAGCGTTGTGCAGCACATTACTGCAGGCAAACAAATAAGCAGCATGTGTCACAACTGATAACATATATCCCTGAATCTCGCGTCGTCTTCAGCGCGTGAGGTGGCAGATGTCTTTCACCCATCCCAAACTATTTCTCTAACATGACTAAGGCTGACTCTTGGCTTCTTTGACTGTGATGTGTTATTCTGTATTCACTTACCTACAACAAACCATGGAGAATGTTTTGTTAGAGCACATTCTCTCCATGCCATTTTAGATCTCCATGTACCCTTCACTTTTTTAAATTATGTAGACTCGGTAAATAGAAAAAAAGAAGTCACAGCTGCAGTCGGGAAAACTCTCAAGTTCTTCCTCTGGGCCTCAGAACAGATCTATTTGCATGGGAAGCTGAGTTTTTTTCCCCCCTTTCAAATACAGAATTTAGAGCAAGATTTTACTTTAAAGTTCTTCAACTTAAACCTGTGTATAATGTGGTTGGTACAGTGTGGTACAGTTTTGAACGGTAAAGCCCTGGGTCAGACGTGTTTTGACTGAGAACAGTTGGTAGGTGGGGTGTGGGCTGTGCCCAACAACGAACAACGACATTGAACACAACACAAGAGACAACAAAGGAGGACGTCCAGCAGCTCGTTTTCCCCTGCTCTGTTTGTCTCAACAAGACGTCAATCTTTGTATGAGAATAGACTGCAGGCGTTTGCCTGTTGTATCGATTATTAATCGATATACTGGATTGCATGGGAGTGATGTTTGTCTTGGGTAGAAGCGCTCTATAATTGTACCGTACCATTTTACTCTGGTTCCCCCATATGAAGGGTGCCAAAGCATAGGTTGTTTAAATGCAATATATATATCTATATATATATATATGTACCATAAGGCACCTTTGTCCTTGGACTGTGTCAGTTTGGTGAGTGGGTAGGAAAACTGTGAGGACTTGATGAAAGTCAGCAATATAACCTGCGTTAGAAACAGACCCAGCACATTTGACAGAAATGCTGATCAGAGGTCAGTTCTACAGGGACATTACGTCCAAGAAAAGTTAGATGGTGTTGCTTTAAAGCAACTTTCCATGTATTTTAAGCAACATATTACTACTTATACCATATGCTTATATTACGTAAGGTTAAATTAAATTGTCCACAGTGTTGAACATCATCATTGTCTTTGGCAAAGTATTTTAAAAAAGAAGGAAGAAAGATAGTAAAAACAGAGTTTGAAGCTCAAGTTACCATTGTAACCTTTTTCACATTGGCTTTGACCAGATAACTCTCGTTGTCAGCACAGGGTGAATAAATAAGTCCATAGTTCATGGAGTTTATGTTTTCAGCCATGTTTGTTTGTGAGCAGCATGACACAGAAAGTAAAGCATGGATTTAGTTGAACCTTTGTAGGGATGAAAGTTATGGTCCAAGAAAGAAATGATTCGACGTTGGCGGTGATCCAGAGACAAACAAACAAAAACAATCATAAGATGGGGATTGTATTGACACTGTGGCAAACGGAATGGCCTTGGCAGAGGTTTGTGTTGTCTGACTGCTTTATCTAGTTTCTTATTACATTCAAAGCAGGGATGCTGGAACATACTTGATCACACTATGATGCCCTCTTAAATTTTCCTGAGAGTTGAGTTTTACTCAGTGCAGTTACCCTTTGCTTATGGTGCAGGAAGTCCATTACTTACAGTGACTGTAACACTGGGTATAACACAAATGATCCTTTAGCCTCTGTGATTCCGAATGCCAAGCCACTCAGGCTATTGTCATAGCTCCGAATATTCCTTTCCAACTGAATATTTGTCTGCATTTCCAAGCTGCCTTTCCATGTCTTTGCGTTGATACTTCATTGTATATTCATAAGATATTACCGAACCAAAGCATGACATCCAAGTGAATGGACAATTTATTCAATATTCAGGGAGACCAGGCGTCATTAATGAGAATTACCATTCTAATTGATGAATGACTATCTCCCTGTAATGGAATTATGGGGTGAAAAGCTGAAGAGATATTTCAAGAGAGGAGGATACGGCGCTTTTGTAGTGCAACCCTATTTTTATGATAGTAGATAATAGGAAAACTCTAATTGGAGTGTTGATGAGCGTGTTACAATAGGCCCTCCCCCCGAGAAGGGATTTCTGGGGGTCTATCACTTAAAGATAGGGCGGCCATTCCACACAGCTTTTAATTGAAATGCTGCGGAAAAGAAGAACGAAAAAAACTTAATCGCTTTCGCCTGAGCACTCAACCATGCACGGAGATAGTACCACCCTTTGGCTCGGGTAATTATTTCAGAGTTTAAATCTTGTGTGCAGTGAGCAATTGTACTTGTTCCTTACTAAGTAGCTACGGCTAAAAATGGTTGAATATGTCAGGTTTTTGCGGCTGCAGGCATGGCTGAATCTTCTTGTTTTTTTATATCATGGATTTTAGTTGTGTGTTGATATTTGAGCTAATTGGATCAGAGGGGTTCCACCATGATGGAGAGTGCACAATGAGGCCAGTGCTCCGCTGACAGCGTTTTACTAAGATGGATGACAGTGATCTATATCTGTGCGTGCAATTTAATCACAGATCTCGCCCAGCAACGGGGGGTTATGGTGTAATATGGTCATATTTATGTATATGCAGATTATTGGTTGGATGTCAGCAGCTGGTTTCCTTGATGAGAAGCAGCAGAGACTTTGCAGCTGGGCTTTTTGTGAGCCGACTGAAGCCCACTGTGATCCAGCAGCTTTAAGGGACTGTGTCACTCGCTGACAGGTGAAGAGGAGGTGGATAGGTGCTATTTTTGTATCCTGCCAGTACCAGACTCTCAACCATATAGTTCACACTGATTACTTCCAGCCAGCAGGAAGCTACACGCAGTTCCTTATTATCAGAGTGCACCAGTAAGTCTAATGAGTAATGCCAGGAACTAAAAAAAAACATATATTATATATTCAATATCACCTTCGGTACATC
The DNA here is from genome assembly GCF_963457635.1 of Microchirus variegatus. Lineage (NCBI taxonomy): Eukaryota > Metazoa > Chordata > Actinopteri > Pleuronectiformes > Soleidae > Microchirus > Microchirus variegatus. Next base: position 26,913,043 of record NC_139815.1, on the reverse strand, counting down.
GAATCCAGAGTAGAAAGCATTATTTTTATTTATTTATTTATTTTTAAATCTCTGTCATACCTTACAAATCTCATTATACTTTATTATCCTAATTAAGGCGGTAACAATATCCAGATCCTCACTAACAATTCCATGTATGATATATATTTATATAAGTATGTGTATATATGTATGTATGTATGTGTATATATATATGTATGTGTATATATGTATGTATGTATGTATGTGTGTGTGTACATATGTATGTATGTATGTATATATGTACGTATGTATGTATATATACGTATGTATGTATATATACATGTATATATACGTATGTATGTATATATACATGTATATGTACGTATGAATGTATATATACATGTATATGTACGTATGTATGTATATATACATGTATATGTATGTATGTATGTATAAATATGTATGTATGTATATATGTGTATATATACATATTGCCACAATTATACAAAATAGTACATTTATTTTAGTATTTTATGAATCAATGAACAATTAAAACAGGAAGATTCAGTGTTTTCAGTCTTAATATGAAAAAAAAGTGATTGTTTAATGTTTTAATTCAGCTCTTTTTTAAAATGTCATATTTATAAGCCATTAGCATTCAGTTTCAAAATATCTATCCATTTATTTCCTGCTCTGTTCCAACTGTGCCACTAATATCAGTGTCAGTGAAGTGTAAGATAATGGACATGCATTCGTGAGTTTTTGTTCTTTTCTCTTCCTTCAGCTCTGCTCATTGTGGCCCAAAAAAACCCTCACAGTTTTTGCCAGAAAGACCTATTACATGATCCAGTCACGGGTCCACGACAAGACCGAGACTCTTTTGTTCTAACCCAAGGGATCAAACTTTCCTCTCAAACGTGGCCTTGCTCGTGGCTCCTGTGAGTTTCAGGAGTGTAGAACAGGAGACGGAGCCTGCAGCTACCAGGCTCCTTTTTCTGCTGAACCAGCTCCAATTCTTATACACATACATTTAAATTCAATTTTCTTGGTTAGATTTTACACGGCGTTACAACTGGGGCGGTGTTGCCCGAAAAATGAGGACTGAGCAGGAATAAAAAAAAAACACGAGATAGAAGAACTTTTCCTTTGTTTACCTCTGCTTCTTTGGATTTGCACTGTTGACTCAGTCAGATTGAATTCGGGCTGAGCTTTCACACCTGCCCAAATGAGGCAGACTATTCCGAGGAACACTGTTTGTTGTTTTGTAAAGTGTCCTTGAGTGTTGAAAAAGTGCTTATAAATAAAATGTATTATTACAACTGTGGTCCATTTAAAGCGGACCAAACAGCTTTGGCGTGAAAGCGCTCTAAAACTTTCCTCATTGATAAACATCATCATAAGGTGAGCCCATAAACTGCCCTTTGTTATCAATCCAACTTTATTTATAATGCACTTTAAAAAACAACAGCTGAATAAAGTGCTGTACATCAGAGATCAAAAAAAACAAAACAAATAAAATATAAAAATAAGACCAAATATACCTAAGAACAAACAATAAAATACTGGAGAAAGTATAAATACAACACAAACAAACAAGTCATACAATAAAACTATAAAGATGCTGCTTGGAAGTAATATGAATAAACTGAGACAGCCTCTAAAACTCACAAGAGAATTACTTTTTTAATATAAAATAGCATTAACAGATTGAACATTACCATAATTTATGTAAGCATTACGTCAAAATCAGCTGTTTTTAGCTCACATATGACCTACATTCACCTGTACTGCACGTCATTCAACAACTTTTATGTTCTTAGCAGTTTTTATAAAGGCACGACTCTTGAACAGAGGCAGCAAAAATACTATATGACTTTATATTTTCTCTCTCCTGCAGTTTCTCTCACTCTCTATATCCTTCTCCAACTCTGCAGACTCTTGATCTGCCGCTAGAATGAGAAATGGTTCATGAATTTGACCTCTGCATTCACCCCATCCTTTTATACACACCAGTTGTGAACACACACACACACACACACACACACACACACCGCCCTTACACCGGTGACCCTTCCATTACCACGCCCCAAATCCTTTCCTCGCTATAGATGTGAGCCACGACAACTTGAACTTTCCAAATCTGCTCGCTCTAATGAACCATTTCACGACGAGCTGCCTTGAAAAAAATCCCTTCCCAAATTCTCCTCCCTAAAAAAAGAATCACTTTTCATTTCTCTCCCCCCCCCCCCCCCTCCCATCACCAATTGCTTCACCCACCACCATCTTCCTCTCCTACACCTGCACAACGTAGCTCTCTTGTTATAAGATTAACCACAGTTATATTTTTAGCCTCCCGTTAGGATTATTCTCAGGGATTGTCATTCTCCTGTGAATTTGAGGAGAGCCTCGATGTGGGACAGGAGGTATGAGGGATATTTATTTCCAACTCAGCCGATTCTTTCCAGGCCTCTGATGGTTAACAGGCTGTAACGCAAGTGTAGGATGAGAGGAACAGGTAGGGAAACGACACACGATAATTATTCATTTTTAGTGAGGCAACTCCCTGCAGTGAGGAAGGTCTAAAATACAACACATCAAAAAGGAAAGAACAAAAAGCTGTTTTTTTTTTTGTTTTTTTTATTCTCCAGAGGCCGCCAACAGCATTGTGCTCGATTTAGTACAAGATTATATATATAAAAAAAGTACAATATGCTCCTTCTTGTTAATCTCAGTAAAAGTATTTTTGGTGTGTGTGCTTTTAAATAGCTATGTGATGATGTTTCCCTTAGTAGAAAACAGGACAGTAAAAAATGTGAAATCCTCTTTTTAATCTTCTTTCCATTTCCATGTTTTTTTTTATGCACCTGGGAATTCCAAGCGCAGGAGCTTCTCTCTGCCTTCATCTCCTCTCTCTGTTCTCCTCTTGACAGTTTTCATCCCATCCTGCTTTGCCTGACTTTTCTGATCTGATTTTTTTAACCAGTGTTGTGTTTGTGCAGCGCTGACTGAGCGTGTGGCTTCGTGGCAGATTGTAAAGAGCAGGTGATAAAACACCTGGATGTGAGACATGGAAACAACCAAAACACTTAGAATCAAACACAACATGATTGCACTCACACAAATAAACTAACACATTATTTATGTATATGGTAGAACCTGAATTTGGCCTTCAAGTTTATTTTTTGTTATATTTATAAATCAGGTCAAACCCTTACAGAATTTAACTAATTAATAACTTTTGGTTTCATTTGTGTCAGTTTTTCCTTCTGATTTTTGCAACTAATCCAGTATATTGCGGGTAGATATTTTTTTTAAATTTTGTTTGTGGTGCTCACAGCATTGAAGATTGTAATTTTAATATTTAACGGCAACATCTCTTTCCCCGAAACCATGTCCCACTTACTGTTAAAAATCCCCTGATCCCACTGCAAAAAGAATAATCACTGACTGGAAATAAAGTCCTCAGGAAAAACGCTGTAATATTCTGCTCCACCTGAAAGTATGGATTTTTTTTACTGCGAGTAAATCTTATTTACTGTGAATAATCCTTGAAATGTCTTATTTGTGGTTGGTATAGCAGATGCACAGAAGGATGATTTTTTTCGACAAAGTATTGTATATGCGTCGCTGTGTGTGTGTGTGTGTGTGTGTGGATCAGTATATGTCAGTCTGTCTATTGTACACATCCTAATTGTATATTACTCTGTGCTCCAGAGATGTCAGCTGTAGTAACTGTTTGTCTCGTTCTCTGAAAAGGCCAATTAAGCCTTCATGTGTCACTGCTCTGTGTCTTTGCCTTCACTTCAGGATGTTTGTGTTTAGTTGCTCATCATTCTCCTCCCTGCTCTGCTCTTTCTCTTTCTCCATAGGCTTTTTTTTTTTTTGCTTTTTTTCCCCACTTGCAGTTTTTTGAACGAAGTGTCCAGTTGTTTATCTGCTTTTCGACTGAAGGTAGGAATTTGTCTCTCTCATCCACATGCCGCCTGTCAGGAGGCTGTTGTCTCGAGCAGACGCCGCGCCTCAGACATACAAAACATGATGATACTCTCGGAGAATGCAGCCTCTTTATTTACGGTACTCAGACAGTCCAGTCGTACTGTGTTCCTGCTCGTCAACAACACTGAAAAAGTAGGGACTTTGTGACGTTAGAAATATAAAGTTATAGCACAAAAGTTTGTGACTGCGTGATATTTATACATACATTTATACATTAAAGGTCCAGTGTGTAAGAATTTGTGATCTCTAGAGGCCCTGGTATACGTACATGCAGCCAAGATTTCTGAACCGCACACAAAGATCAGGTTAAGTGTGTGTGGAAAATTGTATTATGAGACCCAAAGAAAGCCCCACTCACCAAAAACATATCGACAAAAACATATCGTCGTAGAAACATGGCGTCGTGGCAATGCAGAAGCGGCCCCCGAGAAAATGAAACAAAGAATATTATACAGCGACTAGACAATGCAGGAGCACATAATATGCATACAAAAGGGGATTTTTGGTCATATAAACCCATAAATACTACACAGTGTCCCTTTAATGGTCATAAAATGGTGGCCAGAAACCAGAAAGGATGTTGTTGAGTTTAGCGGAAACCGCAAAAGTCTTTTAATTTTAACCTCACCTTCGTCATCCTGGTGGTCCTACAATGCCATCTTTGGAAATACGCAACCTTGGACAAACCTGACGTCATGCAAGCTTTAATGCACATGCTCCATATCTTCTTCTCCATGTTTGGTGTATCTCTGTGGCAGCATAACAGCGCCATATGCAGGACTGGCAGACAACATGTTTGCATTACGGTAATCATGCGACTGTTTATGCTACTGGAACAATTTTCAGTTTCTGAAAGCGGAGAAGTTGCACGTCAAAGCCAAAATGTGGTTGTAATCGTAATTTCACTCGCGCTGTTTGCAGGAAGCCGGTGAATCAGCGTCTTTGTCACCAGAGAAGAGAGAGTTGGCAAAACACCTGTAGGTAGTTTCCATTTTTTACGAAACATGCAAAACCTGATGAAAAAGTGAAATAAGGAAAGGGATTACGGCTGTGGATCATCTTTCTTTTCATTTAGTTCACACGTTAACTGAACAGTCTGTTATCACTGGCTGCAGGAGATGCCTGGCTCTTTCTGGGAATAACTATCTTGTTCACGTGAACAGCAAAGTAAAAGCACTCAAATGTTTCAGTTCCCTGATTCAGTTTTTTTTTTTTTGTATTGTGGAATATATACAGCGCTGTCACATGTCGACTTCACACTGAGGAGTCCTGGTACTCAGTGCACAGGGAGAATATTTAGAGTTTAAAGTATATTTTCATGGTTTTCAAAGGCAAACTCTATGAAAGACATGGCAGAAGCTCCTTAGTATGTCCTCAGCAGGTGAGAAGGAAACAGGCCACCCAGTGTGAACAGATGCATGCAAAGGCGCAGCAGATGAGTTCTGCTGCTGTTGTCGCACATGCCATCCAGTGTTGAACCAGCCTGAACGAGAAACACACGCTCAGTCTGGTTTTGTCTATTAGGGTTTCAGTAGAAACATGACAGTGTAAGATGGTGGTTTCCATAAAGTAAAGCACTTACACATGTACATAGGTGTTGTATTCACTTTCTTCTGTTGCTGTACAACATGACTACACACATGGAATCTGTATCCCTTGATACAGGAAGCCAAGCAAACATGGAGGTCAAGCAATGACACAGTGGACAGCTATGTGTGGACAGGACAGAAGCGTGTGTGTGTGTGTGTGCGTGTGTGTGTGTTCTTGTACTTGCGACATACTGAGGTACCAGTGCGGGTTTTTAACCAACAAAGTGAGGTCATTTTTACGGAGTGAGGACATTTTGGCCTGTTAATTTTTTTTTTCTAATTTTGGACGACATAGTATAGTATGACATTTTTGTCAAATTTTGGACAAAAAATTTTGGGTGAATTTTTTTTTCTAATTTTGGACGACATGACATTTTAGTCATATTTTGGACCAAAAATTTTGGGTCAATTTTTTTTTTCAAATTTTGGACCACATGACGTTTTAGTCATATTTTGGACCAAAAATGTTGGGTCAAATAAAAATTTTACCCAAAATTTGACCCAAAAATTTTGGGTCAAATTTTTTTCTTCAAATTTTGGACGACATAGTATAGTATGAAATTTTTGTCAAATTTTGGACCAAACATTTTGGGTCAATTTTTTTTTTTCAAATTTTGGACGCCATGACGTTTTAGTCATATTTTGGACCAAAAATTTTGGGTCAAATTTTTTTCTTCCAATTTTGGACGACATAGTATAGTATGATATTTTTGTCAAATTTTGGACCAAACATTTTGGGTACATTTTTTTTCCAAATTTTGGACGACATAGTATAGTGGGGCTCCACCTGCAGACATTTTATGGTGCTGCAACCAGTAGTTCTTTATAGATGTCATTCATGAAGTAGATATTTGTAATTGTGTTGATTTATAATGTGGAAATGCTGGTCCTCAGTATGCAGCAAGTACAAGAATGTGTGTGTGTGTGTGTGTGTGTGTTGCATATGCAGTTACATACAACTTCAAATCCAATTCCTAGAAACGGATGTAACTTTTTTATCATGATTATTATTATTATTATCATTATTGAAGACTCCCTGAGTCACAAGTCAGCGAATGATTTCTAAAGTTTGATGCGTGATGCATGCTGTCACCTCGTGGTGTCGCCACTGGGGTTGAGGGAAGGTGGAAAGGCAAAGGGGGTGAGAATTATCTCAGCAGAGCTCAGAAAATGTGAAACGGCAAAAAAAAAAAAAAAGATCCCCAGATTTGGGGATTGTGAACAGACGGCAGAGCGCGTTCGTGGTGGTATGTGCGCGTGTTTTGTCGGAGTGATGTGGGTTTGAATGTCAGAGGGGAGATGTGTTCTTCCCCCTCTCTTGATACATGTAAATCAGATCCATCAGACAGATCACAGCCTGAGACATGAGATATGACAGAAACACCACACATCTGCTGTTGCGTTCCTATACGCTCAGGAGCGTTAGCCTCCTGGAGCTACGAGGCTGTAAGGGATCATAAAACTTACTCCAAGTCCGTTACCATGACCCCCTCAGTTACACAGATCTGTAACAAGCGTTTATGTTCCGACTGTATAACAACTGTATTTGTGTTGGTAAAGGTTTTGGATGTGATAGAACTCTTTAATATGACAACGGGATTCCACTGAATGTGCATCCATCGCGTAGCATCAGAAGTGATACACATCCATTTTAGCCAATGCTTCCATTGTTCTGTCAGTCCGTTGTTTCCGCAGAAAATATGCAAATGTGTCGGAAAACAGTGCCTCAATTCAGAATTCAGCACGAGCAGGACAGGAAGTGATTCAACATTAAGCAGCCATTTTCAGCCATATTGTATTTCACTTTACTGCATCAACGACAGTCTTCCACAGTTCCACCGCTCTCTTTACGTTCTCCAGTCGCTCGGTGAAACATCTGTTTCTTGTCTTTACGGAATGTACTTTTCTTAATCAACATGCAGCAAAAGTGGAATCCCGGAGAAATATTTACCGACAAGGCAGTTGTGCATTTTCCCACGTTTTTTCTGGCTGAAACAAAAAAAATATGGATTTGGATGAGATTTTATGGGAATTAGAGTTATAAAGAAGAATAAAGTGGAGTGAATAGACTCTGTTGGAAACTGAGTGGCCTTAGTGGAGATTTGCCCTCTCCAGTTTCTCAATTGTGATATAACTTTGTCCATTTTCCAGTCAACAAAGGCCTTGTTGATTGCTGCTTTGCTTGTGCTCGTGTAAAACATATTTCTTCAAAAATAAAAGAATATTGATTTTCTGACAATTGACTTAAATACATATCAATCTCCTAAACACCTTCTCATGCACTACATGTATCCAATATGACAAAAATCAACATACACGGTCAAAAAAACGTCATTCCTCCCTCTTCAGCAACCAAATAACACCTAAACAATAAAAAAAACACCTTTTACATCACAATTGAAATTAAATTTGACACCACAGCAGCCTACACGTTCTGATTTCCTAACACAAAAGAAAGTGATACTTGATTGTGCATTACAGGGTTTAGGTGTTACCAGCTTTATTTCACAGTACAAGAAGACTATTGGACTGATAATTCTGTACAGGCAGATACTCAAGGTTATGATTAATATCAGTTGTGTAACTGGACAGGAACAGTTGTGTTACAACAGAACCAAGTAGGTAAAATGAACATTTTTAATAATTCCAGTTTTGAAAATTATTTTCTTTTGTAGTGAATAATTTACATCCACAAATTAGTCAAGTGAATAAATAAATCATATCCAATTGGCTTTTTGTTCCCCAGAATTAACGATTTTGCCCTTCAACTATTACATCTATTAAATAAGGACTTCTAATTATTTCATACTTTGTGGTGGGGAAGCACAACAGACTTCTTTTTCAGGCTGATACAGTGAGTGTATGCGCGATCATCTGTGCCTTTAAGTATTAATGTGTATGTGTCTCTTTGTATTTAATTTATTGATTTGTTCTATTTCATTGACTATTGCTGTTTAGGAAATTGCTCCTCAGAGACATTCAGGTTTTACTGTATCTTGTCTTGAATATCAGTCTTTTTTGCTTATAATGAACTACTGTTATAACATTTGTACATTTGTAAAATTCCTGGCTTGGAAGAATAGATCAAAGTATCATCTGCATATCGTTGAATGTGGCCATTGGAGCATAACTGTGGAGAGTGAAAACCCAGAACAGCAACAGTCTTAAAGAGGAATTCTGTTATTTCCCATGATGACTACCTTATGACTGACCTTAAAAGAGAGGATTGCCTTTTGTAGTGGAGTTCCATCTAAGTAAGGAATGTTTTTGGAGCTGAAAAACTTGTCAAGGAGAAGTGATGGACCACATCAATCACTTTGAAATAAAGATCTAAGAACATTGTTACCATTAGCATATGTTGAAATAAATAAAAACAGCATCATTTTGAAGACAAGTTAGTTGTTAAAAACCAAAACTTCTCTTTGTGAACTTGAAGTTTCTGGTTTTTTTTCGAGAGAGCTACTGTACCACTGTGATGAATTGGGACACATTTCCACATTGATCGGGCACATTTCCATTTTGATGAAACTTCTCTTATATGGTATTAAGGATAAATTAAATATGACGGTCCAGGGATGTGTCGGAACATGAGGCAAACTCGATGAAAATCATCTCCCTCCAGATGATGTGAATCACACCCTCTGCTTCAACTTATGTCACAGATCCTGCTCAACAGCAAGTGGAAGGATTGGCCTAAAAAAATATTGTTGAGACATGGTTGAAATCAGTGTGCGGAGGGGGGGGGGTCGGGGGGGGGGGGTCCCCCATCTCCCATCTCCCATCTCCCATTTGTTGCACAATACCAATAAACACACCGTCCTCTTAAGGAATAATTTTAATGAATTTTTGAAAATCAGGAAATGATCCATTTGCCCTGATCCACTTTGACAGTGAGCTGACTTTCTTCTCAAAAACAAAAAGTATCTCGGAATGAAATTTACCATGATGATAGTCGTTATCATCCTGAACAAGGATCCGTTGAACATTTTAGCATATCTCTTAAGGAATAATTTTAATGAATTATTGAAAATCATGACATGATCCATTTGTTGCACAATACTGTTTCACCACCCCAGGTGCCACGCTGCAGTATTGTCTTCCCTGTCAGATGTGGGCTTTTTCCACAGCGCCATTTGGAAAGCAAATAATTGAAACATTAAAAATACACAATTAGAAATATATTATGAATATATAAATAATTGAAATTTTGTCTGTTTAAAAAGGATAAGAAAGCATGCAAACTGTATTATGTATGTAGATCATATATGTAAAACTGAAATTACAAAAATCTTTAGGAAAAAAACATGCTTTCCAATTACACTGTAACATGTTTAGACCCCCCTAAAATTTTGCATTTGAGGCTTTCCGGGGGTCTTGAATGTTAATCAGGGGGGTCTAACCTCCCCAGACCCCCCTGTATTTCGCACAGTGGTTGAAATGCACATAGATGCTTGTAGAACAATCATTACCAATTTAATTACCGTCTCTAATACAGTATGAGTGATTGGGCCTTTGGTGGATCTATTAATTATACTATTGATTCAAATGAGTTTACGGTTGCAAACATCATTATAAACGGTTTTAATTATTAATTTAGGTTTGTTTATTTTGGTTGTGCACTGATTAAATAAATATGTCTATGCATTTATTGGTTTATTTGAGATGGACAATGCATATTAATATTCTTTTCTGTAAATATGTCAGTTAAACAAAGCTAAATTTCTTATGTAGTCCATTGATTGTTGTAATATAGGCTTCTTAAATACAAAGTACCAGAAGACAACCATAAGTTGGAAGTTGCATACGTTAATAATATTAAACTTTAATTAAAAAATTTGCCGTAAGCAGTGATGATCACACAGCTGCAGGACAACACAGCTCAGCAAGAACTGAACATGATTAGACGGCTGCACTTGTATTGTATACATGTATGTAGTTGCTATAAACACTTTTTAAAAAATCACTAACTTACATTGGCCGTATGAAAATCTCTCCTCTACAACAGTGAGAAATCCACAGTTGTAATGAGTGCATGTGTTTGCTGCTGTCTGACTGTTAGCTGAATTACTCAAAATTGGATTTTCATTAAATGTTGTAACTCGATCCCGGGGAGAATCCATCACAATGGAGCAGATCCAATTAAGCGGAGTGGACACATTCATTCTTCTCTTTGTTTTTTTTATGTCGAAAGATGGGGCATTATTCGTGTTGGTGGCGTTATATGTGAACTTTCTCGTCCCATTGTTAAATTACCCTATTACTGTTAATGCTCAACATTTTGAAAAGTCCACAAAATCTCACTATGGAAAGCTTCTGCCTCACTGTCAGTACAGCTTAAGGCTCAGTAACAGGTTGGATAAAGTAAAATGTACAATTCACTGAGATATTTTCTGATGATTAAGAAGTAACCCTGCAGTGAAATTGATATAGATTTAGGCTCGTTCATCTTTAAACATACAATCTTTTTTTTCTCAGTTTATCTTGGAGATCATTTTTTCCCATGACCTGCCTTGAAAGCTGCTCTAAAATCCCACCACTGTGCAGTAGCAGATCGATGAGGCTGCAGCTGGGAGTTGGAAGGTTCCCTTTACAGAGGAAATGCGGAATTGGTCGGCTAATGAAGCCCAGAAGCTCCTTGACCTGGGTTTGTTTTGGAAAAAATGTAAGAAGTTGAGATGAGATGAGATTAGATTGACATTAATTCACTTCATCTTTATCATTCAAACCAACAACCTGCACTCAATTTGTGCTTAAAAAAAAGGTTATCCATTTTCCCCAGATGATTGATTAACGCTATCTGAGCCGAGCTCCCGATACATATATTTAGTGTTGTTTTAAAATGAATTAGCTGCACAGACCCAGTGGAATAAATGTATACGACAAAAAGCCTTAATATTGTCCCACATTGTATGAATGAGAGAGAAAAGAGCAGCTGAATTCCTGCTGAATTGCAACACGAGCGGTAAAAGGCTCACTGTAGAGAGCAACTCATCACTTTGCCACACACACGTTTGTGTAACTATATTTTTAAGGACTCTGACGTCGGCCTAAAGTGCCATCGCGAACCTTCACCATCACCACAATTCAAATCCTAGGCCTACAACTTCACCAGATCCTCAGAAATCACTTTCTCCTTCATTAGGGCAAAGTTCTGGTCTCCATGAGGACTTCTGGTCCTGAGAAAGTCAGTGATTAGAGAAGGTCCTAAAGAGATAGCAAAAATACACACACACACACACACACACACACACACAGAAAGAAAGAAAGAAAGAGAAACAGACACACAGTTGCGTTGACAAATGTAGTCCAGTTCCCTTGGGTTAGAACAGAAGCTTAAAACAAACTTTCACTGAACTAATTGCATTAAACATGACGTCATATTGTCGCGGATATCACTTTCATCACACACTGCTGACTACCTCCTTCTTTTATATGCCATTAATTTGTTGCATAATCACTTTATAGACTGCTGCAACACCGTTCCACTATTGAGAAATGTTCATTAAAGGTTTATTTTTTACTGTGATCACGTCATTTGGACAGGGAATTCAAAACTTCTCCTTCTGTCCTCTTTTTTTGAAGTGTGCGTGATAGGTGATGGTAGAGTTGTGGCGTCTGAGCCAGCGAGGCCCGCGCAGTAATAAAGCAAAGACTGGAGGCTCGGCGAAAGGTTTCATCATATCCTGCAGATGAAAGATCCCGCTTGACAGAGAGATTTAAAAAAAAAAAAAAAGCTTCCCTAATTCAACACAACCTGCAAATCTGCACCGAATCTCGAGAGCTGTTTACCCATTCTGTTTGCTCATAAAACTCCCATAAAACCATTGGCGCCACAGATTGGGGAGCAGTACTTTTATGTTCAAAGGATTAAATGTTGGGAAAATGAAATGTTCAGCTCAGTGATTTAGCTGTTTCCACTGACAAGACAGAAACTGTCCATATTCACTGTGATATTTATGTGAAAGGCCACACAGTGGTGAAGTGGCGAGCATTGTTGCCTCACAGCAAGAATCCCAATAGGACATTTTGACTGTCCACTTAAATCACAATCGATTAATGTTTTTGTTGTAGAGCTGCATGAAGACGTGAGGATGATGCATTTTTAATTGCAATAACTGTAACTTCCACTAATCACCGTTCACTTGGGTTTTATTGATTTGCTTTCATGCCATATCAAAGGATTAGTTCTTATTTTAAGCAATTAAGCAAAGATTAACTCGTTCACATATTTTTTTAAGAGGGGAAAAGCTAAGCAGCACATTTACTTTCCTTTATGTAAGAACATTTTCTTTAAGTGTGTATATAAACCCCTAAACCCCTGGTATTTGTTGATCCAGGCGCAAAACTTCACAGTTCAGTGTAAAGTTTTTTAATTATTCATGTGATTTAAAACTCTACTGAACTCTAATTTCATTGTCCCAGACTCATTGCTTTTATAAATGCTGGAGTTGTCACTTCAACATCTTTCTCTCTCCCTGCACTGGCTGTTTGTCTCTATGTGGCCCTGTGATGGACCTTATGTCAGCTGGGATTAGCACCAGTGCCCGCTGCAGCCCTTATGTGGAGGATAAAGTGGGTAAAAGACAAATGCATGAATATAGACACGTTACAACTGACCAAGAACCACACAGAACAACCACAGCAAAAAGAGAGAGCAATCTGTTCACCGAAACCGAACAATGCCAAACTGCAGATCAGTTAAAGTGCTGATTGGCTGTTGCTATAGACCTCCTGGGACTGACGTGCAATACCTGAATCATTTATAGATGTTTTTTGACGGAGTTACAGATGTAAATGGTGAAATAGTTCTACTGGGGGATATGAATGTAGACAGTTTTGGGGAACCTATAGAACAGGTAGATAAAGTAAAATTACTGGGCACAATAATACTGTGGATAGTCAGCTCTCATGGGCAGAACATATTGATGCCATAGTGAAGATCGTGGTCACTCACTATGCATTACAGTGAAAGTCAGTAACAACAGGTAAACGGACATTACTATGGGGTATATGGAGCGGGGGTTGTGACGACGGTGCATGACAATAGGTGATAAGTGGCGACAGTTAGATCGACACTCCCCTGGAAGCAGTGGATGTGTGTTTACCTGGGTCTCATTCACATGTAAATGATCAGGCACAAAACCGAGCGTTTTGAAAAAGGCTGTTTTTGCAGAGTTATTGAACTGCTATTGTGCTTCATCCTTATGATATTTTGACTAAAGCATGACACAGACATGTTCATTAGGGCATCAGGACCTAGTTTAACTTGGGTTAATAGGATATAATATGGGACCTTTAAATAAAGAGAATACATAACGAGTCACTCGTTTGTGTGTGGGTTAGCCTTGCTATGACGACTCTGCCCACGTTTAAGGAGGTACTATAGTAACAGAAAATGATACCAAACCGAGTAGAGTCGAGCTGTTCCGAGTCGTGCTGGAACTGCACAGTGGAAAAGTGCCTGTAAAAACATGTGTCTTTGCTTTGATGGTTAGAGTTCATATTCATAACTTAAAAAGATTGTTTGAAACATGACCTAAATGGCCTGCTAATAGGTTCAGCAGCAGTATTAATTGACGTGATTCATATACTGTATGTGCCAAATTTGCCCTGCCAACATAAATTCTATATCGTCAAACTGCATTTGAAATGTGAGGGAAGGGGGCAGCAGGGGACACGGGGAGAATGAAGGAAAGCCTGACAGTGTGTGGCACCCTGAGGGACTCGCGTACCTTTATCCATACTAATTAGCTCCTAAATAAATTAAATTCCTCCCCCATAATTTAGGGAGAATGACATTAGTCGTGTGCATCATCCCTACGTGCGCACACCAATAAGATCACACACACACACACACACAATATGACGGAATATGATTTGTGTATACAGTATTTACAGTGATATGAGCCTGCGGGACCCTGAATTTGTATAACAGCAGACCGTTATTGTTCTGCCATTCCCAGTTTGTGCTGGTGTGTAAAATTAATCTTGTACAGCAGATGATTAACATTATTTATGTAGATTTGGTTCATCCTAACGCGCCGTGATCATGTTGTTCACTCTTTACCTTTGGGATACGATGATAAAAATCATTGTAAGACATTTAATTTAAAACAGGATTAAATGCATTCTCATTTATGCAAAATTACACTTACGTATGAAAGCAACCCCGTTGGCTACATGGACATGTTTACAAGAGAAAATAAATCTCTTTCTTGAATTTGTTTAAAAAGTTAAAATTTCATTCATTTTATACTTGTTTTGAGGCTTGCAGTAGGTTAGCGTTGACATTAACTTATTTACATTATTTACATTACATTACATGTCATTTAGCTGATGCTTTTAGTGACTTACATTGATCAATTCCCACATCTGAGAAAGACAAGTAGCATTACGGGCCTAACCTAAGGGCCCACACTGGATATTAGCTAACCTGCCCTGAATGGGATTTGAACCCCAGCCCTGAAACAAGAGAATCAGCAAAGGCAGACTTCACCTCATTCACGCAACATGCCTCTGTCGGCCTCTGCTGGTCATATTGGCAAGTGCAAGTGTGGAAGCACAGTGGTTAACAACGTTAACAGTGGTTGATGCCGTTAATGTGCCTAGAACTACTAAGAACAATACTTCACTCCTACTCTGTGGGGTGAAGACATAAAACTAAAGAAACATTCTACATATAATAAACAGGATGTCAGGAGTTTGAAATCCAAACCAGGAAAAGGCCCAAAAGGATCAGAGAGAATATAAAGGAAATCCAGTCCCATTGGAGGGATGAACACAGTCAGGGTCAAGCCTGTGTGGAGGACAAAAACAGGACCCAGGCTGCACCTCGAGAACCATTTGAAAAAGGTCAAGACACTGTGCGACAGTGTCAGCTCACTGAAGGGCAGGTTTTGGGTGGAAAAAAACAATAACACATTTACCAGCATCCGAATCAAACCCGGGCAGAAAGGAAAACCCTACAGCACAGCACAGGAAGAAAACTGTGACTAAAACAAAAGACAGAAACAGAGTAGCCATGAAAATGCAATTCTCTGAGCACCTGGGCGAGTCGGGGCGGAAAAAAAGCAACTATAAAGAATGTCGAAGGTCAACAGAGCAGAGAGTTTATTTCACATCATATACCGGTGTATATATGGTATACTGCTTCTACTCTCTCTGCTCACAAACAAACTCGTTGAAATTCTCTCCCATTGAACTGCACAAGGTTCTGCATACACATTTTTAACTATAGCCGGTAACAGTGCTGCAGTCGAGGGAGTTTGGAAAAAAATAAAAATAAAAATCCTATTTAATTTTCATTAGTTTTCCTCTGCTTGTCCATGGTCAGGTAGCAGAGGCAGTGTGTGTAGTTAAAATAATCTCCAGTCACACTTCCCAGCAATTTCTGAGGGATATCAAGGTGTTCCCATGCTGGGCAAGATATATAATCCCTTTAATTAATCCCTTTAATTTGTTGATCTACTCCTGGGTTCTCCTCCCAGTGGTGCATGCTCTGAAAACCTCCAAAGGTTGTTGTCAGGAGGCTTCCTGACCAGATGCCCACACCACCTCAAGAGGCTCAACTCACCTCACTCGCTGTCTCTAAAGCTGAGCTCATCAACCTCACACTCCATCTCCCCGTCACTCGTGAACAAAATACTTGAACTCCTTCACCCAAAGGAAAGCAACTCACTCCATCGTTTCCCACCTGAGAACCATCGCCTCAGACCTGGAGGAGCTGACTCTCATCATCACAATGAAACCGCTGCAAACAGTCCCAAATATACAAACACCCAGCCATGTACGCCGTGCTGTTCTGTTTCTGCTTCATCCAGCCGTTTGACCACTGGCAGGTCCTCTAGAGCTCTTGGAACTTTGAAAGACACCTTATTATTTCTGACTGATTGTGTTGAGGTGGAGGGAACCCCCAAATGAAATTCTGCTGAGGGTCAAATTGGCTTTGTTCAGATAGTCAGAGTGCAGGCAATTCAGCAAGACTGACATATACAAAAAAATTGGATTTGTGTGTCCACAGTTAAAGCTCCCATAGAGTGGTGCTATCGCACATAATATGTGAGTTATGGAGGTCTACTTACATACATTAGCTTGTTTTTATGTTCAAAAACCTCCTAGTTGCTGTAAATGAGCAAATAGAAATCTCTCCTCACTGAAGCTCTCGTCAGTCGCGCTGTTTCAGACTGAAATCTCACCCCTAGAAGACAGAGTGTCTTGTGATTGGCCAATACCTGGAAGTGACATAATTAGCACACCAGCTCTCAGAAGCACAGCTCCCCCCTCTGGAACAGTAAATGCACTGCTACTCATTATCAAAACATTGTTTTAACAGTGTTTAAAAATAGCTTCTTCACGACTCCCCGCCTCAGTCCCTTTGACGACCTTTGACCCGGAGTCAGACCCAGAGTCAGAAGACACTGTCGCTCGTGAAACACCTCCACAACGGACGTTATTCTTCTTCTGCGGTTCAATGTACGCAACCGGATGTGCCCGGACTAGTGCCCGGAGCAGGAGAATCTGCTGTTCATGAGAACCGCTGTTTACGTAACCGGACCGGGTTTTTTCAGAGATCTGAGCCTGAGATTACAATAAAACACAGCGTTCTCAGCAGTGGTTGAACTGTTTGTTTCAAAACTTCAGGGCTTCTTAAACAAGGTAATGACGCAGATACACACCAAAAAAACAGCGTTAATTGGAACTTCTGGTCTAGGTCCACTTTAGCAAATCTATTTTGAACAAGTTGGTAATGACACAGGCATATCCATGTTTATTAGATGGCTTTCAAACGCAGAAGCAAAACAATATGTAGGCGCATCATCTCGCCTACTGAATCCAGTGTTCTTTAGTTTGTTGGTTTGCTTTTTAGACAATAGAACAACACAAAATGGAAATTAAGTTTCCTTTGTCTGCATAATATACAACCCATGCTGCAATAGTGGTTTTTTGATTAAGTTTGATGAAGCTTTTCGAAAAATGGAGTCAAGGTTGAGATGGTTTGGTCATGTACAGAGGAGGAGGAAGAGGAGAGTAATTATATTGGACAAAGGATTTTGGAGATGGAGCTGGAGGTCATGAAAAGAGGAAGACCACAGAGAAGGTTCATGGATGTTGTGAAGGAGGACATGAGGACAGTTGGTGCAACAGACGAGGACAAAGGGAGAGGACAAGATGGAGTTAGACGACCCACTGTGGTGACTCCTAAAGGGAGAAGCGAAAGGAGAAAATATTTTAATTTAAGAATTTGAGCACCAAGAAGGTTTTGTACCACATTTCAGTCCACTACAAAAGCTTTGGCTGTGCCTGTCATTTAGTAAAAAGTGAATTTCTTTCCCTCTCTTTCAGTAGATACAGTCACATATCCCCATCTGTCTTCTCTTCTTCACACTCATGCTCTTCTTCTTCACTACTGCAAATTAAACTACAGGTGGAGAGATACTCAAAGTGGATGTAAAAATGACCCTTGGGCAGACTTTTTTAAAATCTAAAATGTAAAACTCATCCTCAAACCTCCAGCTGGTGAACATGCTCACCTCTGTAGTACAGGTGTAGCTTGATGGGGAAATGAGAAATCCTGTCGTGATTAAGCTGCATTGGCTCATCGTTCTGTAGACGAGCTACAGTGCACACATACTCATGTTCACACATGTGCATCATGCTTTCTCTCCCCCCCTCTGAGACTCCCTCACTAACCCACACACAGCCCCAATCCCTTGCTATCTATCAAGCCAAATTAATCCCACCACATACTGTATACAAACGTAGTCACACAGACCTTGGCTGGTGACCAGTAGCCTCCAGGTCACAGATGTCTGTCTGTGGGGGGACGACACTAATGAATATTGATTAACTGGAGTGATATCCTTTGCCATCTTGCCTCATGGTGCTTTCCACACACCCACCCTTTCCCCCTTGTACCGATGCCAACACCATCCTTTCCCCCCAGATGGCAACCTTTGGTCCCTCGAATTGTAAATGGGTTCTTTTTAAATCTATCAACCCTTTTACAAGGTATGAATCAAACCCATGCACCATACACATTCATACACCGGTGACGCAGCATCAGATGACACTTTTTGGACTCACGTATTTGGTGTAGAGGACTGGATAAGGAATACTCTCATTCTGGCAACCAGTTGTTATGTCTCCTAATTACTAAATGACCACTAAATGAGCTTGTAACTACCTACAGGAGGCATTTTACAGTTAGTGTATGCAAATGACTATTGCTGTTGTGCCAGAGAAGGTGGGATGACTTGGAAGCTCCACAAAGGAAAAGGGGACAGAACATGCCCGGTCATAAGCACTGCCCCCTTGTGATCGGGGGGAATCTTTGAGTTCACACGACATGAATGAGTGGTGATGATGATGGGTCACATAATACACAACGTTTCACAAGGAGAAGCTAGTATGTCTCATTATGAAAAAAATGATGGACAAACCCAGGCTTGATTTAACTCAGATTCTCGGATTTCCGATCAACTGGTGTTGTGCCACTCTGTCAACGTCTCAAGGTCGATTTGCTTGGGCGTAGACTTGCAATGGATCAGGCAGGCAACATTCAAATGGGTCTTCACAGATCTTTGAATATTTCACAGTGATTGCTGATCATTGACTCGTGGACGATTGGCCATGAGTCAGAAAAACGGGCAAAATACCCACCAAATAAAAGGTCTTACAATAATGGCTGGGCAATATACTTCATTTAGTTTTAATAGTTATTACATGCTATAAACATGTAGTGAGACATCATAAATGACTGCTGCGATTGGACGAGTATATGTATCAGACACCACAGCTCCACATCCTGATCATTACTGAGCTGACTCTGGCTCCCAATGACATACCTCAAAGCAAAAGAACCTCTGCTTCCTGGTTTCTCTGTGGACATTGCGTGTTCTTCTACTGCATCAATGGGTTTTTTTTTCCTGTGGGGTTTTCTTGGGTTTTCCTCCCACAATCTGATGACTCTAAACGGTTGTTTGTCATCCTGCACAACCACTGAGGGGATAAGACATTTAACGACTAATGCATTAGGACCTGTAACTGCACACAACCCCTGTTTCATCCGCAAACAAATATTTATTAACAATGCTACTTCTGAAAATGACGGGGGAAGAAAAACAAAGTTCAAACTGCATAAGTTTAACTTGGTTATGCAACACAAGGTTTCCTGGTTTTCTGGTGCTGTTTTCATGCAGAAATCCTTTGGGTTTGTGCAAGGCTTTTCCTCTCCCATTGGACTGCAATTAGGCTGGTTGGAGTGATGTGGTGCCAGAGGCCTTAGCATGAGCTACTTCACACAGGTCCTCAGAGAAATAACAGAGCTTACCTCACCAACTCTTTCTCTCACTCAACACACTGACAGCATCTCTGTTTGACTCTCACTTTCTTTGTTATTATTTTTCCTCTCTCTTTCTGTCTTTAGATGAGTAAAGAGCCTTTTTTTTTCCAGATGAAGGGAGTGATGTTGCACCATATCTGCTCACAAAGACCTCAGTAATTCAGAATGGTTCTAATTCTAACAACATATATAAGAAAAGTTACAGAATTGAAGTTTATTTCAGCGCTAATCGTACACATCCATTCTCCCTTGCACGTGTAATATCTGACATTTATCTTTGAGTTTTACTTTCACTTTTTGTGTTTCCACTCGTAAAGACATGTCAGGCAGCTTTCTCCTCCATCTTACAAGACCCAGAGGGAGTTGTTTTCTTTTATAAACACACTTTCTCTTTTGGAAGTAGAGTGAATTGCAAGTAAAACAGGTGAAAAATGGCCCAAGTCCCAATACAATGCAGCCGTGGTTATTAAGGTTATCTATGCACAGACCCTGGCTGGCATGCATTACCTCTATTGTCAAACACAGCCCCATGACTCTAGTACCATTGATTCTCTCAGCAATTTATTGTATTTATTCTTTATTTTTTGGAGACTGCACTCGTTATCTTTTGGTTCCAGGACACCAGCAATTACAAAGGCCTGAGTATCTCCAGGCAGACAGTATGCACAAGCAAATAGAGTCTTTACAAGTATCTTAAGCGCACAACCCTAACAAACCTCCTTTACATTTTAATCTGAGCAGGTTTACTCACTTTGCATCCAGCTGCGCCAGTTGCACACTCACAGTTTATTCAAAAACAACAGCTGTCTTTCCAGTTGCCATTGATTCCTATGTCTGCCACATGACAAGGTATAGAGTCTATTGATTCATACTCTCCCTACCTATTTTCTGACCAGATGATGTAAACCTGTGGAGCGTTAGAGGGAGATGGGATAAAAGGAGTTACAATGAAACAAGGAAAGAAAGAAAGCGGAGCAGTGAGTTTGATCAGGTGGAAAATATAGTAACAGAAAGAGAACCTCTTTTGTGTAGGAGTAGGCTGTGAAACTACATCCCTAAAAATGATGATACCAATGCAATCGGATCAGGATTTGGGTTAATAAATGTCTTGGAATCCTTTGCAATGTCAGGGTCAGTGACCGGTTGTTACCTCCAGGAATATGCTGTATGTCATTTATGATGTTTGGATGTCTTGGGTGTGTCCACAGCAGAGGCACAGCACAAGACGGGTGGACGGTCAAGCAAAACCCATCATTTACTGGTATTACATACAGTATTTGTTGCATTTATACGGATACTGCATTTATCATCCAAACGACTTAACAGTCAAACAGACATGGGTTGCATTTATAGATTATATGATCAAACCGATCTTACTCCAGTTTTACTAATTGAATAATTGAAGGGTTACCGATCCCCAGCCAGTGTATTCCTTGTGGTGGCCCCAAGCCCCAATAAATAAAGAGAGGGTTGCGTCAGGAAGGACAACCAGAGTAAAAATCTGAGCCAAATCAAATATGTGGATCATCTGCTGTGGCCCCTAGAGAGAGATATGCTGAAAGAGTTGTATGTGTGTTTTTTCTATTATATAGTAGGCGTGCAAGGGCACTATATGAAGTCCATTAAGAAAATACATCAGTCGAAGCTACTATTGTCATGTTCTTAAATGGGATTTTAAACTACGATGTGTTCTTATGTGAAATAAATGACCACAAATCTTTGGTAAGTACACAACCAAAGTCTGGAATATGTCAGCATCTATCAGTTTATCAGCTTAACTTGACTTAAAGAGCTCTTTCTCCAAGTTGCAATGAAGTTGCGATTCCCTCATCGAAAGCAATTATTCACCATCGGTCAAATGATAAAAAAACGTGCAGTGCAGTAATGTTAGCTCAGAGGAAGCAAGCAGTGAAGTAAATCAGACAATGGACAGAATTCCTGTGTTTGACACTTTGAACTGAAACATTCACTCTTTGTCTCTATATTTATGACTCGTTGTGGGAAAGTCGAGGAACGAAAACAATGCTCCGACTGTGTAAGGACATCCTCTTTTTTTGATGAATTACTACAGTTAAAGGACTGATATGAAGCTAAATCGCTGGACACTTTGTTGCTGCAGCAATGAAAACATTTTTTATGACTTTTAAGTCTTTAAACTGACCTCTTCAGCATTACTCTTCAACTTCTGGCAGTTTAAGTTGCTGATGTTAAGTCACATGCTTTTCACTTTTCGCTTTTAAAAGAGGTTCTTTTGCAGACTGAAAATGAACAGAATGATTGTGAAGCCGTTATTTTAGGTTAAAGTAGTTGCAGTGAAGTTTTGCTGTGTGTGTGTGTGTGTGTGTGTGTGTGTGTGTGTGTGTGTGTGTGTGTGTGTGTGTGTGTGTGTCTGTGTGTGTGTCTGTGTGTGTGTGTTCTTGTACTTGCAGCATACTGAGGACCAGTGAGGGTTTTAAACCAACAAAGTGAGGTAATTTTTACGGACTGATGACATTTTGGCCGGTCCTCACTTTGTTTTCATTGAAATCACTTCCTTAGGTTGCTATAACATGCTATAATCAATTTGTCAAAAATTTACATTTTGGACGACTTTTTCTCAAACTTTGACCAAATTTTTTTTTTTTAATTTTGGTCCAAATTTTTTTTTTTAAATTTTGGATCAATTTTTTTTTTCTAATTTTGGACCAAATTTTTTTTTTCTAATTTTGGACCAAATTTTTTTTTTTTTTTTTAGACCAAAAATGTTGGGTACATTTTTTTTTTCAAATTTTGGACCAAATGTTTTTTTTCAAATTTTGGACCAATTTTATTTTTTCTAATTTTGGACCAAATTTTTTTTTTAAATTTTAGACCAAATGTTTTTTTTTTAATTTTGGACCAAAAATTTTGGCTCAATTTCTTTTTTTCAAATTTTGGGTCAAATTTTTTTCTAAATTTGGGTCAACATTTTTGTTCAAATTTTGGGTCAAATTTTTTTTTTAAATTTTGGGTCAAATTTTTTTTTTAAATTTTGGAAGACATAGTATAGTATGACGTTTTTGTCAAATTTTGGACCAAATTTTTTTTGTCAAATTCTTTTTTTAAATTTTGGTCGACATAGTATAGTATGACGTTTTTGTCAAATTTTGGACCAAATTTTTTTTGTCAAATTCTTTTTTTAAATTTTGGTCGACATAGTATAGTATGACGTTTTTGTAAAATGTTGGACCAAAAATGTAAAAAATAAAATAAAATCGAAAAAGTTTTCCAGCCCTTTTTGTTCTGGGGCTCCACCTGCAGACATTTTATGGTACTGCAACCAGTAGTTCTTTGTAGATGTCATTCATGAAGTAGATATTTGTAATTGTGTTGATTTATAAAGTGGAAATGCTGGTCCTCAGTATGCAGCAAGTACAAGAATGTGTGTGTGTGTGTGTGTGTACGTGTGGCTAAAAGTGACTCAGACCCTACACCATCAAGTACAGGTGCTCACCCATTAATGGGAAACTTATCTCTCTCAAACACACGCTGACCTTTACCACCAGCTAATTGGCTTAGGCAGACTCTTGCTTTTTCTAAGTGTGTAGTCAAGTATGTGTGTGTGTGTGTGTGTCTGTGCGTGTGTGAGCTTTCAAGTTGAGAAGCTAAAGAGAACATCTGCACCCGCATCCTATGCCAATTACTTCACATAGCACCCTCCAAACCTCTTTACTCACCTCCTCTGCAGAAGGACCACTAACTGTGAAGCGCCCTCCTCCTCCTTTTTACTTTTTTCTCCTCAGTCTGTCACCTCTGCACCTAGTTCTAGTTCTAAACCCTTCTCCCTACGTGTCTGTCTTCATTTATTTCGCTTTTATTTATTTATTTATTTTGTATGAATTAACCCTTTAAAGCCTCAAAATGTCCGCCGAGTCTTCTTTTTGCTTATTTGAATCATTAAAGGGCCAGAAAATGTCCTGCGAGTAAGTGTTTTTTCATTCATTCATTTCATTGTAGTTGTACATGAACACCAGATTGTGAGTGTTGAATTCTTGAAATTTGAACAGTATAAAACATTTAAAATGAATTTTTTTGAGTTTTTGTCTCAATGTCTAAAAACAGGTCCAAAAAAGAAACTATATGCGGGTGTTTTTCCCACTTTTTCCCCTTTCTGGCGTCCAAAACGCTGATTCGTCGGCTTCCTGCAACATTGCGAGTGAAATTGACTTTCACACTTAACTTTTCAGCTTTCAGAAACTGTTTGAATTTTTCTGATAGCGCAAATGTTTTTAACGTAATTACGGTACTACAAAGTGCACTTGAGTGTGTTGTCTGTGAAACGCTCAGTGTTTAACAGTTAAGAATATATTTTTATGCAGCCCTAATAATACTAAAACATTCAAAATCTTCATGTGTGTTGTTTTTTTGCGTGCCTTACTGTAGATCAGAGCTCACTAAAATAAGTGGAACATTGATCCAGATCCAGACGTGTCAGCCAATCATCAGTGAGTGAAATGTTATAACGTTAACTTAACATTGTCTGATCTGAAAAGGGGAAACGCTGACAGCTTTTGGCCTTTGACAGGAAGGTTGCTGGTTCAAGTCCCCGCTAAGTCAAGGGCTAGGATGCCCCTGGGGAAGGTACCAGATTCCCCCATTGCTCTTTGCACACTGTAAATTGGCCTTGGCTACAGCCACTGTGCTCTAACCCTGGATAAATGAGTGGGTGTGCATCAGGAAGTAAAGGCATCTGGTGTGAAAATCTCTGCCAAAAGCAAAAGAACATATATTATTATATTGTATTGTACTCCTTTCCCTGACATTACAAAAGAGCATTTATTATTTTACATAATATCTATAACCTCCTTAATTCAATGTGAAATTTGGCAAAATATACTACTAATTTGTTGATGCACACAATGCACTGAAACAATGTTTTAAATATATATTGCAATGAACCAAAAACACTGTATATTATATATGATATTTTAGGACCTTTGCTTGAGGTGATTGTCACTATCTGGACCTCAGACCACTATGAAACAATTAGAAAAATAATGCGTTGTATATTTGATTCACCACTTAATGTTCGCTATGGGAACTCCTTATTTCAGTTTTGGGTATCTCGCCCAGTCCTCCTCTCTCACTCGGTGAACTGTGCCAACTAATTTAATATAAAAGTAGGGTTTTCCCTGGAGTTTTGGCAGGGAAGCTAAAAAGGCGGGCACAGAATTTGATGAAGGACCCTTCACAACTCTCAGTATGTTTGTGTCCCTGTGTGTTTTATTTGTGTCATTTTGTGTTAAAAAACAATCTCAACATCTCAAGGCACTTGGGCTTGAAAAATAAAATAGATATTGAATTGAAAGGAAGTCAAATGCACCCAGAATAGCTCTTTTTTTCTAGATCTTGTTCTGGCCACTGTTTATGAGGGGCCAGTCTCTTGGGATTGTCTTCTGGGTGAGAAAAAACTGAGCCTTTTTAAAGCAGATCAAACTACGGACGATGCCTCAGGCTGTGGAAAATGTTGGCTTTGTGCAGCCATCAGTAGAAAAAAAATGCTGACCCGGTGCAAACACAAACTGCCACCATCAAAAAATAGAACAACCACTTTTGCAAAAACAAAAATCAGTTTGAGGCGAGGAAGATGGACTGGTTCGGGAAAACAGTGTCATCCTTTTCTTTAAGGCGTGTTTCCAGCAGCGGGGGAAAAAATATGGGACAAGCGGATTAGAATGATTTTCAAAAGAGGCTCCACAGCACGTCTTGCATTGTGTAAAATAATAACATTTCAAAGCAAAAGAGTTTATTTTGTGTTTTGAAGTGTGTCCACGTGCGGAAGAAATCATGAAATACCTGCAAAAAGTGGTGTTTGTATACTTTACTGTGATGAGATGTCAACTATGAAGCCCATAATAATATTATGAGACACCGATTGAGTCATTATAATACAATCATGTCCACAAGCATGTGGTTATTGAGCATGTAGAGTCTGTAATGAAGTCTAAATTGAATTGAAATGAATGAAATTAAATAACGTACAGTACAGGTAGTGGACAGACTGTTCTTTAAACAAACAAAAGAAAAATATCTGGATGCCAGTGATGGCCTATTTAGAGGTAATTGCTCAAATGAGCTGCATTATATCACCAAGTAGTGTGTACAATATCACACTTATAGTACTTTTTCTATAATTTACACTTTAATACTAGTGCTAAGAACATTAACGGCGTCTACGTTAATGCATGGTGCCCGGCCGTAAAAAGACACACATGACGTCATGCTTATGTAACTCTAGATTGTTAAAATGAGTCTCTAAAGTAACGCTAAACTTTAAAAACAGAGGCACACATACGCAGTACACAGGCACGCTGGTTATTTGTAGCGCTGCTCTTTTCGTTTAATAAACAGACCGCTCTAGTTGGACTGTAGATGCGCTAACCGCCGCTAAAGGAGTTAATGGAGCTAACTGGTAAAAAGACTCCGGTGACGTCACATGTGTTTTTTTTCCGGCCAGTTGCCGCTAACGCAGACGCCAAGCACTATTTAATACAATATAATACTTAATAAGAAAGGCATGAGACATCAAAAATAGTACAATTCATAAGTAATAATTCCCCCCAAAATTGAAAATTCCAGTGAAAAAAATAATGGGCCCTATGCACAGCAGCCATTTTCACAAGCACACGTATCACTGACTCAAGCTGATGAAGCTACATGGAACTCAGCCATCATTAATTTGGTTATTCACACCTTCACTTAATGCCTCATGGTGAGTATGACTGACACACAAGGTGGACGTCATGAATCTGGACAAACCCTGGCTCAGATATGAATGTCATCGCCTTTGCTTTGCTCAAGGCATTGTTTCAAATTGCTATTTTGATTTTAAAGCAACGTAAATCTGCAAACTTCCAATAGTTTGTTTGTTTCTAAACTCAGTTTTATAAAGGGAGTCTTACTGAGCTCCAGCAGACTAGCATAGCCTTATGCTAATGACCATGGTGTAGTTTTCCCTCTCTCATCTCTCTCTCACTCTCTTTCTCTTTGCTCCCAACTGTGCTCACAACCATCTGCCAGCTGCAAGGTCCTACAGCAAACATATCAATAAGATTTGCACATTTGGCAGCATCTGCCTGAAGGCCTGACTGTTTTCTGGCCCTCAATTTCCCTGCGACTCCCTTGTGTTTTGTCGTATCCATTTTGGCACTCTTGTTTTGCAGATGTGCTGTTTAATAAAAGGCCTGGAGCCCAAAAACAGGGGAGGGTTTTGATGTGATCAGGACAGCCTAGTGTCAATTGAGAATATATATTTTTACTTGTTTTTAAGGTGTGGCAAGTGAAAAAAAAGGGCTGTTATTGAGTTTCTAGGTAGCTACTCCAGCCTTGTACCTCCAGGATCAGTGGTTTGACATATTCAAAGACATGGCACACGGAGATCGCAATGTCATGTCCAGCATAATGTAAATTTGATCCCCAATCTGTGATAATTAAAGACATCCCAGCCAATCAGAGACCAGTTCATCATTGACATTAGAAGGGCGAGAAGGGCAAAAGAAAAATATCAAATCAACAGAGTGACAGACGCCAAAAACAGCACAGCCGTATAATAAAACTTTAATGAGGATGACCCATAGACATAAGGCAATAAAATCAGCCTGTGCCACCTCTCGCATGTGTTTTGCTCCCCCTGGTGGAAGATGGTGACAGTACATCTTAAGTGCGTTGGGTCGCCCCAGTGATTCACCAATTCCGAAAGTGGTGGAGTGTGAACTTTTTTGAAGTGTGGTTCTATGACATAAAGATACACAGCTAGCATCTTACATAGAGCTGACGATCGAGTGGGTGTTTTGAGCTTGTTGGTCTGGTATTTTTGTGTCATTTATACAAATCCGTACAAGGTAAACACATTTTAAATTACTAGTGGATGCAGCAGTGGATGAACAACTTACACGTCCTGATGTAAAATCACAGATTTTCTTTTTACAGACAAAATTTGTGAAAAACTTACATTTAATGTAACTTGTTCAATGGCAAAAAAAGTGACTTGTTAAGATGGCATGTGTGGTGGCATTCACGTTCTTATCGATCAATCAAGGCAGCTCAGCCTCCCCCCACCCCCATCCACGGATCACAATTTTAATGACTCTTTCCTGGTCCCATTGCAACATTTCAAAATTTCCTGAAAATCCGTACACGACTTTTCGAGTTATGTTGCTAACAGACAGACAGACAGAGAGACAAACGCTGGCAAAAACATAACCCTCCTTGGCAGAGGTCAATAAGACAGAAACTGTTGCTTTTGGACGACCTGACCACAAGTGGACTACTGTCCATGCTCTTGTTTTGTTTGCCTGTTCTTGATGTGATTTTTAAACTGGACAAACAGATTAGTTCAGTTGTTTTTTTCCAGCTTCGTCTCTTAGCAAAGTTAAAACCCCAACTTGTCGTCTTCTGACCAGAAAAAGAAAGCTTGACCAGACAACACCGGTTTTGTCCTCCCTCCACTGGCCTTCAAGATTGTTTTTAAAAATCGATTGCTTCGATTGGGACCCCAATTTATGTCTGTGATTCGATGCATCTCCAGACTATTGCAAGTACTAACGATATCCTCCAACCAGTTGCTCTTGGATGTTGCAAGAACAAAGTGTAAACCCAGAGGTGACGGAGCCTTTTCAGTTATACCTTCTCATGTAAGAGCAGCCCAGACTCCCTGCTGAAAACACAGCTCTCCTCCTTGGCATCCAATTCAGGATGAGCTAGACAATGTTTTCTTATTTTAATATTGTATTTGTCAATGTACTTATATAAATAAAGGTGAAATTGACATTGACATTGACAATTCACTCATGCAATCCCTGTAACGCCAGAGAGAAAACAACACACGTCATCTTAGTACTGTGTTAATTATTCAGTTACACCTCGAGCCATTGTCTACTGATGATGTTGTCGACTTACCCAACGCACAGCTGACAATCCTGACAGCCACATCCAACAAGCCATGTTTTACCAAGTGTCTGCTTTAAATATTCCAACCAGTGAACGCACAGCGCAGCGTTATCACTGGAAATCCTGCTCCAGATGCTGGACATCATTTCAGTGTGATTAACATGACTTTAGCTGGAACTAAATGTAATAATCCGCTTATGAAGCTGATGCATCAGCACTTCAGCATCACTGCACATTAAAAGATACAGCGTCTGGATAAACATATGTTCCATTTAAACCCCAAAATAATTTTGAAAAAAAAAAAAAAATCCTCTTCATGTTAATGATCTAAATTGCGCAGACGGTTCCATTTGCCCAAAAGTGCAGAAGACCCACTCTGCTGCTGCTCAGCTTCAAATGTCCTTTTATTTGATTTCCACAGGCATCTCTAGATCACTCTCTGATGCTCAAATGGTCAAAAACACCCTCATTAGTATTCTCTCCAGAACGCCAAATGTCATTGGTTTCTTTTACGCCGGCTGTTCGAAGCATTTGCTTAATGTTCACCAAAAGGCCAATGCGTCTGTGTTCTTTAGTACAAAATGTACATTTGGTCTGGCTCCTCTCTTCCTCTTCCCCAGGCTGATGAACTCAACAGCACAGCATCAGGATAAAGCAGAACAGAGCCGTCATGGTACGGTTCAGTTTGGTATGGTACGCTATAGTTTGGAGTGGTAAAGCCCCTCGGGGCCAGGCTTGCATTTTGAGTAAGGGAGTGACGTTTTAGTGACGTCTAGAATCCACCCTGACCATTTGGCACCCCAGTGGTCAGTGTGGGTTACGAAGAATGGAACAGTATGGGGCTGGTTATTTTGTTACTATTCCTAATGGAAACACACACAAAATACACACTGTACTGTGCTGTACCAAACATGAACCACTCTACTCCACTCTTCAGGCTTCGGATTACTTTATTGTCCATTGAATTCACTGACAATGGAAATTTGCCTTTGGCAGTGGCGTAAAACGATAACACACAAGACGGACATAACAAAAATCAAATAATATACAAAATAAATAAAATTGTGCCTGTGCAACTTACCACTTGTAGCCATGTTTCCTGGATAGGGAGACTGTGTGTCTACGGCCTGACTGATGGTAGCAGGTGAAAAGCCGAGTGGAGTGGATGAGTGGATGAGTGGGGTCCTGGTAGACCTGGATTACTTTTTAAGACCTGGGAGTTGCTGTTGTTTTTATCCAATGATTCAGTCCCAAATTTGAGAGTATTGATGCCAATGTTGGTACTGGAATTAGATAAATCCTAGCCTAGTTTAGTTTTTGGGTGACAGTGATTTTTTTTGTATTTTATTTGTGAACACAAAGCAGGGACAGGTGCAGTGGGCAGAACATATCTGTGCCCACAGAGCAGTGGGGGGTTGTGTACCTTGCTCAAGGGCACCTCAATCCTTGTTCTGTCCTGTAGTTCAGTTACAAGGCCACTTCCCCTCCACTTGGCCCTGGGCTGCCACAATCTGCCTGTTAGTTTCTCCTTTGTACACTGTGCATCGCTCCTGTGTCATCAGAAGTTCTCTTTCAAACAGAGCTTCTCTCACATCTTTCATGCTGGATACTTTGCTCCTCCTCCTCCTCCTCCTCCTCCTCCTCCTCCTCTCTGCTGTGTGCTGTTGTCGTCCTGTCACTTGTCTCAGCGGCGTCGAACAGGCCGCTGCAGTGAGTGACAGCATGGCGGTGGAGGAAAAGAGGAGTGTGGAGTTATTTCATGGCTGTGGATGAGAAAAAAAAAAGAAATAAAACTGTGATGTGTGTAGGAAGACTTTTCACTACATGGTGATTTTTAACTGCTAATTTTGCTTTTTTGATAAAGCCAGAGAAGAAGTGCAATTGAAGGGCATATTATACTGTTTCTGAATGAAAATGAAATGCTGTTGAAAAATAATTCATTATTCTCCAGTTCTAATTACCTCCGCCAAGGAGGTTATGTTCTCATCAGCGTGGGTTTATCTGTTACTTTGTCCTTCTGTTAGCAACTTCCTGTCTACAGTTTTTCTGTCTACAGATCAGATCTGAATTTGTGTGTTCGTTTGTGATCACTCACAAAAAAATGACCCCATAAAATTTAGGTAAGAATCTACCAGAATCTTTAGTGGATTAAACTACTGCAACGCTGTTCTCGCTGGCCTCAGCTGCAGCTGATTCTGAACACTGCTGCCCGTGATCTCACTAAGACCAAAGAAGTGGAACACATAACTCCAGTCCTGAGGTCCTTACACTGACTTCCCCTCTGCCAGAAATATTGCTGTTAGTTCATAAAGCACTGAATGGTTTAGTATGGCTCACTATGAACCATCCAGACCACTAAGGTCATCTGGGTCAGAACCAGAACTAAACATAAGGAAGCTGCTTTCATTTTTTCTATGCTCCAAAATATCTGGAACAAACTCCCATAAGAGTGCAGGTCTGCTGCATCAATTCATTCTTTAAATCAAGCCTGGAAAGACCAACCTGCTGTTTGTCACTGTGTTTTAAATACAAACAAAACTGCTCCACCACAGCCCTAACTGCAACTTTTAATTTATTTATTTGCTTCTTTCTCTCTCTTTCTTGTTAAATGTTTTATTGTGCTTTATCATGCCTTTTATATCCTTTAGGCTGCTGCTGTATTTCTCTTTCTTTTTATTATAAGGCACTTTGAAATGTCTTGTTGTTGTGGAAATGTGCTGTTCACATTAACTTGCCTTGCCTCAGCAACTGATGACAAAACTGTAAAAAAAATGATTTCTCAGTCAAAAAATCATCTGATTATAATGACGATTTAAATGTAGAATGAAGAAAGCTTTTTATTTTTCTTTATGTGCTTAACCCTTTAACACCTAAGCCTCAAAATGTCCACCTTTTGCTTATTTTCACCAGAAAAGGAAGTGCTTTTGGCCATTTTCCCAGAATAACTTCCAATATCTGACAGTCATTTACAATTTACTGCACGTTAAAATACTGTTTTAACAATTTAAAATGTTTCAAAGGTTTATTTAGAAAAACACTGCAGTTGTATACAGATTTCATGACATCATGATGTCATGTTTACGTGACTCCTGATTGCTAAAATGAGTCTCTAAAGTAACGCACACACACACATACACAGAACAAAGGTACGCTGGTTATTTGTAGCGCTGCGCTTTTCCTTTAATAAACAGACCGCTACAGTTCGACTGTAGGTGCGCTAACGGAGCTAAAGGAGCTAACGCAGCTAACAGAGCTAACTGGTAAATGGTGCTTGGACTCCGCGGTGCCACTGCACGTAAACATTGCATCTTGCGTATTGTTCCGGTCAGTCGTCATTGAAACTTGTCTTGTGTAAATGTGCGTTAATGTTGATGCCGTTAGTGCCGTTAATGCGGTTAACGTGCCACTAGTAAATACGTTTTATTATAAAACGTATTTACAGTGTTTTTGTCTCTCAATGTGCAAAAACAGGCCAAAAAATGAAAAAAGCGACAAAGATGCTGATTCTCTGGCTCCCTCAAACAGCACGAGTGAAACTACCATAATAACCACACGTCCGATTGGATGTGCAACTTCTCAGTTTTCGGAATTTTTCCGATAGCACAAAATGTCGCGTAACTGCAGTAACGCAAAGTGCGCTTGTGCAAACGTGTCGTCGGAGATATGCACGGTTTTAAAGGATTAAAATCTGTCACATGACCGATTAGCAGCTCTGAAAATGTCTTCAGATTTAGCATATTGACGATTTCTCTCCCCAACATTACAGCACATACGGTGCTTTGAGGAGTTAAAAAGCAGAAGTACGTGTTTTTGATCTCCGCAACACTGGCCATGTGTTTACAAAATGTTGGACTGATACCAATCTTTGCAGTTATTGCACACCACAACTTAGGATCAACGGCACAGTTTGAAGCTAAAATGCCAGCGTGCGAGTTTCTCATACTGATAGCATCTTTGCTATACCTAACTGCATGGCCTGCACCTCGCTGAGGGCGAGCAGCTGTGTTGCAGAATGTCTCTCTGCAGGTGCGAAGGCCACACACACTCTGGACAGGAAATTACAGTTTCACCTGGGCCAGCACTCACCTGTGCTCCATCCTGACTCAGCCCCTGCTGCCCCGCGGGAGACGTGAAACCCTCCGCAATCATGCTTCACACACAAGCTTCCTGTCCTCTCATTCATTTTCCAGTTGTTGGCTGTATTCTCTCTTTTTTTTTTTTTACCCCCCCCCCCCGCCCTTGATTCTTTTCTTAGCTCCCTAATTGTCCCACCTTTTAACCGACTTCTGCAGGTCTCAACGGTCCTCTTTTGTCGGGCTCAGCACTTATAATGTTAGTACAAACACTCTTTTGACAAACACACTGCAAGCACAGCATTCGGGTATTTGTGGACTTGATATCCTGTAATGTAACCTTGGAGCTATGAGAGCTGTGTGTAAACTACGCCTCTCAGAGAATTAGAGAAGAATAATTAATGCCAGCTAATGTGTTCTGCCTCACCTTGGATGTCTGATATCCATCCAGTGTCCTGTCCTGTTGACATGGGCAGCTGCGACTCAGACAGAGAAATGTGTCGCCTTCTGTCTTTGGAGGTTCAGTTCCCGGCTCATCATTGTCAGCAAAAGTGTAGTGTAAAGCATATGAGTTGTTGTCAAGACTAGGAAAGCACTTCATAAACAAAGTTACAACAGCAATCTCATAAATATTGATATTTACTTTGTACATACCAATATTTCTTACTTAATTGTTAAAAAATATAAAATATACATATGTGATTTTGCTAAACACAGCTAATGTTTCTGCCTTGAATGTGGTGTATTTGGAAACTTCATCATATTCCATTTTTAAAAAATGTATTTATGCTAAACTCAGTGCAAAGTATAATGCAGGTGTCTGCTACATTTAGACTGACACTATTTCCTTTTTTGCCACCTTGCGTTCATGGTATACTATAAAAAGCAAATTCACGTGTTTCTACCTGTGTGGGCTTTAAAATGAGATGATGCAGACACTTTGTTAGAGCTAATGCACTGTTTTACTGTACGTTATCAGCTCGGGCCTTAGTTCATACATGTTGAGGATAATCAAATGTTTGACCTTTTAAGTGGAGGCTGAAACATCAGTGAATGTCTGAACAGTAAAGGTATTATTTACATTTTTAAAAGGATAATTATTACAGTAAGTGATAATCAGAGGTATATTGAGTACTGAAATATTATACTCAAGTAAAAGTACCACTATTTTGATAATATTTTACTTAAGTACAAGAAAAAACTACTGGTCTAAATATGTAAAGTAAAACAAGGGGACACACATCTCAAATATATTGTTTTTCCTGTCCTCATCATTCATCTGTCCTCATCATCATTCACCTGTCCTCGTAACTCACCTGTCCTCATAATTCACCTGTCCTCATCATCATTCACCTGTCCTCATAATTCACCTGTCCTCATCATCATTCACCTGTCCTCATAATTCACCTGTCCTCATCATCGCTCACCTGTCCTCATCACTCACCCGTCCTCATTCACCTGTCCCCATCATGCACTTATGCTCCTCATCATTCACCTGTCCTCATCATTCACATGTCCTCATCATCATTCATATGTCCTCATTATCATTCACCTGTCCTCATCATCATTCACTTGTCCTCATAACTCACCTGTCCTCATAATTCACCTGTCCTCATCATCATTCACCTGTCCTCATCACTCACCTGTCCTCATCATCATTCACCTGCCCTAATCACTCACCCCCCCTCATGATTCACCTGTCCTCATCACTCTCCTGTCCTCATAATTCTCCTGTCCTTATCACTCACCTGTATATGTGGTTCATTTTCATGAAGTTACAGAGGATGCATTTTTCAAATAATTCCTTTTATCAATTTTTGCCACATTATTAACTTAAAGGTGTCACTTTGATACAAAACCAGTAAAACCAAACTCTGATTTATAAACTGAAACTCACACCGACTTTTAAGGGTTAGGGTTAACCGACAGGTTAGAGGAAGAACACATAATCGACATCTTCCACATCACTGGGGAACAAAAAAATGTCCTTCTCGTTTTCAATAAGCATTAAAAATTACACCTGCGACTTCCTGTTGGGAGGCAATGATCCCAGTTCATGACCACTCATCTTAATTATGTTCTATATGACTTTGGTGTTGGGCTGCAACAAAACATTCAATTATTCCTCCCGTGGTAATGAAACTTTGCTTCACTTTTTAGATTTTCACCATTTCTAACTTTGGAAATGAACATGGTAATGTGAAACGGTGAATTAACACATGGATTGTTTTTCCTGTCCTCATCATTCACCTGTCCTCGTAAGTCACAAAGTAAGTATTTATAAACCTTGTTTTTTGAACATTAGGAATCGGAACAATGCACATGACACCTGTCCTGTGTTCTGCTGCAGAAATAAAGCTTTCTGATTTTTCAGCTTCTTAAATGTGAATATTTTCTGGTTTCTTTGCTCCATTTGACAAAGAAATCATTAAAAATCGAATCATTTTTGGTTCGTGGACATAAATAAGACATTTTGAAAACAACATCATTTCCAGGTTTGGTCAACACTGATCAACGTTTTTCAACATTATCTGACGTTTTACTGCCCAAACCAGTACTCAATTAACTGAGAAAATAAGCGTGAGTCACAGCCCTAAACAAGACGGAATGGGATACAAAGACAAACAATAGCAATAATATCACAATACTGTGATTATGCAATATTACTGTATACATTTTTCAAGACGCTTATATAATGTGACATTGTCCAGTAATAATAATCTTTATTTTCATTTTTATAATTTAACAATGTAAAAGTGTGCATCTACTGGGTAACAATGATGTTGAAGTTAAGTTTGAGCTACATTTTATTTCTGCAGCACTTTCACAAATAACCTCACCTGACCAAAGTGCTGTTCAAACAAGACAAACACAACTTCTGCTGTGAACCAGTGAGACATAGTTCATAGTTTTATTAAATGAAATATAAAATGGCATCAATCTTGTCGTGAAAATCAAATGCTCATTTTAAAAATAATAAAAAAAAAGGTTCTGTGTGCATCATTATCAAAACTACCTCTGAGTAACCGTTGTGTTGTCTTTGTAATGCACACGCTCCACTGTGTGTTTAATGGATTGTGCTACAGTTCACGTCTTAAGGCTGCCAAGGATGAGCTGTAACAGTCTGTCAGCGACCTTTCATGGCTCTCCGTCTGATCAAAGCCTCTGCTCAGCATCACCCGCTGCTGCGGGTCCCAACCCTCTGTCCTTCTCACTCGATGTAACTGAGAACAAAGGCAGGCTGGAGATGGACAGACAGTGGAGACGAGGAGAGGCAAGAAAGTGAGACGAGAGCCGGAGAGGCCACGCTGTGAGGTCATGTTTGATGAGGACTCAGAATCTCCTACTGATAGACAAAAGAGGGAAAGGTCGACTGAACTCAGCCAAAATAGCAGCACAGGGGAGGAGGCAGAGGACAAAGAATGAGGTAGAAATGTAGGGGAAATGGAGAAGGAGGAACAGGAGGGGTAAGACAGAAGGTGGACCCTGAGGACAGGAGTAGTAGATCACCACATGAACAGATGTCCTGTATGTGTGTGTGTGTGTCTTTGTAGATCTGTGTCTGCATTTGTGAGTAATTGTGTGAGATGAGTATGTTAAAGTTTCTATGAACTTTTAAGATAAGTTAATAAACCAAAAATTCACATATTCTGTAATGTGAGAAATATGGATTAGTAGAAATAGTACAAATAAAATTGATGTTGATATAAAATATACAGTAGAAATATACGGTAAATGACATTCAAAACACTGTCAAATGAGTTCACACAATGATGATTAAGACTTGATTTGTCCTCATGTCTGTGGTGACATTGTTGCACTGCTCACAGTAAGTGTAACACATTCTGTGTGGCAGAAGAAGAAGAAGAACACAGCGTGAGTAAAGCTAGCTTCGCACAGCATCACTATGGCCCGAAAACACCAAGAAGCACCGGCAAAAAGTTTAAAAAGTGGATTCTACTGCTAAAAAAATATAAACCTGGACATTTGGTAGGACGATATTTTTTGTCACAATTACGTTTTTAGCTTCTCACACGTGTTTATCTGATATTGAAAACGCATGCTCTGCCAGCAGCTCTGCATGTGCCAATCTGTCTGCACATCCAACTTTCTTTTTTCTTGTAAATCTCTCTCTCAGTGTCTATGGGCTGTGAGAGCACATTTTGATTGAAACTTGAGACATTATGGCTGGTTCACAACAATTTTTATGAGCTTCAGGTACGATCAGGGTACGGAATAGGGTTAAGGTGATTGTAATTAAGTACTATCTATCTATCTATCTATCTATCTATCTATCTATCTATCTATCTATCTATCTATCTATCTATCTATCTATCTATCTATCTATCTGTGTAAGAGTGTGTGGGCATGAGTGCAGCATGGCAGGAGAGAGGAAACTAGGTCAGAGAGACCACACTGTTTTGGTAATTACTCAGAAGTCCACAGGGGGCGATACAGGTTCCACTCTGGAGCTTTAATACAACTAGCATGCAAGAAACTGTATCAGAATATGAGTAGTGTATTTACTGGATATTTCTGCTTCCTTGTGGTTGTGACTTTAAACGTACAGCATTTATGCTCACGTGTTTGTGTCTGCGAACAGTATGTTTCCCTGTGTGTGGCTGAGCTGAGCTCGTGTTTGAGAACACATTTGTTCACCAAATCAACAAAACACAACAGCAGCAGAGCAAATATGGCTCCACTGTGATCAAGAACAAACTGTGCATTGATGGACTCGGTGTAAGAATCAGGGTATGCACTATTTTCCCAGTTTTCACGTCGACACCACTTTAAGTCCATGTTTAAATGAATCTGTTCTTTTATCTGCTGGCGTGGGTCACTCTCTGTTGAACAAAACAAGTGCCTGCAGGTTTTTTGTAAAGGTGTGCAGCAAAATTGCTGGCACATCCCTGAAAGACCTCCACGACCTGTGTAAGGTCAGAGCTTTGAATAAAGCCCAAGTATTTCTGGCCGGTTCGTCTCTTACAGTGTGAGTTCATGTTGCTTCCCTCAGGGCACAGATACAATCTGTTAGATACAGAACCAACAAGTTCAGAATGTCATTTATCCTGGTCGCTATTAGCCTGGTAAATGTCTTTGTGAAGTTGTAAACTGATTTGTTTTCATTTGTTGTCTGTTTTTCGCTGTTGGCTGTGAATCAGATTGCACCACAGAGATGTTTTTGAACCTTGAATCTATGCTTTCTGAATGTCAGTGAGCTTGTTGTTGTTTTTACTCCATATGCATGTATATGTAAAGTACAGTTGAACATTTATCTGCACACATGGCCAATAAACTAACCATGACTAAGCAGAACATATGAAACAGAGATAGGTGATACACACACATGTTGCCATAGCTGCAACAGTGCAGAAATACTGATGGGAAAGATGGATTTGAACAAAATCTGTTATGATTTCTCAGATGAGAGGGTGTTTAAATGCATCATTGAAGGAACTTTGTATCACACATGCACGCACAAACGATAGCGACATGGTTGCGATGAGAATTATTTTCTTAAGTTTTTTGCATTATTGTATCACATCTTGTTTTGGAATGCAGTCTTTTGACACTCTGGCCAAAGAATTAGCTAAGACTGGTCTTTGTTCACTCTGAAATGAACTCTTTGAAACTTGAAGTAACACCATTATCGCCAACGTTAAGATACAGTGGTACATTTGCTCTCTCATCATCCTCCTCTTCCCCACGTATACTTCACACACTGGCATAGTGACATTAGATTAAGATGGAGATAAGGTGACTAATTATTATTGTTAAATTTATCATGATTTTGTTATCATTTGTTTCATTTTCTACACACTCCGACCACATACCCTGTTATATACAGTAGAACAGTATTTCTCCATTGTAGAACCATGGATCTACAAAAAGCTCCTGAATCAGTTGGTGAAGGAGAGGATCGACACAGTTGTTTGTCATCAAACAGCGAAGTGGTTATGAGGGAAATGTGCTGCTGGATTATACAGTGTCTTTGATTTCAGTCATTTCCTTAGTTTAAATTTAATTAACTCAGTATAAAGCTGGTCGTCTCAGCAGCTCCAACATTTTGGTTGCCTAGTAACGACAGATGCTCCCAGGTTAAAACAAACAAACAAACAAAAAAACCTTTGCCTTCTATCACCCATTTGTCATGGACTGCCACAGATTCAGTTGACAGGCTGATTTAGCCTGTTATTGTTATTGTGTTATTCTCTCTCTGGTCGCTTGAGGTTTGCAAAATCAACTTTTTAACCATTGTAATACTAACTGTATATTTGGGACTCTGGAGGTCCTATGAGTTGGCAAAGTGTGAAAAAAGATGACTCACTTATGTTTTTGTGGTCCTCCTCAGTCTAAGTTCAGGTTCAGTTCAGATAAAACACACGATGTTGACTTCCACACTCATTGCTAAGTCACAATGAGACATTCCTAGAATTGTTGTCTCACAGAGCTCTGCTTTGTCCCTAAAAAACATGAGAGTGCAGGCGAGGGCAATAGTATCCTGAAGAGCAGAAATCTGTGAAGTGTTCTATTCTTGGCTGCACAGTGCAGCACAGAGTTCTACACAAACTTCCAGCCTCAGAAGATTTACGTGTCCAGTGGATTTTATATGACGGCAATGTGCCGGCTAGAGTCGGCAAATGATGGCTTTTCCAAATGCTAACTGCTGTTAGCTGCTGGAGCCTCAGTGACGCTGACGTAGTTTCCTCTGTTTCATTTGCATTTAAAGAGACAGACACTCAAAACAGAGCGTTCTGAACAGGGCTGTTTTGTCAGTGATTGAACTGATGTGGTGCTTCATCCTTAAGGTATTTTGACCAAAGCATGTCACAGACATGTTCATTAGGACACCAGGGAACTGGGTTAACTTGGAGAAATAGGGTATAATATGAGTCCTTTAATGCAATTATTGATCAAAGTTGCCAAAAAACTGTGCCTTCAACAGACCCGAGTGGGAAACAAACTGAGTAGCTGCGCATTTCATGGCCGTGGAGTGATGATGAAGTACATTGTCTGCTGGTGAGTGAGTGAGTATAGAATGCAATGAAATGAGGAATCTGCCGCTGCTTCTCCTCATTTGTTGCTACTGGATACAGATTATCTTTCAGCTCATGCAAGGACGGCAGAGCAGAGTGACGACTGTGGCTCCAGGTCTCCTGCGCCGCTGTCTCTGTCTGCTGTCATCACTGTCCTTGTCTGTCTTTGTTTTTCCCCTGTCTTTCACCTTCAGTCCCACTTAAAACAGGCAATAAACCATGAGCAGTTGCTCAAGAGAAACCAAAGACGAGATAGTTCCTAAACAATACAGTGGAACATTAGAATTTCTTTGAAATATATAATTGTGTCTTGTTTATCAGCTCTTACATCTTTAAATGCTTTTTGTCCCCACAGCCATTGGCTTTTTAAATAATTAGTCCTCGTGCTGGACCCAAGCCAGGATAAATGGGAGGGTTGCATCAGGAAGTGTGAAAAAAAATCTCTGCCAAACGAAATATGTGGATCAGTGAAGCAGGTGATCCGCTGTGGCGACCCCTAGAGAGGGAGAAGCTGAAAGAAAAAAACATGTTTTTATTCGCTGCTCTTTCACTGGCCTTTTAGAAAAATTGGGTGTTTTAATCCTTTGATGGTTTGCAAAGTTATTTAATAATTTTTATCTGCTATTTTGCTTAATTATCGCTGCTTTTATCTGTCACCTGTTTGAACTGTAGTGTCGTGTTTGAATTTGAATCCAGTGTCAGTTATATGTGCCTGTTGGGTTTCTGTGTACTGACTGCACAAAAAGTGGAAGAAGAATAAAGTCTATTCCAGCGGTTCTCAAACTTTTTATACCGAGTACAAGGTGAGAAGAAATTGAGCTCTCTCAGTAACACTATTATCACTTAAACATCAAAATACAGTGGTTTAAATAGACAGAGATAAGTCAGCTATGGACTTTTCACAGGGGGCAGATTTATTCCACAAAAGGATAATTTGCTCTCTCATCATCCTCCTCTTCCTCACATATACTTCACACACTGGTACAGTGACATTAGATTAAGATGAAGATAAGGTGACTTTTTATTTTTTTTATTAATAATCATTTGTTTCATTGTTTCATCACTATGCACAAAATTCTTTAGCTCCACTCCGATCATGTACTCTGGTATAGAAAAATATTTCTGATTTACCACCAGAGGAAGCTTGCGTACCACTGGTATATATTGGAAATGTGTCGGTCACGGCCAAATCGCTTGAAAATGGAAAACCTGAATTCAGTCTGATCCCCAAATGTTATGCAGGGAACCACTTGTTAATTAAAAAAAATGTAAATCACATCAAGAGCAAATTTGTGCATGATAAAATGTTTCTGTACACTTACAGAATTGTTAGAGACTGCTGATGCAGATTTATTTTGAATAGGTGAACCAGACATTTACAAGAGATTGAGAATTTTAATGTCTAATGTGTGTAAATGTTATAAAACAAAAAAACAGAATTCAATTGGAGGCATATGCGTTTACTAATTGTTTCAGATTTCAATTGAATAATGATAAACAGTTCAACCCTAGTACAAATTACACTGTTATAGGAGGGCGATACAAACACATCTGTGACAAACTATTCTATTTTTAAATCTCTGTCTGGCTGTTTATCATGGAACTGTCCAATGAGTCGGGCTTTAGTATTGTAGGTGACGTAAAAGGGCACCAATGTGTGCAGAAATATAAGAGATAGAGGTAAAAACAGACACCCATTGAATGAACATACTTTAATCAAGCCATGGATTTTCCATAGATTGTAATAAAGTGTGTTTGTCAACTCTCCTAAGACTTAAAGTAAAGGCACTTATGTGTTTGTGTATTTTCTTGCCAAAAATGCCACTTAAATCTCACAAAAACATACAGGAATTACAATAATGGAGCAAAAAATGTTCACAATAGAGCAGAACTACGCTGCAAGAAAATGTTCCGTCCGGGAAAGATTAAAGGAGGCAGTTTTGAGGACGTACATCTGTGTTGGCAGTCTGCAATATGTTGTCCATTAAAACTACAAGGCCCAAAGTTCCTAGAGTGCAGACGATTCATCATGCCTGACGTTCTCAGCGGCAAAACTCCCGGGACCCATCTTGCTCGCAAAGTTAGCGGGATTACCATCTTGATGCCTCAGTTTTGTGAACTATTTCTTTTTTTTTTTTTTTTTTTTCAAACTAACAGACAAACATGCTTGTGTCTTTGTTCGACAGATCCAGCTGTTGCTGTGCCTCCTCGTGAGCGGCGGTTTGATGTGTGTGCGTGAACAGGTGGCTTCGCCGAGGTAAGACAGGTTTGATGAACTAGTGCAAATTACGGCAAGACTGACGGGAAAGCAGGAAAACTGCTGGCCAACACACGCTGTGAAAAAGGGTGTAAATCGTTATAATTCATCAAATTAGGATATATATCTGCTGATATCACAGAGTTGACTTTAAAGGTCCAGTGTGTAAGAATTAGTGACATCTAGTGGCGAGGACTCACCTACGATGGCCTTCACATACCGGAAATTATATTATTCTTATTTGTTTGTGAAGCAAACTTCCGCTTTGAAACATGAAACTAACTTCCTTATTTGGGCTAATGGAGAAACATGGCGGCGCAGGATGGTGGCGTCCACGTAAGGCCCTCACATAAAGTACATTATAAAAGGCTAATTCAAAGGCTACAAAGACTAAAATCAATGTATTTTAAAGCAGTGATAGACTTATGCACATATGATTTGAGTAGTATATTCAATTTCTACCAGTAAACACTTCCAAGTGTTACTTAAAAATCAATCCTAGTATGAACATGACAACTTTTTTTTACTAATGATGCATTCCATTTAGATGGGAAGTTGGAAGTCAGAAATGGGAATGACTTCACCTCTGAGTTGACCGCATTCCACCAAGAATAGGGCGGCGACTGACGGATATTGTTTAAAAAACGATTAATTGAATACTTTTTTGGTCCGTAGATGTCGGAAAATGTTGATCAGTGTTTTAATGATTTATTTGTTACATGGAGAAAAAAAAAAAACAGAAAATATTCACATTTAAGAAGCTGAAAAATCAGAAAGTTGGTTTAATTTTTTTTTTTAAATGTCAAACTGATTAATTTAGTAATTGATTACTTATCAATTAAACCCTACTTGAGTAGATTAAAAAAAAAAAAAAAAACATGCCAAAAAGTAAAAGCATATCTTGAGCTTGCCATTGTTAACAACTGCTGTGAAAACCACTCAATAACAACACTCTACACATGTCCAGACATAACATTTGAACAGTACAATGTGGTTAACAAATAAGATAATTGTTATTCATATTAAAAGTTAGAAAGTGTTTTTATTATTGTTGATTTCAGTCATCTTAGCCGTTTGTAAGGTGGCTCCGACTTTCTGAATTGGAAGTTTGATTGAGGCGGCGTTCCTATTGAACCTTCTGAGCGGGAACATCTGAGTAGAAATTCCCACTTTGTACTCCAACTGGAACACACAACAATGCACAAAACTGGAATGTATGCAAAGTATTTGATCTCCGCTTTTTCAAATATTCAAGGACATATCAGAACCCCCCCCCCCCCCCCAATCCTCTTTAGCCAGCATCAGCATTCACAGTTAGTGTCTCTTCCCCTTGGTGGTGGCTTTCACAAAGCCCAAATCATTTCAAGTTCCCCCCTCTGCAACTTTTCCCTCCCTCTCTACTTTTCCATTCCTTTCTTTCTCCTCCATCAATGTCTCAGCAGCTCTTAGAGGTCATTTTCTCTACTTTTCAAGGCTCGCTGCTCACAGAAATGGATCTTCTCTCACTGCTCGCCAGTCTTGGACCTTGAGGACCCGTAAATGTAATATAGAGTAATATTGTTCCCTGTTTGACTGGAGTAATGAATGGTTGGGAGATTAATAAACAAACATCTGCCTTTAGTAACCTGTTGTGGCCCATAACAAGTCAGTTATTTTACTTACTATGATCCTGTGCTGTGAAATATTAATCAGTATATGCCACAACCACACCTTAACGTGTAATGTGGAAAACCCATCTGTGCGGCAACAGCATGCAAATGTAATCATTTTGAATTCATAAGTCAGGTGAGTGCGCCAATTTGCATACAGATGTGTAACGCAGAGACCAAACAAAACGCCTGGTTAATTGAATTAACTCTGACAGGCTCAGTGGGAAAGCGCTGTGCCAGCAATAAGGCTCCACGATTGCAGAGCCCGAACA
Organism: Microchirus variegatus; assembly: GCF_963457635.1. Lineage (NCBI taxonomy): Eukaryota > Metazoa > Chordata > Actinopteri > Pleuronectiformes > Soleidae > Microchirus > Microchirus variegatus. Next base: position 26,868,961 of record NC_139815.1, on the reverse strand, counting down.
GCGGTAAGAGTGAAACACAGTTGCTCCGCGGGGAAGCGTATATTGTTATGTTCCTCCTGTGGTCAGCAGGGAGAGGGCAGAGCTGTCAGAAACACGGCTGGGCTGTTAATTCTCTCCGTCCCATTGGCATTCTCCCCCCTTTACAAGTATCATTCCTGCAGAAACACTCATGGTCTTCGAACACCCTTCTGCTCACCTCCTTGTTCTTATCCCCTTGGGCACCTTCTGTTTCTGTGTAAATCAAAAGGCTTTGAGACCAAACATTTACTAAGATCCAAACGTGAAATTGACATCAGAGAGCAGCAGCCTTTTCAGCGCACATGTTTGTGCCGGATCGTGAACACAAACACATTTAAATGTGATGTCTGTTTCAGAGGGCTATTTTGCACACAGTAACAACAACGGGTTCATTTTCTGGTGGATGATGTAGAGAAGTTGTTTGTGTTGAGGAAGAAAGGCACAGTGGAGGAAGGCTTGATGCTACTGCATTAATGCAACTACAATAGAAAAATAAAATCAAAGCAAGAAGGTGGTTCAGACAGAGAAGGAAAAATGAAAACTCTTTTATTCTCAAGGCTGCAACATCTTAAAAAGCAGCTAAAATGAGGGCTACATTTTGAAGACCTCTGGTTTCTTTTCAAGATGAGCTTCCGTGATTGGAGAGCCTGACTCACCTTCTTTTGAAGTATAATGTCTCCTCGTTTTCCAAGAGCACTTGACATACAGATGATCATTTTTGCACTTTGGACGTCACCAGGGCAACCAGTTAAATCGTGTTTTTATAAAAACATAATTGTTGATCTTGAACTCATGATCTTCATCTTTAGTCCCTTTTTTTTAACAACATTGGGGAAATCTGTGCTCCTTAGTTGTGTTGTATGCAGTATGTTACAACATTGGTTCAGTTTTATTTAAAAATCTATTTTGATTCTTTACATTCTATAATTGTGTATATGCATAAACAGAAGTTTGTTACAACTTTGCTATTCCATAATGAAATTCGGATTATTTCTTTTCTTTTGCTTAACTTTTGAATGTAAACGTTGCAGTGCTTCAATTAACTGGCAGAAGGCTTCTATATCCAGAGCATTTCCTGTAGCTGTGGCTGTATGTTGTGCAAGAGAATAATATAAACATAGTGCTATCATTTTGCTATTCCCATTTTTATCATGCAAATCCTTTGATTTATTTGGACACTTTTAGTTTTATTTATTGGTGTTTTTTTTTGTTTTTCTCTTCGTAGGTGTGAGTGATTTTACTGAACATGTTTGTGTCTTATCTTAAGTCGGAACACAATGGAACTCCCAACATTAGGGAGTTCATTAGGTTCCGGTTGATAAGTCGGAAGCCTCGGGCTAGCATTGTTAGCCATTGTTAGCAATAGCAGTTGATAGCAACACTCTACGCAGACAAGCAGCATATTAACATATCTATGGTTAAAAAATAAATAGTGCTGTGTGTGTGTGACTGATTTACCTTGAAACAAATATGGCAGAAGTGCTATTAACGCTAACAGTAGCATCCTTCTCGTCACAGGTGATGAGTTTGCGCCGAGTTCTGACTACAAATAGAATGCACCATTACTTCCTGATGTTTCGCGTTTGTCCATTACCCTCACATGTGTGTACGTAGTCTCTCCGTTTCCTAGTGTTTCTGCTGGTTCGTCTGTTTTCATCTGCTCTCTCTTCTTTTGCTCTGTTCACTTCAGTTCAGTTATATTTGGTCCCTGTTTCCTCGTGTTCCCCCTGGTAATGTTTTATTTATTTTACCGTATAACCTTTGTTGTGGATTGTTTTACCTTTTTTTTTGTATAATGTTCAACAGTTTAATTAGAGACACTCTTTGTTTCAGAAACTGCAATTGCATCCTGTTTTGGAAAAAAACAAAAAACAAAACGTGACCCTTGAAGTATTGTGTCTTACAGGTTATGGTCGCTGCTTATGATATTCTACTGCTGTGAGTGCACACTGAAACCATTCAACTGGAGGAACAGCGCTAAATTCATTCAGAAGTGATTGAAACAAAAGAGCAAATGCCTGCATAGTATGTCCCCTTTAATGTTATCTAGTAAATTCAGCTATTACAGAGTAGCAGTAAGTTGTTTTGTATTGATGATGAGACTCGTGCATTTCAATGGACTCATTCTTTTTCCGTCCACGCCGCAGCGTCACGTTTATTTTTTCCTTCCACCGCAGTTATTGCAAATGTCAGTTTTAAAGCTAGCGGAAATCTCTAGCTTTGGACGAAAGCAGAAAAGGCACGAGCGTTGGACATGTTCTCCGCCTTGTTTTAGCTCCTCATCCTGAATCACCCCATCAACCCCCCACCTTCCACAGAACATCCCTCTCTCTCGCTCTCTCACCTCAGGGTTTACACTCAGCACCCCCACCTCTGCAGCTCAGCAGTGTTAGCCATTCACACTTGGCCTGTGAAATCACACTCTCTTCACAGGAGCTCTAAAACCTCTCTGTCACTCTCTCGCTCTCTCTCTCTCTCTGAATTCTAATTGTCTGAACAATGAATCCATCAATGTTCCTCTTGCCTGTAGCAAACAGATGGGGCATTTCCACGCTCTCCATTTTCATCTCCCTGTTGTCCCTATACATCTCGCGCTGTCACTAGTGCTACATCATCACTCTGTTTACCTGGATGTGACACAGTGTCGCTCTTTCACCTGTTTCAGCAACACACAGACATATCATCATCTGTGCATAAATCCTGTAGATACTGTATATTGTATATTTTATAGACCCAGTGATATTTTGTTGTACAGATGTTGAAAACAGGAACGTGATCAGGAATAGCTGCTAAGTGACCTGATGAGACTCGCTAGCTCACGCTGTAATCATCACAGATGTTCAGAGGTCACAGAAGTGTTGGTCATGAATAGCTTCAGGAATTTGAAGGTGGACCAAAAAATGTGTTTTATTTTGGGTGATATTGAGTGTAATAGAGTGTGTGATTTCTAAATTTCATATGCACACGATACGATTAGAAATACAATCTGTAAAAAGAAAACAACAACTACATTTTAGTGAAAAGGATCTGATTTCAGGGTCAGGGGGTTTTTTTGGTCTAAAAGGGGAAAAATTAATCAAATTAAGTTTTCTCCCAGATTGTTAATGGGTATTTCGCACACTGGGCAGTAGTAATGCAATATTTAGAACATGTACTATTGTACACTTGATACTCAAGTACGTCAATCAAGTACTTCAATATTTTTACTTAAGTAGACATGTGACTGTAGTATGTTTACTTGTAGTTGAGTCAAATTTAGCATTCAGTCAACATTGTCTCACATTAGGAGTGCAATGTTTCCGTTGCCTCCATCTGTCTTGACATAAAACGAATCACTTCCTGTGTGCAGCACCCAGCAACATGTCTCATCATCTCACCATTCACATTCCACAAAAAGACTTCATAACTAAAAAACTATTTTTAAGAGTTTAAATCAGAGATACAAGTTTATACAGAAGAAAACGTGGTAACTTCAAACTGAACTTACAAATAACACGTGAATATTTAGATGTTGAATTCTGGAAATAGATCTAATCAACCTCCTACACTCTTGACACTGCAGTTATGTCGTAGTGTAGTAGTGAAAATGAGGGAGTCGCTGTGTAGAGTGGTGCTGTGCAGTGCACTGTTGTGTTATGTGTTGCTGTGCTGTGCTGTGAGGGATAATGATCCGTGGCTGTGTAAGCCATTAGTGAGTAAGTGGTTGTGTTGGAGCCCCTGTCTCCCTGATGCCTGCTGTCACTTTGATAAATATGCAGCACACAGGCGCCATCGCATGACAAAGCTCTCTGCTGCAGGATGAGGTGACAGCTACTGCTCCCCACTATTTATTAATTGTCATAAGTATATTGTGTATCTTGAATTTAAAATCACTGAGACAGTGTGACGGTGTTTGTTTGTTTGTTTTTTGCCGGTCAGTCTGACAGGATCCAGTGTCGTGTGGTTACAGTTGGCAGTGCAGGGACCGGCGGAGTTCTGCAAACGCAGGGCCCCAAAGACAGAGGGGGCCCACGTGATGAGAGCCTCGATATATGAGAAGATGACAGCGCGAGCTCTGACATGCATATCCACTGACAGCGAGAGGAGCCTCTGCCGTGTGTTTGTTTCCCAGTGCGCCGAATTCACCCTTGACTCCCTTTCAAAAGCTGATTTGTTTGGGTCACCTCTGCAAAAACCTCCACAGACATTTGTGAAGACTTCCCGCAAAGCTGTCTCTTTTAACTCTGCTTATTTTCACCTCGTTTCACAGCAGTGTGTGATGGGTGCCTGTGAAAGGACTTAATTCACAGTCCGCTGAGTAGCTGTTGTTAAAAAGAATACATTAATAGATGCCTGATCTCCCTCTAAAGTTGGGTCCTCAGAACCGTACGCTGGCCTCTCCTCTTTCACACTGTTTTTCATGAAAGGATCTTCAGTATAAAGCAAAAGTATATATTCATTCACGGTGAGTGTTTGTTTTAGCTGGGGCTTCTCTGTCCGACACACAGATTCAAAGCTGTGATTCTCATTGGAGTGGAGATGCTTCAGCTCATTGTCTTCATGAAAGGTTGGAGGAAAAGAGGCTTTTTCATGGTCTGAGTCTACCGTGAATCAAGCTTTACATCCCCCTCAACTCGTCTGCAAGTGAATTAGAACCATTATGCTTTGAATTTCCTCGGGTCAAACAGACACAGGGATTTGTATTTTATGTTTCCTCTCTTTTTTTCTTCTCCTTTTATTTATGCATGAGCATTGGTTTGGTGTTTCTGTTTTTCCATTTTTTTCACCCGGAACAATAAAACATATGTACAATCCTTTATTTATTTTACTTTAAAGATTCTCAACGAGAATGGCGACACGGCAGAATAGCGGTTAGTGCTGTTGCTTTGCAGAAATAAGTTTGCATGTTCTCCCTGTGTGTGCGTGGGTTTTCTCTGGGTTCTCCAGTTTCCTCCCACAAATCAGGCAAATTTGGACACTAAATTGCGATGGACTGGCGACCTGTCCAGGGTGTGACCTCACCTTTTGCCCTGTATCTGATAGGATTGCTCCAGACCTGGTTCCATGATGTGGAGGATACAGTGGTAGACACTGTATGGATAGATAATAAAAAAAATGTGTTATACTAAGTCATAAATTAGAATGATTTGTGATCAAAGAATTGGGAAACATTGTTAAATTGAAATACTTTTTAAGTTAAAGATACTGCATATGCCAATGTCAATGGTATTATCTCGGACAGGGAAGCAAGTGATTTTTAGCCAAGGACCACTGCCTCTCAAACTCTTTCTAAAACATTTTTGTTGGATATTTGACGTATTTTTCACTTTTATTCTATTCTTTTATTTCTAAACAGACAGTGGGACAGTTGTTTTTATTACATCTCAAATTTGATATTTGATTTTTCAATTAAAAAGTGCAAATATGGGACTCCTCAAAAAAGACACAGCAAAAATGTCTGATTTGCACCAGTGATCGATGTCCTGGACACAACATAGTCAGTCCAGAACTAATGGCATTTTACGTTTTTATTGCATCTCAGATTTGAATATTTTTCGCTTCTCAAGTGACATTTCACTTGAATGGGGATTGCAGTGAGTGTAACTGTACATGTATATTCCTTTTAAAATGAAGCCTTTGTAAAATCATGTAGCCTATAACTGAATGGTTCCCCTGAGGACAGTGTTTGTAGTTGTGTGAATGTTTCCGGGCAGAACTGAAAGAGGAGCTGGCAACACAATAATTGCAGCAGTGTCTGCTGAGAGAAAAAAAAAGAGCTGGAACTTTTTCAATTGTGCCAGTAGGTTAATCTTCAACCTAGAACTGGGCTGTGAAACGACTCTCACTGGAAACGCTGGTCTGGAAAGAAGCCTATAGGATTTCTGTGGCTCTCCCAGTTATGACTGTCACCATTGTGGCCAAGGGAGTGATCTGAGAGAGTGGAGATACCAGCTCGGTTTTCAGGGCCCAATCCAAAAGCACCATTTTGTCTCTGCGCGAGCGTGAACAGGAAGACAGGCCTCTTATTATATTTAACTAATCTGAGGATTAGGAAAAGCAGCTTTGGCCAAACTCATCCTCTCTAATCAGCTCCAGTGAATGATCTATAACTACTCTTTCACTTTGCAAACAAACAAGCGCTAGCTCTTACAAAACATGAGCATAGGCAGGGACATATTATTATTATATCCGCTCTCTCAGTGGTGTTATATTTTGATTTTCATCGGCATTTCATCAGTAATTCAACATAAAGGAAGAATTGACTGTCCTGTTGTGGCATCATCTTCTCTACCTCAGTTTGTCAGATCACACGTTTCTTTGTTCGGTTAAGCTCATAATCTCTACCAATAGACCTACAGTGTTAAGGAGCTCATCTGAACGCTCAAGTAAAAGCTTTGGCGATGGACTATCCATCCCCACAAATTGATCTCTGTCAAATCACTAAAATGTTTGTTTTTTCGAGTTCAACATCAACTGTTAACTTCTAAGACACTCAAGATTTTGAAGAAAATGAAGCGAGACAATGGTAAAAACACAGTTGCAGCAGCTTTAATGAGGGATATAGATTTCAGCACAAAAACAAATGGCTCAGTTTCAGCCACTTAGTCTACATGTACATTTAAATATCTATGGGAAACAAAACCTCTCTTGCAAATAAAGATCAACTGGTCTCATTGATATTCCACTCAGTAATACTTCATGTTTTACACATTTCTGATCACAGGAATCAGACGATGTGACTCATGCAACATCTAAGATCTAAGCAGGCCAACACAACCGATTAGCCTACAGGAATATTACTCACATTCTTTAATATCAGGACATATTCATTCGTATGTGTGTGTGTGTGTGTGAGAGAGAGAGGGAGCTTGGAAGAGGGAGAGAGTTTCTGCTCGAGGCTTTGTTCCGCTCAGCACTGCCTGCTTTCCTTGAAATAGGATTTTGATCTTTAGCATTGAGAGTGATTATAGTTCACTTTGTTCACACCCGAACTTCGATAAGCCACGGTAGCGAGGCTGCAGGGAGTGTGTCGAAGAATACACACGTTCATATCCCTGCATGTGTGTGACACCTTGTGTGTGTGTGTGTGTGTGTGTGTGTGCCCACCTTTCCTGGAACCCTGGAGTTTGCAGATGGCAAACAACCGTGCCAGCCACATTCACACACACACACACACACACCCTCGGAGCCAACCTGGAGTCAGGGCCTTGTATCCTTGATGTGCCTACTGCCAGGTTTCTTCCCGCCTGGAAAATATTGTATATTAGAAGACATCAAAGCACCGTTCTCCTCGACAAAAAACCTTATTAAAAAAGGTTGAAAACAGTTTCTGCTACTGGTATAATCAAGGCCAAAATGACATAAAGTCTCAGATTTGACAAAAGACGACTCGTTTTATTGTAAAGTGTAGAAAAAGCTTGTTGAAGATAGAGGTAGGTTTGAGAGGTAGGGTTGAGATAGAGACAACGACAGAAGAAATACTTTTAAATAAAGTTGCTGCTGAGTCAGAACCTCTCAAACATGCCACTCATCTGCATTTAGTATCTGCATATGGTGATAGATGTGTGTTTTGGTCAAAGTCCAGTTTGATTTAACCAGCTCAGGACAATCCTCGTGTCCTCCCGCCTGTCACGTCCAACATTAAGCCGTTCCTCAGCTAAATTGTCAGCATAATCTCTGAGTGTGACCTTGCTTCCGCTTAAAAGACGTCCCAGAAGCTGGAAGGTGTAGAAAATCTCAAATATGAGATGAGGAGGAGGAGAAGAAGGAGGTGAAAAGAGATGCTGAATGAGATGTCACTGCAGGCAACAATGCAATCTTCATCCTCCTCCTCCTCGCATTTTCACATTCGCTAATCTCACCTCCGCCCTCACGGCACTTCCCTTGTCCAGTCCTCTGCGCTCTGCGTGTTTGCTCCAAAAACAAAAGTGGCTGAACTAGAAAAGAAGCAGGATGAAGAGCTAACCCAGCTGCCTAGCCAGGCATTCCTTATTCCTTTGGCTTTTAATGCTGGCTGTGATAAAATATGCATGGCATGGCGTGGAGGGGAGCTACTTAAGGTGGACTACTTTATGGGCCTATACTCTCCATTGCTGTTGTGTGTGTGGCACACAGTGCACATAATGGAGTCCTCTTTAATGGGCATAGAGAGCAGGACAATGTCCCTGTTGCCCTCGCGGACACGGCTGTGTCTCAATTTGCATGGACTGAAGATGCTTCTGCAGATTATAATGGACCATACGGTTCCCTTAGGAGGAAGACCTGCAGACTACCAGGCTGCATAAAACATGCTGTACTACACCGTGTTTCCTGATAGTTCACTTGTTTGTGGTAAAAAAGACATCAGCTCACGCATTAGCTGACGTGTTCATCAGCTTCAACTGCGATCTAAATGACCACAATGCAGCCATGCAGTAAATCTAGTGCTAATCTTAATAGTTAAGTCTATAAAGCAGGTAAATGAATATGTGATACCGTGCTTTAAATGTTATCTAGCACAACCAGAGCTCTTGGTTTTGATTGTTGGTTGTTTCTGACTCACTGTGATTATAACCTCAAACTTACATCAGTGCTTTTATGGAGCTGACAGACTTATGATGCGTTATACTCTGCCGTGGCTGAGATTTGACAAACTGTTAATCCATTTTAAATCAATTTCATGTCAATAAAGTTCACTCACACACACTTTTTTACAACATGGCATAGCTATGAGTCATCTCTTTAAAATTAAACTCACCCCCACAAATCCTCCCACAATAGCAACAGTTTTTACAATTAAAACTGGTGGTCATTTGCAGAGTCTGGACAATGAGGCATTAAATGACATAAAGCTGAATGAGATGAGTTTTTGCCAGTGTCCTAACCCCTGAGTACATGGACCGTGAAAAAGTCCTTCACTACAGGTACCTATACTTTACTACACACACACACTCACTGGCCACTTAATGCCGGACACCTGAGGCAGGAGTCACACAGATAGCCCATCTGCTTCAAGGTTCAAAGTTATGTGTGTTCAGAGATGTTTTTCCTTAAAAACCTTGGTTGTAACAAGTGATTATTTATTACAAATTATTAATTGTGGTTGCTTTCCGATCATTTTAAACCAGTCTGGGAGAGAAATCTCTGGCAGAACCAGACTCATAGATGTGCAGGCGTCTGCCTCAACCAGTTGGGGTGACATGAGGAAGGGGGGAGAGGTAGAAACAGAAGAGAGTCAGAGAGTTGTGTTAGGACAGTCCTGAATCAGCGCTGACATTTGTATCGTATGACAATGTCATTTATACACACAGTTGCTCAGATTGTTGAAAACTATAGCCTTGCAACTGGATCTGGATCCTGCAGCCAAGGGGCCACCTGCAAGATTAGGGCAGAGAGGGAGAGGACAGGAATGAATGAGGTACAAGCTCAGAAACTAGGGAGTCAAAGAACAAGGTTAATGACACGCAATAATGTCATATTCATACCCTGAGTTTGAGTGAGAGTGAATGAACGTGCACAAAGTTCTCCCAGCAGTCGAGGCCAATAGTGGCATAACTAAAATAGGGTTCAGGTTTCCCAAACGTCAACTTTCTTCTCCATTCTGATGTTCAGTTGAAACTTAGCCATGGCTACATTCAGAACACCAGCATCTCAGGGACATGTAGACACAGAAATCCGATCATCAGTTAGGATTTTGAAATCAGAGATGTGTGGTTTCAGCAGGAAAATTAAATAACAGTGGAGGAGAGTTCGTCCTCCAGAGGTAAATCTTACCCGCAAATTCACTTTGATAACTTCGATCTCCCTACTTCTATACTGAGTGCTCTCACAAATGTGATTTCTGTTGTTGATGATGCATGCAAAAATGTATTAGTGTGCATGTGCTTGCCATTTGAGAGAGCACTCGCATTCACATTAAAGTCAGGTGACACCTGTAGTGAACTTGAATATGAACCCTCAAATATGATCTGTAATAAATCAGTCAGATGACACTATAAACTCTTCTTCTTACTTGATTCAGGAAAAAAAAAACATATTTGTCCTGAAACAAGTAAGAAGTATGGATATCTTTTTGAAGCCAATTAAGTTGTCCCCTGGTGGACATTCAAGAGAATACAGGTCAGGCTCTTCTACATTGGCTTCATTGGTTGAAACAATTTTGAGTTTAAATTTTGAGTTGGAGGTGACAGCAGCACCATTATCCTCAATTCCTTTACCCTTTACCGTTAAAGCTGTTTTCATATTAGTTCCGCACAGCAGTGTCTTCACCTCTGTGAGCTACTTTTTTTTTTAAATACGATCATTTACAACATACACACAGCAAAAATACATGAGCGCAGACTCACGAATGTGCGACTGGGCGACCAGAACTCTGCCCAGTGAAACATGTCTGACAGGCTTCCTGGCAGCTGGCTAATAGCATCATCAGTGTCAATATAAATGATCGGACTATCTCGGGCAAAAACCAGCTTCCTCCGCTCGGCACAGAGCGGCAACATCCCTCACTATGAGCCTCAGCAGACACACATAACACTGATTACATTTCTGCTACGGATACTGTATAACCATGAAACTGCAGGAAACAAATGGAATCAGTCTCTTAAGCTGCCCTCGGACAAGCAGGTTTGTTTTCATGACCCTGCTCAAGAGATGCTTTAAACCTCAATAACAGCCTGCTTTGCCACATGTTTTTGTCAGACCCAAATTTGCTGCCAAAAATTACCAGCAGTCACCCACAAACAGGCCCAAGGAGATACAGAAGCTCCCACTCACCTACATGCCAACAGCTGTGTGTTCTGGCAGGGTTATTAAGCCAGTGGAAACGATTGAAATATGCTCTTTTTTTGAGCTGGAGCCCAGAGATATGCCTCTATCTGCTGCTCTGCACAGCCACACAACCCAGATTTTTATAAACCGCACACCCTCACAAACACAAACAAGCTTCCACAACACCTTCAGCCACCTCTCCTCATCTCAGCTTGTCTACTCCTTTTTTACCTTAGGCCTGGGTCATACTTTCTTTTTTTCCATGTCCACAGAGACACTCTACACTTTTTCATTTACACTTTTTTTTTATTTATGAACACAGTTCCATTCATACTAAAACAACGGTCCGTGTCAGTTTAGCGTTCCACGCAGGCTTATGTGATCTCACGTTCTATTCCGGTAGTTGTAATTTCTCACCACAACGTCACCTGCAAAAACTTTCTTTATGTTCTTTGAACCTTGAGTTGTGCAAGCGTGGGTTCCACTGACGTTACTCGCATGAGCTCAACCAAGCGTCTGTGGTTAGTGTCTCATTTTCTGTGTGTCACCTTGCACAGTCTGGTCTATGCAGACACGCAATTTGAAGTTGTGTACATTTGTTGTGTTGGCATTGACATTTAAAATTACCACAGCAGACACTTGGATAACGAAAGCATGGCTAGAGTTTAGACAATGAATCATTTTAGCCAGTGGACCAGCTCAGAAAGGACATTTCATAAACGATTAGCATCTGCGGACCTTGGCTCTGATAACGGCCAATGGCTACTCTGCCTCTGCCAGTCATGTGGAGACACAGATCATCGCTCTGCATCATCACTCCACAGCTTTGGTTGCTGTTGGCTAGTGACAACCGTTGCACACATTTTTGGGGTCAATTATGGGTCATTAGCTCATTTGAAGGCCAATCAAGTAGACATACAGTATAATACCCTATTGAATTATAATATAATATAGTAATATGAATATGAACATGTCTGTGACATGCTTTGGTCAAAATACCTTAAAGATGAAGCACCACAGCAGTTCAATCACTCTGACAAAACAGCCCTGTTCAGAACGCTCTGTTTTGAGTGTCTGTCTCTTTAAATGCAAATGAGACACAGGAAACTATGTCAGCGTCACTGAGGCTCCAGCAGCTAACAGCAGTTAGCATTTGGAAAAGCCATCATTTGCCGACTCTAGCCGGCACATTGCCGTCATATATAAAATGTATCCACTGGACACGTAAATCCTCCGTTTGTGTAGAACTCTGTGCTGCACTGTGCAGCCAAGAATAGAACACTTTGCGGACTTCTGCTCTTCCGGATACTATTGGACACTCTTGAGTTTTTTAGGGACAAAGCGGATGACAAAGCGAACAATTCCAGGAATGTGTCATTGTGACGTAGCAATGAGTGTGGAAGTCGAAATTGCGTGTTTTACCTCCTGAACTTAGACTGAGGAGGACCACAAAAGCATGAGTGAGTCATCTTTTTTCACACTTTGCCTACTCATAGGACCTCCAGTCCCAAATTAATAAGTATTAAATGATTAAAAAGTTGATTTTGCATAATACGTCCCCTTTAAAGGTTCATTCAAGGAACCTCATGAACGCCATTACTTCTGCCAATGCTCATGCAGTTCACTCACACAAATAATTGCCTGTACTGCCACCTTGTGGTAATTCATGCAAAACTAAGCAGGCAATCAATGCATGGAAATGTTCTTATACAATATCACTACACCTACTCTCTGATCAAGTCCCCCTCCCAATGCTTGTGTAATCTGTAAGTGCAGCCACCCACCCAGTCTCAATATCTGAAAATGAGCTCAGGGTAAAAGTGTCAAACTGTCAAATTCCTCACCCCCACACATACACTAAAGCACTTTCACTTTCCAAAGACATTTCTCTTTTTCAGTGTGTTGTCCTGAGTTGTGCATCAATGGACAAGGTCACACTCTTGCATTCACAACTGTCTTTTCAGTCACTGCTGCACACACTGTCTTCTTTTCCCGCTCTCTCCTCCTCCTCCTCCTCCTCCTCCTCCTCCTCCCTTCACCTCATGTCTTTGCTTGTGTAATACAGCAGAGCCACTGGGGCCGTGTGTGCATGAGCATGTGTCAGTCACAAGCCAAGGGCAAGTTGAAACTGACCCGCTCTTTAGGAAATAAAAAAATAAAAGGCCCTAATAACACACGGGGTCTGCAGAGAGAGAGACGCAGCAGTCTCTGACGTGGAAGGTCTTGTGGGTGATGTCAGTGTCACCTCGCAAAAAAAAAGACAACATAGTGACGTGCGATGACAGTGTGACTTCAGAAATACAGATGACCTGCTGACACTGAGCAAGTCTAATCATTTAAAGACAAAAGAGAGCAGCGCATACTGTGTGTAGAGAGTTATGTGCAAATATGTATTATAGTAAACAAGGTTGTGGTGAATCGGAAAAACACAATCAAAGAACAAAAACAGTTTTTTTTTGTTTTTTTGTGCCTTGTCCACCCTCACAAAACAGATCCTCCTGTGACAAGATGCAAAACTTAGAAGAATAATAGGGAATTTGATTGGCAGATGCAATAATTCAGCCAAGGGATTTCATAAGAGAATTCTGTGACAGCTGTGTGTGCGTGCTTGTGAAAGTACATGTGTGCATCTGAGAGATAGCTGTTTGATTGAAGGAGGGGGAAAAAAACTGTTGTTTTTTGGCAGCATATAACGGAAATAAAAAAAAATTACAACTGAGAGACAGACGGAACAATTCATATCAAACCTGAAATCCTGCGCGTGTGTGTGTGTGTGTGTGTGTGTGTGCGTCCATGTCTTGTCATCGTCTGTGAGGACAAACCTGTCTCTATGAGGACATTTTGGCTGGTCCTTACAAATTAAAGTTTTTTTTTTTCATGGGTAGAGACAGGGTTCTTATGCTCGAGTCAAAATTGGTTTTATGTCAGGGTTAGGTTAAAGGTCACCTCTTTAAAAACTGACCTTGTCAGGACCAGTTGTCCTCATGGAGACCAAAACCTGGTCCTCATGAGGCAGAACCTCATTTCTGAGGTGTTTTTTTTTTACATGTAGGGGTAAGATTTGAATTATGTTTTAATTGTTTTATGTTATGGTTAAGATTAGGACCATAAGATTAGGATTAGTTAACTGGCTTTGTTTATGCTGTCCAAATGAATGGGAATCAGTGCAATGTCCTTCGAAGAATAGCATGTGAAGTAGAAAAGTGTGTGTGCACCCTACTTACCATGATCAATTTCAGTCCCCACTCCTCTGAGACATCACATTGATCCAGCTGTGCTCCTTTATCCTCAACCCATTAAGCTGCATAAAGCAGACAATTGGGCCCAAAGAGAGAGGACAAGCTGCTCGTTGTCTCAGGCGTCAACCCAGCCGACAGACAGACAGCCCTGGTGCACCTGCACTTGTTACCTTGATGCTGAATCATAGAGCATTGTCATTTGTCTGCACAAAAAGATATTATGTGCAGGGGAAAAAAAAACGACACCAAGCTTTGTGTCCTCTCTTTCTCAGAGGATGAATGTGTTAGACACAGAACTGTTTGAATTAGTCTTCAGAATTTTTCCTAAATGAGCCCCTGCAGGATGTTGTAAAAAAAATAACAGAAATTTACCCTAGTAATTATGTGTGACATTGCAACTCACAAAGTTGTTGTTTTCTTTTTCACAAATCACTTTGAATTTGACCAATCATAACAGACAACATGGAGTGATTTCAGTCACCACATTCACTTTTTTTGTTTTAGGTTAGGAAGGTGCACACAAAGTGGAAACCAGTAGTAGGGTGAGGGTTGACCAACCCCCAATCTTGTGGCTTAAAAACCTCAAGATTGGCTAGCACACAGTGTAAATTCATAGGCATCACTTACAACCAGGTACTTAATGGATAATACTAGCTGTCAATCACACTGGTGTCCATTCAGTGTGTTATTGTAGAGGAACTGAATCGAGAGATTGAGACAATTAACTACCAATTCAAGTGAAAAGTAGACTCATTTTCCTTTAAAGCTCACATAGAGTGGTCCTGTTGCACATATATGTTAGTTATGGAGGTCTACTTACATACATTAACTTGTTTTTATGCTCAAAAACCTCCTAGTTGCTGTAAACGAGCCGATAGAAATCTCTCTTTTCTGACGCTGTTCCTCAGCCGCGATATTTCAGACTGAACTCTCACACCCAGAAGACTGTGTTGTGATTGGCCAGCCAGGGTAGAGCTTTCCCAACTGTCTTGTGATTGGCCAAAACCATTCATGATGGCAAACATTATCCTTTTTGAATTGCACATGGCTCAAAAGGTGCTGCATCAGAATTAATTCTTAGTAGACAGTTAATTCTTTCATGACAATTCGTCCAGAGGTCTGGAAGCCATTTTGAAAAAGAACATTATTTGCTAGTCTCTGAATGTATATGTGTTTTTCTATGTGATGCTCACACGTGTACACACACTCACATTACTCACATTATCAAATCCGCCAACACTCAATTGACAAATAGTTTGAAGTGTAGTTTCCCTGCACATCATCTGAGGAAGTGAAAGTAAACAGAGCAGACAAGCTTAGCAAAACAAGATCAAGAGTTTCAAATTTATTCAAATTTCAAATGTCTTAGAATCGGATTTTCTTTTCTCTGTGTTTCATCTCCGGCGCTTCTTTGCAGCACTTTCATTTCTCCTCAGATCCACTTCTCTGCCTGAAACTATGTCGCAGAATGAACAAGTATGGAAAGATAGGAGTTGGTATGAGGAGAAGCTGGGGAACATAAGAGGATAATTAGAGTGCCCAGATGGCACTCCCCAACTAATAGTCCAAATTATCAGTAATGGGAAGGTTTGACATCGGAGCAGAAAGTGGTTAAATCTCACCATGACAGCTCGCTCGTTGCTGGGAAGGAGGCTAACGGCTTCTGATTGGGGGACAATTAGCGGTAACGAACCAGCAGACAGCCACCTTTAACCAATCTTGTGTCACAGGTTAATGAGCCTCATGTCACTGGATCCAGGACTGGGACACACATGTCTCTCTTTCTGCATCTGCACACGCTGACATGCACAGACAAGGTTTTTGTTCCCTCAATCCTGGAATGATTCTTTAATGTGACGGCTTAGCCGACCCAAATTGCAAAGAAAGCTACTTTTCTATAATTTCTATACTTAATTTTAAGCACTGCCAGTTCTGCTTTGACTTGTCCTGAGAGGTTTAAGATACCTTAGATTTCTGGCTTCACCTGAACACGACTGCAGTGACTGAGTGTGTTTCTCATCCTCACTCTGTCTCCCTCTGTCTAGGCAATCATTTGTAGATTATCCCGAGAAGCTGTGACATGATGTTCCTTTTGAATTATGTCATTTTAAATGTGAATAAATGTTCAAACCCCAAACTTTACCCTTTTCACCAACAGTAACAAACTTGATGGTTGGTTAATTATTGATAGTTAATTGTTTTTCCTTACATAACTTTATTCTTTATTACATTTGACAGATGATTGGAGAGAAGTTAGTGAATAACTTTTCAATGAAAACAAATCTGTTGTTTCTGACTGTTCCTCACAGTCACAAAACACTAAAAAATAACTTCCATTCATTGTTTCTCAATATAATATTGTTTAGATTGTGTGTCGTGACATTTCCATGTCACACTGATTTGTTTTATGTCAAGAACAAGTGACAACCAGTCATAACGTCACTCGTAAGAATCTGAACTCCTGCTCTGAAGCCCTTGAAAATAATGCGATTTTGGCCGGCACAGTTGTGACATTTTGCAAGCTGAAGTTCACAGACCTGTAACCAGCTGTCAATCACACTGTTGTCCACTCATATTTGTCGTTTTTATGGTCTATTTTCTTCTCAACTGGAACACACTTTACAAAATAGAGAGTATGATCCATTGAAGAAGAACTGAAACTGGTCATTAAGACAAATTAAGTCCATGGTAAAATGTATAATGACATAAAAATCCTTCAAAAAGAGTTCACCCCCTGGTGGTAATTGAATATTTTTACCTCCTGACTGCACCAAGGAAACTGGTCTATTTCTTTTAATTATACAGTCTTTGGTCAAGACGGTCAAGGCAACAGCAATATTGTATTAGAAAAGCGAGTAAACACCTGAAAACCAGTTGGATTACCGCGGGGGAAAAAAACAAATAGGCGCCCACAGAAAGCTTCAGAAGTCATATTTTCTGTTTGTGCTGTGGCGTGTAGTTTGAAGGGATCGCCTGCTACTGCACTGCCACTATATATGTACACAAAAACACGTACCACATTCAGGATTGATAGTATTGCTTGACTAAGAGTGCATTCACACCAGCCCTTCTTAATTGAACCCTAGTCTGTTTGCCGAAAGTCCAGTTCATTTGGGGATGTGTGAAGAGAAAGAAGCAAACATACAGTAGGTCTCGGTTCCGCTTCGAGTGAACCAAATGCAGGAAGTGCGGACTACAACGCAGCATACATCCATGTAGAACAGGGGTCACCAACCTTTTTGAGACCGAGAGCTACCTGAAGGGTAAAGAATAATATGGAGGGCTACCATATTAACATTTAAATGATTAATAGTATGCATTCAATTGCTTACACATTAATTCCAGTGCTTGTGGGCACCAAGTTGGTGACCCCTGGTGTAGAACGATAGCCACGAGAAACTGCTGAGTCCATTGTTGGAGCTAATATGTGTCGTATGTTTGTGAAAAACAAGATTAAAAAACTCAAGGACTGGATAGGATTTGATGCAGCAGAGAGTTTTCCTTACATTGTTCTTGTCTTTAATTCTTCTTCACTAATTATTGATTCAAGTGAGGAGGGGAATACGTTATTCAAAAGGTTTGTTTCGATTCACTAAAGTGTGAAAGTGTGAAAGCAAACTTGGTCAGGCTGAATGTTGCAACCAGCAAATGAACCGAGTGCCCAATCGTACCGAATCTAGCCAGAGACTATTAGGTGTGAAAACGACCTGAGATGAGGCAGAATAATAACGTCACCATAAGTTACGCATTGCATTTTAAAAGAGATACTGGGAAGGCTATTGTGAGAGACACAAAGTCTTACATCATTTCTTCTTTTTCCCCACTGACTTCACAGTGTTGCATCTGGCAGACGGATAAGAATTGATAAACCATGCATTATTGAAATGTCTATAAACCACGTGGGGATTCGCCGCAGTTATAGGATTACACTGTGTGGGCTGCTACAACTGGCAGAGGGCCACTGCACAGAGGCCACAGCCATATTCACAGCATATATATGGGTCAACACCGATATTTGACTCTGCTTTACTCTGGCTTCTCTTCTGAAACATAACTCACCAGAGCACAATGGATGTGCTGCTGAGGTGGTGTTTACACTGACATGCTCACCACACACACACACACACACACACACACACACACAGACACAGAGAGAGAGAGAGTTTACCCTGAAGGAATAAACCTGAGCTCCAAATGACCTCATATCCTTTTTACTACAACATTTATGCAAAAGTTCTGGTCTGTGTGTCATCTGATTTTTTTATTTTGGCTGCATGCATAATGTGGTTAAGAATTAATCACGCAGTGCTCGTGTAAAGCTCACATAAGTACATATACAGTGTATGCGCTCACAAAAAAATGACCTTTAAGTGTTGCATATCATGTATTTCGCCTGCCAACAGTAAAGCTCAGCTCTATTTGTAAGTCACCAAGATTTCATTTCACTTTCCAGCCCAAACAAGTTTGGTTGTTTTGCGCTGTAATTTATTCAGTTCCCTCAAGACGAGCCGCTGTTGAGTATGTGCTTTAATATAAAGTCGCTAACTCTCTCCGGTTCCCTCAGCGTGAGCGTCGTATCAAAGCAGAGCGCTATCGTGTTGCTGCAGTTCGCTGTTAAAGCCAGTTCAAGC
Source organism: Microchirus variegatus (assembly GCF_963457635.1). Taxonomy (NCBI): domain Eukaryota; kingdom Metazoa; phylum Chordata; class Actinopteri; order Pleuronectiformes; family Soleidae; genus Microchirus; species Microchirus variegatus. The sequence continues at coordinate 26,850,348 of NC_139815.1, read as the reverse complement.
CCATGTATTTAGAGTGTATTTAAATGTTTTTATTCAAATGCTTGTTATCACATTAACATTAACATTTGTTTTTTTTTTGCCTTTACTAGTTTTGTTTTTATGGGGTTATGCTTTCTTGCATCTGTTGAGTATGCTGTGTCACCAAAACCTGCATTTTCAGACACCTAACCTACATTTTGCACAGGTACGAAAGGCTAAATTGTGCAAGGAAAAGATACTTTTACACAAATACCCGCCTGCGTGTGGACTGAGGTTTAAACAATAAGCAGATAAACTGGCTTCAGTTTGATGGCAACCACCTTGATAGCATGTCATCAGTTCCTCTCTCTAAACAGCTCTCTTCACTACAACATGCAACCTCCAAGACTCACACAGTAGCACACACTAGGTGTATACAGTATACAAACTAATCATTTTTATTTGGGTTTTTCAGCAGAGATGATTTATTGTCTTTCCAATCGAGGCCATGAAAACAGCTCGTAGCTTCCGTCAGAAGAAAGTTGCAGTAATCACATGAAAGAGGTCAGCGTGACACATCTAAATCATGTTGTATGTTGGAAACTGAAACAGCCTTGACTTTTTTTTTTTTGTTATGGGTGCATTTGTGTGGAACTTTAACCTCAATTCTGATTGCTAATTGATTTTCTTTACACTGTGTGTGTGTGTGAGAGAGAGAGTGATTGTTTTGCAGTGCAGAGGACAGAGTGAGATGGCCTTCAACTCCAAGCTTCACACAGTAATTACAGGATGCTGTGGGAAAAAAAAAGATGATGAGGTTTTAGATTGCATGGACTTGTTTCTGTTCCTTTTGTTATGGATTACTATCACGACGGCTAAAAATGTTTGGTTTATACTCAGACTTCGGTCGTTGAGTGAGACAGGGGGCGCCACTGAGACTGTATTTGCAAATGTTGGTGAGCAGCGGTGGAGCATAATGAAAATGATTGTGTAAACGCCCTCAGCTAATGGCATGCAACCTCTGACCAAAGTTCCACCTGTGGCTGCTCCTCTCTCCTCGCAGCCATTTATTTGTATCATCCATTATGCTAATTCTGTTTTCTCCATTATCCATATTTATCATTCTGACAAAATGCTAATGTGTTTTTGCCTGCATGACAACCTTCCCATGTGGTCAGTGCAAAGCGTTCGCTTTCCAGACGTCGGCTCATCGTGGTGTCACTTGCACAAGGGAAATGGATCGCGTTTCTTTTTTTTTGTCAGCTATGGTAATTAATGTCAGCGTGAAACATCTGGTCCGCTGTACTTCAGTGCTCTACCTGTACTGTCTTACTGTGTGGGGGCGCTGCCAAAGAGTTCTGTTGAAAACATAAACATAGAAAAGCACAGAAACAACTAACTCCAGTTCATGATAATCTGAATGAATTTGCCTCACAGCTAGTGTTTCTGTGACTGAATACTCGTCAGACCATTTACATAATTTACCGTCCAGTAGTCAACACTAGACCTGTTTTGTGCCTCTGAGTGACAGTAAGAGTATTTACATGCAGTGGCCACTTTATTAGGTACACCGGAAACTTATAATGTTGTATCAGTGGTTTCCTGCATTTCAAACCAGTCTGGACAGTCTCCTCTGACCTCTGACATTAACAATTCAACTGCTGCTTACTGGATATTGCCTAAGTATTTTTACATACTTATATATTCCGTAAACCCTAGAGATGTCTATGCCTGAAAATCCCAGTAGATCAGCAGTTTCTAAAATCGTCAGAGCAGCCCTGTCTGGCACCGCCAAAGAAGCCGCAAGTTCAAAGTCACGTCGTCATTCTGAAACACGGTTTGAACTTCGGTAACTCGTCGTTTTCCTTCCCGAGGATCTGAGACTCAGTGAATCTGTGATGCTTTTTAGATGACTTTTTTAAAAACATGTCATGTTTAGAGAAGGTTCATGAGCAATTTGCCTCATTTGTAATGCTTGACTTTATATTATTTAATTGTATTTTGTTTTTTGTCTTGATTTTGTCATTATTATTATATTATGATACTATAAGCTAAATGCATTGAGTTGCAGCCATGTGATCGGCTGATTAGATATTTGCATTAACAAGCAGTTGAATAGGTCGACCTAATATTGTAGCTTGTAGTCTCTCCTTATGGGAGATGCACACTGACGCACAACTGCAACTGTGTTTGCCCAGACACACACACATAAATCCATCCATCCATCCATCCATTATCTACTGCATTATCCTCCCACACACACACATACATGTTGCAGGCAAATTGCGTGACATCTGATGATGTCTTCAACCAGCGAGTGTTAATTACGCTGCAGCGAGTTAAAGTGAAGCTTCATTCCTCGACAGACTCATCCATAGTGCTGATTTATCGCAACTGCACAGGTGGTTAATGAGCGTTGACTGCAGTTGTTTATAATAAAGCATTATTTGAATTTAAGCAGTTCCGCCAAAGAATGTGGTGGTCAGTCGGGGTTCCTGTCCTTTTAAATTAACTATGCAGTTAATGATGTACCTTCACGAACTGTGACGACTTTTCGGCCCTTTTGGTTTATGATTTTGGACAGAAAAATATTTTCATCAGAGGTTTTTGTTGTGATTGCCTGGATGTGAAGAACACAACAAAGATCTGACTGTAATGAAATGAAACAAGCTCTGGCAAAAACCTTAAGGGTGCCATATGTAAGAATGTGGCCAAAAACAGTTACTACATTCAAATTTAAAATACTGAGGTCTTTTAAGTTTCGTTTTCTAACGTAACTGGCAACCCGTGGTTGCTCGGCAGCTGAGACTCTACTGACTGCTATGATTGGTAGACGGCGGTAGGTGGCGCCACATGCCAAATCATGATTTCAAAACATAAACATGATTTGCAGTCTGCAAAATATATTTTTTAATGCAAATATTTTGTCTGTACTGTTGTTGTTGGTGAGTTCAGTTTGTTATATGAACATTATTCCTGAGTCTCTGTGACATATTAGGAGGATTTTATGGCCATTTGCTTTAGATTTATTACAAAATGCACCTTTTAAACTTAAATTTCATTATTGACAAACTTGTGTGAATTGTAGTGAGGCGAGTGGATCCTGTTTCAACCTTTGACTTTGCACTATGCAAGTTTGTTGGTAGGAACTCAAACTGTAAAAATTAGACCTTGAAAGTTCAGGATTAACCTTGAACCTGAATTAAAATAATGTTTTCATTGAAGTGCGGTTGCTACAGTGACGGCACAAACGGCCAAAACAGGGCTGCTTTTAATGGTTCACGCCTTTTGAAGTTGGGTTGTATGATGTTTTTGACTCATTATAAACTTAACAGATGTTCACTTAGCAAAAGGCTCACTCACCAAGAATCCATTCATCTTCTGCCGCATCATCCTCCAAATGAGGGTTGCGGGGGCTGTTGGTGCCAATCCCAGCTGAGTCAGGGCCACACAGAGACACCCATCACCCATTCACTCTCACAGTTACAACTACAGTCAATTTAGTGTAGTGTAACCTCTGCATGTTGTTGGACTTTGGGAGGGAGCTGAAGAACCTGGAGAAAACCCATGCACAGAGTCTTGACTGGGTAACAAACCTGTCTTTTTGCAACAGTGCTAACCAGTACACCAGCTGTGTGGCCCCTTATAAGAATTATGCCTGCTAATCTCAAAGATTTACAGTATATCACATTATTTTACTGTTTAGAGACCATTTTTTTTAAATCTGGGAACTGAAGTTTGTAAACCGCTAACGCTCCTGGACCAAAGTTTTGTCACTCAAATAAACCTGAATGATGGGCACCGAAGACTCGAAATGACACATTTAAACGTACTGATGGAGGCAGCAGTAATATTGTTGATTTTCTCAGTGGACTTTTGTTTACGGGATTGAGCGGTTTTTAACATTTTAATTTACAGCTGAAAAAAGTATCTGTGAAGGAAAAGCACCACAAAGATATCACAAGTTGTCAGTGCCGATAATGCCTAAATTACTGGTAAACCATAATAATCACCACAATAAATAAAAGTATGGTAAGTAGGGCTGTGCAATTAATAAAAACCTTTTAATTATGAGTTGTTTTTTTCAGTATGATTGTGAATATGGATAACAATCCAACAAATCGATTAATACAAAACAGGGGCTTTTATTCTGAAAATATTAAAATAACGTTGTCTGATTCCAGCAATTAATTCCCTTTGCTTTTTTCCCTAATTGAGCAGCCCTAATATGAAGCATGACATACATGCATTATATTGCTTTATGCTCTGTAGTCCTTCATGAAAACCAAAGCACTGTATTAACACAAATGATGATCACATTTTTTTTAAGCCTGATGAAAATTAGTGATCCTACTTGTGACATTCCTGCCGCGAGGAGAATGAAAGACGACTCGTGGCCTTTACTGGACACCAATTGTCTCGCCTTGATACATAAAAACCAGGTAAATGTCATATATTTTTTAAGGAATGTCAGAAGCTACAATTCACTTCTTTTTTTTTTTATTCTGCTGCTTTTATTCTCTCTCTCTCTCTCTCTCTCTCTCTCTCTCTCTCTCTCTCTCTCTCTCTCTCTCTCTCTCCTTTCATCACTTTCCCCTCTCCTCACTGTCTGTCTCTCCTTGATAATGTCAGTGCCTCCAGGGTGAAAAGCACAGTGTGATTCTCCCTCCTGCGTCAGTGCCTCCACGCCCTCCTATTCTTCATTTCTCTCATCATCATCATCATCATCATCATCTCCTCTATACTGTTTCCCTGATCTGCTCCTCCTTCCTTTTTTGATGAGTTTAGAGGAGGAGGAGGAGGGGAAGAAAAAAAAATCACTAAACTGCAAATTACCTGGCCCTGCTAAAGGTCACAGTCCTAATCATCTTGGATGATTGTGAATGGCAGCAGCAGTGGTCATTAGCAGCAGCACTGGTGATGCTAACAAGACAAACTCCAGATCAGAGGGAGAGACAGCAGGACATTCTGAGATTAAGAGCGAGAACAGCTCATGCATTTTGCAATTACTGCCCATAACAATGCATTCTATGTAGACCGTAGAGTTGTACTAAAACTTCCTTGAATTTAACAAAATAAATAAATTTAAAGGTTGTTTTCTAGCCTATTTGTACGGTGAGGAATGAGGAAAAACAGTGATAAATCATGACGGCTAAAACCATCAAGGGGGGGAGAGAGATGTAGTCAATAATAAGTGTGTGGGAGACTAAAGCCCAAAGGGTATCCAAAAACATCTCAGTGCAAACAACAAAGAGACAAATAAAAAAAGATCAAGGCAGCGAGCTTAGAAACAGCTGTGGATAACACACAGTAACACACACAGTAAATTACAGGCAAAGCCGACGTGATGAAGAATTCTTTAACAACAGTGACATGAAAAAATGCTGGAATACTGGAAAGAACAAATGAAATGTGTGTGGTGATATATGTGAGGATGTTTATGCATGAGGTGGTAAAGAGTTAGAGTCATAATATCTATTCAACAATTACTCTTTCAACATGTTTTTACGAGGCGACTTCATTTGTCTTTAGATTTTCTGTCCTCAAAGTGCAAATGCCACTCAAAAGCATTTGTATGAGATGCACACCTTAAATGAACTGCTGTTTGTTTTTCATTAATGTGCTAATTACTAGGGCTGTAAAGTCAAAGTCAACTGGTCGACTAATTGGTCGACATGCTCTGGCTCGACCAAAATTTTGATTGGTCGACTATTTGTTTTTTTTTGTTTTTTTTATGGTGAATTTCATTAGGAGGAAAGTACCAAGTCTAAGGGCCAATTCCAATTCCTATCTTAACCCTCAAGCTCAACCCTTAATCTTAACTGGTCCTCAAAACCAAGTGTTGGGGGTTATTTTGTCACTTAGAAATGGGACACCCCTTAAATGCAGATACGTCTTCAGACTGTAGGGGGCAGAATAACGCGAAAGCTGCGTCCAGTCTGTCAACTCCAAAAAAGAAGAAGAAGAAGAACACATTTACGTCACGATTATTTATTACGATCCGTTTGTCAGTCAAGTTATTAGGTTGTCAGTTAGTTATAAGATGATACTCATACAAATATTCAGCTGACAGTTACCACACACCACGACTTAGAAAACACAATGTACCATTAGAACACTGGAAATGTGCCTCTATACACATATGTACATATTCCATTAAAAAAAACAGATGTTTGCAGCTAGAATAGTCGTTTACCACTTTAACATAGAGTGTATTTCTGATTCATTTAATGTTATATTCATTGAAAAAAGTTGATTTTCCTTCATAAATAAGGACACATCTAAGTGAGCCCAAACCTTTGAAAGGTATTATATATATATATATATATATATATATATATATATATATATATATATATACATATATATATATATATATATATATATATATATATATATATATATAGACAGGTACAGTCAGTGCCTGTTTTACTCACAGATGGTCAGCCTGCACTTCATGTGACCATATGACTTAAATATCTTATTCCAGAGGTCGTTTCATTTCCAAAATAAAAAAGACACGTACGCTGCTGTACATGTACAGAGCCATATCTTTGTAGATGTTCAGTTCAGCAACAGCAGCTGTTAATTTCCATGATTCCGTGCCATACGGTGTGTGCTGTGCACGTCCAAGTTCGGGGTTTGTTTTGAGCACTTTAACTGCGCTTGTGGCCGTCGCCTGTGGACTCTGTGCTGTTTGACATTCTTGTCGCAAAGGTGGTAAAAGAGGTTACGGGTGTTTGAGTCATACTGTTTAAAAGTAGAGTACAGTACTGACTCTTTTTCTTTTTGTTGAACACCAAAACCACATCCAAACCATGCTTCTATTTTAGATTCATGTCTTTTTTTGTCTTTAAAGTGTTACCGTATTCTGTTTGTTTCATTGTGTGGAAAAAGAAGTGTCCTTTAAATGACTTTGTCATGAAAACATCATTTGCTGTTCTCTATATACGTATATATAGAGGAGACTTGGAGATGACCTTGTCACTGCATTTTTTTTTTTATTGCATTACTTTCAAAATAAAATACTGTCATTGTCAGTGCATTTAAGCCTGAATGATACATGCACACACTCTTGGTTTTCTCCGGGTTCTCCGGCTTCCTCCCACAGTCCGAAGACCTGCAATATGGGGATTAGACACTCAAATTGACCATAGGTGTGAGTGTGAGAGTGGTTGTTGTGATGGCGACCGGCCATCGCCCTATGTAATCTGAGATTGGCACAACACCCCTCGTGTGGAGGATAAAGTGTTAGAAGATGGATGGATGGATGGATACATACACACAAGTCCTTTTCTTGAGTCTATGTTAGTTTTCAAACAACCTCCTTAAGATACTGGAGGCGTTTCAAGACAGTGGTGACCCCACTGATCATCGAATTTAAGGGCGGTCCTTATAAAATTGTCAATGCTGTGAACTAGAGCAGAAAATACTTAAAGCGGACGTAGACCGGAAGTTCCAATTAACGCTGTTTTTTAGTGTGTATCTGCGTCATTACCTTGTTTATGAAGCCCTGAAGGTTCTAAACAATCAGTTCAGTCACTGCTGAGAACACTGTGTTTTATTGTAATCTCAGGCTCAGAGAGATCTCTGAAAAAAACCCGGTCCGGTTACGTAAACAGCATTTCTCCGGAACAGCAGATTCTCCTGCTCAGGGCACTAGTCCGGGCACATCCGGTTGTGTACATTGAACCACAGAAGAATAACGTCTGTTGTGGAGGTGTTTCACGAGCGATAGTGTCTTCTGACTCTGGGTCAAAATCATCAAAGGGACTGCGGTGGGGAGTCGTGACAAAGCTATTTTTAAACATTGTTAAAACAATGTTTTGATAATGAGTAGCAGTGCATCCACCGTTCCAGAGGGGGTGTGCTGAATATGTCACTTCCGGGTACTGGCCAATCACAAGACTCTGTCTTCTGAGTCTGAAATATCGCGGCTGGGCAACAGCGTCAGAAAAGACAGATTTCTATCGGCTAGTTTACAGCAACTAGGAGGTTTTTGACCATAAAAACAAGTTAATGTATGTAAGTAGACCTCCATAACTAACATATATGTGCAACAGGACCACTCTATGTGACCTTTAAAGTAACACCATTATCGTCAATGTTAAAATACCGCGGCAGAGCACAGTCAGCTATGGAGTTTGCATAAGTCAAATCCTGGTGCAGATGATCCTCCTTTCACCAGTCTGTCTGTCTGTCTGTCTGCCACCCAGAGTCCCTTCGCCCCACTCTCTTCCTGATAGCTCTTTATCAACTCTCTGATGCTATCTATTGCTGCAGCTGTATCATTTTATCAGCTCCGCGGTTGCATCTTCCCTCATCTTCAACCTCTCTCGTGGTCTCGCTCTCTGTCCCCTGTTGTATGTGAATCGATGAGTTACTGCTGTGCTGAATGCCAGGCTGTCTGACAAAGGACATATCGGCTGCTGGAGGGACGCCAGGGGACCAACACTGGCTTCATGTCCCCACAAGTTCAACGTGACACTCACTGGTGGCAGTGAGAGTGTGTGTGTGTGTGTGTGTGTGTGTGTGTGTGTGTGTGTGTGTGTGTGTGTGTGTGTGTGTGTGTGTGCGTGTGTGTAGGTTTCTCTGTGTGTGTCTGATGAGAGGAGAGCATTGATTCTCGCCGGTTACTTTCATTCTGCAACACAGGAGCAGAGCAGGTAAAGGTCACAGAGGAGTCAGTGCATGCAGCTATTGTTTTTGTATTGGCATCAAAGGTCAACGGTGGCGTGAATACAGCAAGGACGTACACAATATTTTCAAAACATGATACCGGATCGTATTGCTTGTATTCTCAGTGGGTCTCTGAATGTATGGCTTCATTTTAGTATGCAGTGTCTCACCCAGGTCTACTGCCATTTGGAATTTCATAACAAAAACATGTGTTGTGTGCGCCAAGGTTATGTTTCTGATCCGGCTGGTCTTTTTGTGTCTGTCCGTGTTTGTAAGTAACATAACATAAAAAGTAAAGGACAGACTTGGATTTAATTATTTGGAGGACATACAATAAGTTATGGTCCAAGTAAGAAACATATTGATGGTGCATTGGCACTGTCAAAAACTGCCTCTGGCTCACTGAGGGTTGGACTTTCTGGATGCTTTATCTAGTTTTGTCATGGATTGATATCCAGTTAAAGTTGTCATATTTCACAGGTCTCAGATGAACACAAATACAGCTTATATTGGCAGGTTCAGGTTGGGTGTTGGGAGTCAAATGTTTTGGCCTGGTTTTCATTTGGGCTCGATGGTTGTCCATCTTCGACACTATTTTCATCACAGAATCAATTCTGCTCGACATGTGACTTCCATTCACACAACCCCAGCGTTTTAGAGCTCCAACCGTGGAGAACATTTTAGTCTGAATGGGCAGAAATGGAGACTTTTGAAAACAATCACACAGTTACCTGCGTTCACTCACTGCTTGGTTCTTATCGGTCACAACTCAACCATCTGTTGTGAAAATGAAATTTGGTTTTCACCTCATATGAGACAGTATAACACATTTTAGGGGCTTATAGAATTAAAGGTGAAGTAAGTAGTTTATAGTGCCATCTAGAGGAGAGGCTGAAATTTACAACAAAGAACTGCTCCTCTTGCTCAGCCCCTCCCTTCCCTGAGCGCTACGGTATCCTCAGCAGGTCAAATGTCGTCCTCGTCGTCTTTCTCCGTGTCAGCAGATGAGGTTCGTGAGGTGAGGGAGAGGGCGGAGCTACCGCGGCCGTAGCAGACGAAGCGGAGAGAGAGGAGGCGGGACTTCAGCTACAAGTAAAGAGACGCTTGATTTGTTCTCTCGCGTTTGTCCTTACAGGCTCCAGTAGAAACATGGCGTCTCTCTGCTAACAGTGGCTATGCAACCGCGGCCCGCGACCATGTTAATTTACATGACTTTTTGAAACACTACGAAAATAAAACTAAAAATATTATACAGCGACTAGACAATGCAGGAGCACATAATATGTATAAAAAAGTGGATTTTGGGTAATTTAAACCCATAAATACTACACAGTGTCCCTTTAAATAATATGAAAATTGTGCCAAGTTGTAAAAAGTAAGGTTCGTTTAAAAAAAATAAATGAAAAAAATCATAGCTACAAGCTAAGCTAAATGTCAGAAGATATGAATTGGACATGAAATGACACTGGAATTGTCAGAACTGCCAAAAATGAAGTGAAGGTAGATTAATTGGCTTGTTCATGCAGGTCCTGCTTTCCCACCCATGCTGATTGGAGCCTAAGATGGTAATTACAGAGTAGTTTGGACCAGATTGATGATTCAACTTTTTGTTTCGATTGGGAAAAACTGTGGACCATTGATGAGAGTAGAGCGGAGCAGACAGAAGAAATTATTCTGTGTTCCTTTTCCAATGCAATTTGGAAGTCGTAACTAGAAGTGACGTCACCAGCGAGTTCACCGTTACAATGGTTTTCATGTATCCATTGATGAGGTCATATGGTGAAAATATTAATAATGGTACGCCACTGACCCTTCCAGTGAAACTCGATTCCCATTTGTGTTTCTCATTGCCTGTCTCCGATTCCCCTCTATTTCTGCAAACACAAAATAATGACCACTCTCTTTACTGCCTCAGACATACAGACAACAGACTCCTCATTTCCTGAGTGCCAATTCAGGTCTAGGCTCACTACCCAAAAGTTCCTTCTCGCTAATGCAGGAGAAATGTCACGCCGACATTTTCAGCGTGTTGTCCGAGCTAAAACTCTATGAAGTGTTCCTGGAATAGAGTTGCTTTCACCATATCCAGCTGTTCTGAGAGCACAAATTAAAAAGGCAGAGGGACAAAGCAATGTTTGGTGAGAGAGAGATGACCAGTGTGAAAAAAAACAGAATAATAGAAAACACTAAAATCCAATAAAAAAAGAGACGCACAGATGAGATGGATTGGATTCAATTCAGAGGACGCATCCCCTGGAATCTAATAAAAATAAATAGTAGAAGTAGTACTTTTACAAGTTTGGTAACATGCTTATGAAATTGATTCTCTAGTTTCATGAATGTCATGGGAGTTGTTTTCAGTGAAATGATTCTGCTGAGAAGCTCAATAGCCCATCAAGAGTTGGTTGAGATGGAATGGATATTGGACCAGGTGGACAGAGACTCAACATTAAGCTAAGAACGGATTGCCAACAATGTTCTCTGTATCAAACTTTAGAAGACGATCATATGTCAATGTTATGCACTTTGTTCTGAAACTCAACTTCAGGATAAATGTGCAGTCATTTCCGACCAACACGACTTGTATTTCACCTGCAGAAAAAAACAAGTGGCGTAACCTGGAGAAGATGCCACTCTCTGTGAGAAGCAATGTTTTTTTATATGCTGATGACATTACACTGTTCTCATCATACCTCTTAAGGCCACATTATACTTCTCCGACTGCGTATGCGTTATCCGTCTGCGTCACCACAGAGACGCCTCGAGCCTTCATACTTCTGCGTCGTGGACGGATACGCGCTGCAATTTCCCGCCTGATCAGTAGGGGTCGCTGCGCAAGGTTGTTGTGCTTTTGGCTACAGTGAGCAATGCCGTCTGAGAGAGAAAGAGAGAGAAAGACTGTTGTTGTTGAAACAGTGGCCGTTTCTCACTTTTCTGTGTCACGGAACGCAGTTTTAAGATAATTTGAGGTGAGAAATTGGCCATTTAGAGTCTAAACATGTGCTGTGTGTGTTAAGATATGACATATTTATAGTTTGGCAGCGACTTTGTCGGCAGTGATCAGCTCCGCCTCTGTGGACGCTCGGTGCTCACTGTGAGCCGGCACAGAGCAGCTTCGCTCGGCCTGTCCTGAGGACCAATCGCAGCTCTTGCCGTCTCCGTTGTCCCTTGGCGGAGTGACGGACACTTATTATATAATAATTATATATATAAATATTTCGTGCAGTCGGAGACGCAGAGGGCTCTACGTGACCTACACAGAGCACTACACTCAGGAGTATAAATTGGGCTTTACTCTGCTTCACCATTAATGACTCCCCAAAACACCTGCCCCACACTAGAGGTTTTTCATCTCTGACTTGACTTTTAAAAAATTATTTCAGGGTGGAAATTTAACAGAAACGGTTTGACGTGACTTTAGAATATAAAAATCCATGGAGGGGGACTGTCGGCATCGTCAGTTAATAGCTGTTGTGTGTGTGTGTGTGATGTTTTGTACTGAGAAACACAAAGTACTGTGGATGAAGTCATGGCTGAGAAGACAGAATCAATCAAGTTACCATTCTACACAAAAGTATGCAACATCCGTTTCACTGGTTATTGTGTGGTTCTGCTCATGCCCCCAATCGACGTTCACTCGTAAATATCAAACATGTTTAATACTTACAGTTTGTCTGTTAATCCCTCACACTACAGGATCATTTGGCCAGATAATCTGTTCAAATCAGCCTAAAATCGGAAGACTCCACAATTGTTGGAGGGGTCAGATCTGCCCTGTGTGGCAGGCTTTACAGACACACACAGGTCCGTTCAGCTATCATTTTGAGGACTCACATTGACCTCCATGGATTTAGAAACCTGAACAAAATGTTATCCATAACCTCAACCAGGTTTTGGTCCCAATGAGGAACAGAAAAGGTCTTAAAGAAGTAACAAGTACATGAATACAGATATAAAAAAATTTAAAAAACACTGCTCCACTTGAAGTCACGAAAGGTCAATCTCTTTACTCCACTGACTCGATCGTTACTACGTTCCCCTCGGCACTTCTTATGAATATGGATACATGCACACACATCCAGGAAAACCTCTAAACATGTACTGAATGTGTGCATTCACACTGACTCCTTCTATTTATCTGTTGAAACCAGCAGCCGTACATGCAGATGCATCTTGTTGCTGTTACCCTTGTGACTTGCGAGCCATAAAAGCACCAATACGTGTCCTCGCTGATACGTCCCCAGCTGAAAAGGTCTTAAGAGACATATAGCATTCTCAGTCAGATGTAAGGTTGTGATAGCTTTAATTTCACACATGTGTGGGCACAATGGCTTTAAGGGTGTCGGTGTGCATCACTGGTAATATGAAACAGATTTGTTTCTCCCTCTTTTTTTCCCCCGATTTAAAAGCCTCGGGAACTACAGGCCACTCGTCATCAACGCGGTCATAGTTTCCGTTTTATAGGAAACTAATGGAGCTCAACCCCATTTCTCCCTAATTATTACTGTTTTTATGATTAAGCAACATGACAGGTATTGCTATCGCTACAGGAGGAAATGGCAACATTTGAGGATTGTTATAGCTTCAAATAATTGTTATTGCATATTCCTGACAAGTCGCCTCTCGTGGTTATTGTAGAAATAACTGCTCTCTCTAAGCAGCAGAGGTTAAGGATGTTATCATATACGCGCAGACAGCAATAGCAAAGGACTGACGCTTGGAGACAGAAACCTGAGAATTGGGACTAGAAAAAAGTCTGACTTTTTTTTTTTGCGAATCTGCATTGTTCTCCAGATTGATTTTTAAAGTCTGGACTCTGATTATCTGAACTGTTTTCTTAAAGCTCACATAGAGTGGTCCTGTTGCACATATATGTTAGTTATGGAGGTCTACTTACATACATTAACTTGTTTTTATGGTCAAAAACCTCCTAGTTGCTGTAAACGAGCCGATAAACGATCCTGAGTCGCGATATTTCAGAGTGAACTCTGACCCCCAGAAGACAGAGTCTTGTGATTGGCCAATACTATTCAGCACATCCGCTCTCAGAAGCACAGCGCCCCCCTCTGGAGCGGTGGATGCACTGCTACTCATTATCAAAACATTGTTTTAACAATGTTTAAAAATAGCTTCTTCACGACTCCCCGCCTCAGTCCCTTTGACGACCTTTGACCCAGAGTCAGACCCAGAGTCAGAAGACACTGTCGCTCGTGAAACACCTCCACAACGGACATTATTCTTCTTCTGTGGTTCAATGTACGCAACCGGATGTGCCCGGAGAACCAGTGTTTACGTAACCGGACTGGGTTTTTTCAGAGATCTCACTGAGCCCGAGATTACAATAAAACACAGAGTTCTCAGCAGTGACTGAACTGTTTGTTTAGAACCTTCAGGGCTTCTTAAACAAGGTAATGACGCAGATACACACTAAAAAACAGCGTTAATTTGAACTTCCGGTCTACGTCCGCTTTAACCCTCAGCTGTGAACATTATAAACCGAAAATTAAGTTATTGGTTCTGTAATTAGCATGTTCAAGCTATAGCATGTACATTTTCAATAGAATATAATGGGTTAGGGTAGCATTATTATCACTGTAGGCACAGCATCCAGCAAAAGTGGCTTCTACTGTGACCGGCATTTGTTTCCTGGTTGTTTGTTGAACTTGTTGGCTGAGAGATATTGTTGTGGACGGTAGACTTAATTATACTTAACCTAACTTCTGAGCAACTGGTCAAGTTTGGGGCTCACATTTGAACTGTGGGTTAGGCATTAACTGTGTATGGTTAAGGTTAGGTATAAAGCTTTAGTAAGGTTGTCTAAATTGGTGGAAGTCAATGAGAATCCTTAAAAGGAGTTAGCTGTGCCAACCTGTGTGTGTGTTACTTTTCATATTGTGGGCACATAAATGTGTTTTTCACATTATGGGTCCATTGTTACGTTAGGGTAAAGGCATGTGGTATTGTAAGGATGAGGTTAGGTCATGGTTAGGCCAGAAGTGGTTATAGTTAAGGTTAAAGTAAGTAAATTAATGTAAGTTAATGTAATGTCCTCTGAATACATTGAACGAGTGTGTGTTTGTGTGTGTATTATTGTGAGGTCAAAAAAACATAAAAATGTATCTTTATGGAGACATTATGACGTTGTGGGTACATTTTGTTTGGGCCCCATGACTTTAAGGGGCTTTTTTATGGGTAAAGACCTGATTTTAGGGTTAGAATTGGGTTTATTAGGGTTCGAGCACGACTGTGCAAGAACCCTATTGAAACTGTAAGAGGGTTATTATTATTGGGTTATGGTCCAGCACTTGTTGTGATGGTTAAGGTTAGGGTTAGGGGCTAGGGAAAGCATAATGTCAATGATGTGTCCTCAATAAGATATAAAAACAAGAATGTGTGTGTGTGTGCAAGGTTGATCTGGGAAGTCTTCAACTTTCTCCGAGCTGTAACGTCGAGATGAAGCAGAGGTCAATAACAGCAGCGGAACGGTTACTTCATAATTTAACATTGTCCAGGAAGTCGTCAGCCATCTAAATTTAACCGCTATCAAAATAATGGATCATGGAATACGAGAATTGGATGACGTGCCCCGTGATGACAACACATTCCTACAATGAGCGTTGCTGTTTTGGCCCATAATGCATTCACATTAGTGTCCTTCCCTGGCTGGCGATCAGCAGACATGAATTATGCAGAAACGACCATCAACAAGCAACACTTCCTGTTGGCTTAAAACACTGCAACACAATAGCTGTGATACATGTTTTTGAATTTATATGATACGCAAGCATATTTCCATGTTTCATTGTTGTTATTTGTTTGGTGTTGTTGTTTTTCGAATGGATGGTTCAAAGTTCAGCCATAATGTCTGTATGGGTGAGAGGGTTTCAGTTTTATAGACTGTATACTGTGTATATAGTTGGGTAAAATGTCCAAAAAATGCAGGGTAATTTATTCTCTGTTGGTCTCTAATCTTCAGACACATGCATGTTGCGGAGTCCAGGTGCTCTGTGCAAAAATAGTAGTCTATAAATATGCCAGCATAACAGCACGCAGATTATTGCAGCGGACAGAACCACAGAAAATGAACTTCTTCTAAAAGAAAACAACTGAATGCTCAAGGTTCCAGGCTATATATAAAAAGAGCACTACAGTAAATGACTATTTTAGCCCCACTTGCTCGGATGAATGACAAAGGGTCAGTGTCTTTAAATGTGGTGTCCAGTTCTTCTCAGTAAACCTCACGAAACCTGTGCTCAGGTTTAAAGTGGACAAAATATACTGACTACACATTATGTCCATAAATATAAATATGTTAAATCTGAAAAAAGACATGTACATATACATGTGCGCACATGTAATACCCCACTTTCACTGGTCAGAAATCCTGTTTAATCTGGGGGATTAAATGAGCTTTTTGACGAGCGTGGATGTGTTTAATCGCCATTCATTCCCACGTTAAATGACTCTGCAAAGCATGTGGGTTTTTATTGGCTTCAGCTCCAAACGGCATCAGTGGGAACATAAGATTTCTTCCTCTTTACTGTTGGCCGCGGTGCAAGTTCCGGAGTCATTTCTGGCAGAAGGCTATCGTCTTTCAGCCGCTAGTGTGGCTAATAGCCAGGATGTACAGCAAACTGTACTTTTTACAACTTGGAATGGCACTCGGTGTTATTTGTTTTATCTTACTTTTGTTTTATTGAATATTATTAGCACCTTAAAATTGAGTTTGAAAAAAAAAAGGACGGAAATAAAATAAAAGAAAACATAGTCATGGCTATAACGCTGTCACTGAGCTCCTTTGTGTTGTTGTTTTCACTTCTGAGCTGGAGTATACCAACTAAATTTACTTAAAAAGGAAAATCACCTGAGTGGGTGTACAAGTGTCCAGCTCAGGCCCTCTGGCACACCGGGCATTTCTTCCTTATGTTGTGGGGACCAAAATCTGTTTACACAGTCACATTATGGAGACTTGTCTTCCTTATGGGGACAAAAATCAATTCTCCATGGCGTAAAAATACTACATTTGAAGGTGAAGACGTTTTAAAGTTAGGCTGAGGTTTAAGGTTAGGATTGAGCCAGTAGTCTCTGGGAAATGCATGTAAGTCAATGCAATGTCCTCTGAAGTCATGGAAACCAGTGTCTCTCTGTGTGTGTAACAGTTCATTAAAATAGCATCAAATATTCTTTTGTTGTTGTTTGTAGAGCGCCGCTGTAAGTTGAGAGAGGCTTTATCGTTTGGCTGTTACGTTATTGTGCCAGACTGTATATTATGCCTTCATCGAAAAACTTTTTGAAATGATCTGATCCCTGTGTGCGTAAACATCACTTGGCAGACAACGTCAAATCCACCAAGCTGCAAGTACATACTAATATCTAACAATTACTGTCTCACCAATGAAGGATTTTCTGTGCCAGTCCAGTCCTGGTCCAGCCTAAACTAAGTCCACTGACTGAATCTTGCCACTGCTGCCAGATTAATACTAATTTAGCGGCTAAAACTAAGCAAACTATTCGCTTTACTTGTAGTTTTCAGAGTTGCTGTTACACAAACTCCTTAAAAAGTGTTTAGAACTGGATTCTTATTAGTGCTACTGTGTGTCATTGCCCGAGGTATATTTTGATGATCATCAAAGTGTGATGGCACCATCTCGGGAGCGCATTGTTAATGAAAGATTTTTTTTTTAAAACAATTTTAATTTACTCTCCAAGGGCACAATTGATCGGGCACACACAGTGCATTTATAGGATATAGCGCCATTTGATATTTCGCTCTGCGTCTCTGTGGCTCACTCTTTCCACAGTGAGTCATGATGATGTTTCCTAATGAGGTTTGGCTGTTTCGGAAAACCTCCCATTTACACTGCAAATTATAGAGAGCTAAAATTAAACCCTCTGCCTTGTCAGCCCCATTTTCAAGACACTCAGGCTGATAAATAATTGAGTTTGCTGCTTAAGCCAAGACATCTGTTATTTATGATATAAAGCGAGCGGCTTATTGGTGTTTTACTGGCCACAAAAAAACATTTTGCCCGAGACTTTGTCAGGGACACGTAAACATGTTTTCTTAGTGTGTAAACATGCTAAACATGCGAACACCAAAACAAAAGAAACCATCGAAATGGAACAAAACAGTGAGCGATGTGATTTGATTTACACCGTGTTGAGCAACAGTGTTCAGGATCAGGATCAGGCCAGGTTACATCCACAGTGAGCCACTTCTTCACGTATCCACGTGTCCGTGCAAGCCTGCAGATCCGTTAATACTCACACAAGGGTCTAGTGTTCCACGTGTGCGTCGTCAATCTCATATTACTTTCCTGTCGTAGCGATTTCTCATCAAGAATTTGCCCTCACGCTCAGTTGACGCGTACGCCACTCGGACCGTAGCCTTCCCGAAAGCGTGACTTGGCCCTTACTACGACTCCTGAGCATCAAGAGGACATTTCCCAGTTACTCGAATGTCGTTGAGTGGTTGTTTTTGTCTCAATGCAAGGGTGTCAAACGTGCGGCCTGCGGGCAACAACCATTCCACCAATGGCCACAGGATGAATTTGTAAAAGAACACTATATTCTTTCAGATACCTGTGACTCAATGTTTGTGCCTCTGTAGATCGTCTGTGATCTGTAAGTTGTGATGCACGTGTGTAAATGGTACATTTAGGCTTAATATTGTTGAAATTCCACTAGTGTTTTTTTTTTTAAAGAAATTTGATGTTGTTTCGTAAAAAGATACTTTATGAAATGTAGAACAAGGAAAATGTGAAATTTGCATTGTTTATAGGTTATTACGCTACTATTTTTATGTGGCCTAAATGGAACATGCAAGAATGAGTTCATGGATCCGCCCCCCCCCCCGCATCATGTTTCCATCTTGCTTTGTACTCTTTATCTCCTTCTTCTGTCATGACCCAAACTTTAACTGCATCCATCCATCGTCTACTGCTTTATCCTCCACATGAGGGCAGAGGGCGCTGTGCCAATCTCAGTTTACATAGATGGAAAGTCAAAGTAACACCTGGATGGATTGCCAGTCCCCTTTAACTGCACATTATAGTGAAATAACTCCAAATTATTTACAATACATTGAAAAAAAATTACAACTGAGGCTTACAAGCATGCGTGTGCTCTCATTTTGATTTCATATTCACCTACAAAGCCCCAAGCCAGAATGAATGTGTAATTAGCGAAGAGGACCATCGTCTCATGGGCAACAGCTCTGGTAACAGAACTACTCTCCATCCATCATCCCTGTCTTTTCACACTGAGTTTGTCTCAGATGATGAGTCTCGATATGAATAACAATCATCATCATTATCACTCATTATTGATGAGAGATCAGCGAGTGGAGAGTTGGAAGCTGTTTACACTCGTTCTGAGCACGAAAGAGATAAATGAAGAACTTATTTTTCATAATTTTCTTTATTTACTTAGTTATACAGTGGCAAAATTATATATATATATAGAGTTAGTTAGGGTTAACTTACAAATGTACTCTTCTGATAGTTTTCTTGAGATTGACTTAAATTCCTGGCCTGAATTACCGTTTCAGTCCAACACTGAGTACATGAATATTTCAAAAGGATCTCTTCCAGTTTCCACTTTGGCAGCCGTGTATAGAGACAGAGACGAAGAATGAAAGGCTGTAATTTGTGACTTTCCTCACACGGTGAATCTGGAGGGAAAACACCTTTTAGGTATTTGATTGTGCTTTTGGCCTGTCAGCACACAGACGTGAGTGAATCTCAGCAGAACTGAGGATGATCCGTGCAACACAGACTGCAAACTGTTATGGTCTAACACAATGGAAAAAAGCCTATAGCTCTGCCGCGACTTCAAATCTGTCTCTTCACTTTTACATGCTTTTCATCCAAAAAACAAAAGACAATCTTGGTAGCGTTCTTGAGTATTACTGTGACATAATAAATGGAACTTTTGACATTTCTGAAACATCAGTGACAATCGACGATGTGTGAAAAATAAACTATCTTGAGTCGCACGATAAAGTATCCTAGAGAGTGAATGGAGGACAGGTTAGGTCATGTTATACTAGTAAAAAATGAAACAAAACAAAAGGTTTTTTTCAGTGACATATGAGACCTTAAAAAAATTTCAGATTATTGGGGATATCAATAATAACAAGTAGGGAGGCATGATACTATTTGAATGATAACAGCATCGGCAGATATTGGCTTTAAATGCATTATGGGATATCGGCAAACACACCAGGATCTGCCGATATGACTAATGACTACAACAGTTGGCTAACTAGTCTGCTACCTCCTTGACTTCTATACTTCAATGAAGAAAAAAGCATATATACTTCTGCACTTTGGTCATCAATGTTGTTGTTTTTTTATGTGCTTTATACATACATTGGATTGGATTTGCTGCAACATAAGTAGGCAAAATATGATGTTATTTTCACGACAGAAGAGACTAAATGACCTCTGCATTTGGGCACAGGGAAAAACTGCCAAAACAGCCCTGTTCAGAACACTCTGTTTTGAGTGTCTGTCTCTTTAAATGCAAATGAGACACAGGAAACTACGTCAGCGTCACTGAGGCTCCGGCAGCTAACAGCAGTTAGCATTTGGAAATCATTTGCATTGGCACATTGCCGTCATACATAAAATGTATCCACTGGACACATTAATCCTCTGAGG
Source organism: Microchirus variegatus (assembly GCF_963457635.1). NCBI lineage: Eukaryota > Metazoa > Chordata > Actinopteri > Pleuronectiformes > Soleidae > Microchirus > Microchirus variegatus. The sequence continues at coordinate 26,830,048 of NC_139815.1, read as the reverse complement.
CTGGAAGTTTGTGTAGAACTCTGTGCTGCACTGTGCAGCCAAGAATAGAACACTTCGCAGACTTCCGCGTTTCAGTATACTGTTTGCCCTCGCCTGCACTCTCACGTTTTTTAGAGACAAAGCTCCGTGAGACAACAATTCCAGGAATGTCTCATTGTGACGTAACAATGTGTGCAGAAGTCAACATCGTGTGTTTTATCTCCTGTACTTGAGTGAGTCATCTTTTTTCACACTTTGCCGACTCATACGGCCTCCAGAGTCCCAAATATAAATATTAAAATGGTTGAAAAGTTTATTTTGCATAATATGTCTCCTTTAAATTATAATGTATGGAGGTCCACATGAGCTTCAGTCCCCAAGGTCTGGCTGTCTTTGACCCCAGGTTGCCATCTGGACCTGCCTGCCTTAAGCATACTATGGGCACCTGGCCAACCAGTGCACAGTAGGTGCCCTTTTAATTCCAAATGTCTGTGTGCACGCCACTGCTGTAATTTAAATATGTTTGATTCATCTCCTGAGTGTGGAGACAAGATAAAAAAAAAACATTACTTCCAAAGTTTATCTGTTTTACAGTGTGTCCACGTTATGATGAATGAAATGAGGCTGCGATTCCATGTTCTGTAACCGTTGAGCCTAATTTTAGTTTCTGCTGATGAAACACAGTATTTCTTGCTGCTCTCTGTGAAACTCCTCACACAGTGTGTTTTTTCCACTCAAACGTCTGACTACATCAGATTTTATATGTATAAATATATCAGTCAGGTCACGCTAATGCTTTTCAAAGCAAGAGAGGGGCGGCATCAAAGACACAGTAAAACTGTGGGTGTTGAGACTAATTGGGGTGTTGATGAACGTGTGTTTCATCAAGATTTCATAATGCCTTGACCCAGCTCCACTCGAGATCATTGGATAAATGCTAATCAGTTGTGTTCGCCGACCCAGAGAGTGACGTAAGAGCAGTTCTCAAAACAAGAAATGCACAAACACATTTCATCACTACAGCTCTGCAGACCGGGCCTTCACCTGGATTTCGTTTCCTCATGCGCTCCAAAATGTGTTTCTTTCTTCGGGAACACACATTATAACAAGAGATAATATACAAATACCTCTAGAGGCACACTTAGATGTGTTTGTGCAGTGTTTTTTTTTTAATTTAAATTCAAAGCAATATATTTTAATAAATTACCATTTCTTTTATGCAGCACCAAAACACTAACTATAAATGGGAGAGATGCATCAGGAAGGACAACCGGTGTTTTAAAAAAAAAAAAAGCCAAATCAAATATGCTGATCATCTGCTGTGACCCCGAGAGAGAGGGAGAAGCCCAGAAACAAACAAACTACTGCAATCATAAATATAAACAGGAAGGCTAAGCACTTTAAATGAAATGAAGTTAAATGTGGTAAACGCTCGCACGTCATTATAAAACCAACTCATAAAAACAATAATAAAATCATCTTTACTGCTTAATTGTTCGATGTGACACTTAGCCCGCACTCAAACAGACACTTAATTAACCGGAGAATTAAATGTGATAAGATTTAAAATGTACCATCCCTGTCATGATTAGTGAAAATAATAGGAGAACAAATTATAACTCTTGGAAATGGTTGTATTAAAATGTCTGGACGACATCTGCTCAATAACTTCCAAAACGACTTCACGTCCAACTCTTCACGACGAGCGTCTTTGTGTCATGTTTTCCTTTCAGGTTTGGAAACTTGTGATTACTGGCTGAGGAGGACATTTGTGCGCTCAGTGACCTTGACTTACTCTGTCTCTGCAGCTAAGATACAAACTGCTGGAAAGATACATATTTTCCCCTAAAGTTAAAGTTGTATGTTGTCATCCTTTTAGCGAGCAGACTGCTGCTGCTGTTCACATCAAAACCCTGGTGTATTTAATCATGTATAAAGCACAAAGTCTTTGCAATTACCAGATGTTTTAGATCATAGAGGAAAACTAAAAACACTTGTGGCCTCATTTGGCTTCTGTGTGCGTGTATATATATGCTTGTATTTATATCTTTGTGAGGACATTTTGTCCTTGTAGAGACATTATGTCCAGGTCCCACAACTTAAAAGGGCTTTTTCAGGGTTAAGACCTAGTTTTAGGGTTAGAGTTAAAATTGGTTTTAAGGTAGGGTTGGGGTTAGGATTAGGTTAAGGTTTGGCAATTAGGCCTTGTTTAGACTGCAGCCCAAATCGGATAGTTAAGCATATCCAGACTGAATATAGCTTGATTTTCTGGCACGCTGGACAAGTAAATAATAATCAGATTTTTTTCAAACCACATTCAGAGATGGTTTAGAATGCGATTGTTGTTGGATCAGTTTCAATCTGAACTCTCAGGTAGGATGTCAAAGTGTCGTTTGCGGCGCACTATGATTTCAAACTCGAGCGACAGAAGTTAATGTTAAACGATCAACACAGTTTTTAAAAATTTTGGGTCAATTTCTTTTAAAGATTTTGGTTGACATAGTATAGTATGACGTTTTTGACAAATTTTGGATCAAAAATTTTGGGTCAATTTTTTTTTTCAAATTTTGAACGACATAATATTGTACGATGGTTTTGTCAAATTTTGGACCAAAATTTTTGGGTAAAATTTTTTTTTCAAATTTTGGACGACATAGTATAGTATGAGTTTTTTGTCAAAATTTGGACCAAACATTTTCTGTCAAAGATTTTTTCAAATTTTGGACGACATAGTATAGTATGACATTTTTGTCAAATTTTGGACCAAATATTTTGGGTCAATTTTTTTTAAAGATTTTGGTCGACATAGTATAGTATGACGTTTTTGACAAATTTTGGATCAAAAATTTTTGGTCAATTTTTTTTTGAAATTTTGAACGACATAATATTGTACGATGGTTTTGTCAAATTTTGGACCAAAACATTTTGGTCAAATTTTTTTTTAAATTTTGGTCGACATAGTATAGTATGACGTCTTTGTCAAAAGTTTTTGGTCAATTTTTTTTTTGAATCATTGAATGACATAGTATAGTATGACGGTTTTGTCAAATTTTGGACCAAAATTTTTTGGTCAAATTTTTTTTTTCAGATTTTGGACGACATAGTATAGTATGAGTTTTTTGTCAAAATTTGGACCAAACATTTTTTGTCAAAGATTTTTTTAAATTTTGGACGACATAGTATAGTATGACGTTTTTGTCAAATTTTGGACCAAATATTTTGGGTCAATTTTTTTTAAAGATTTTGGTCGACATAGTATAGTATGACGTTTTTGACAAATTTTGGATCAAAAATTTTTGGTCAATTTTTTTTTCAAATTTTGAACGACATAATATTGTACGATGGTTTTGTCAAATTTTGGACCAAAACATTTTGGTCAAATTTTTTTTTACATTTTGGTCGACATAGTATAGTATGACGTCTTTGTCAAATTTTGGACCAAAAATTTTTGGTCAAATTTTTTTTTGAATCATTGAATGACATAGTATAGTATGACGGTTTTGTCAAATTTTGGACCAAAATTTTTTGGTCAAATTTTTTTTTTCAAATTTTGGACGACATAGTATAGTATGAGTTTTTTGTCAAAATTTGGACCAAACATTTTTTGTCAAAGATTTTTTTAAATTTTGGACGACATAGTATAGTATGACGTTTTTGTCAAATTTTGGACCAAATATTTTGGGTCAATTTTTTTTAAAGATTTTGGTCGACATAGTATAGTATGACGTTTTTGACAAATTTTGGATCAAAAATTTTTGGTCAATTTTTTTTTTCAAATTTTGAACGACATAATATTGTACGATGGTTTTGTCAAATTTTGTACCAAAACATTTTGGTAAACATTTTTTTTTAATTTTGGTCGACATAGTATAGTATGACGTCTTTGTCAAATTTTGGACCAAAAATTTTTGGTCAAATTTTTTTTTGAATCATTGAATGACATAGTATAGTATGACGGTTTTGTCAAATTTTGGACCAAATATTTTTGGTCAATTTTTTTTAAAGATGTTGGTCGACATAGTATCGTATGACGTTTTTGACAAATTTTGGATCAAAAATTTTTGGTCAAATTTTTTTTTTTCAAATTTTGAACGACATAATATTGTACGATGGTTTTGTCAAATTTTGGACCAAAAATGTTTGGTCAATTTTTTTTTTTTAATTTTGGTCGGCATAGTATAGTATGACGTTTTTGTCAAATTTTGGACCCCCAAAAAAAAGTCTAATTTTTTTTCCAGCCCTTTCTGCTCTGGGGCTCCACCTGCAGACATTTTATTGTACTGCAACCAGTAGTTCTTTGTAGATGTCGTTCATGGAGTAGATATTTGTAATTGTGTTGATTTATAAAGTGGAAATTCTGGTGCTCAGTATGCAGCAAGTACAAGAATGTGTGTGTGTGTGTGTGTGTGTGTGTGTGTGTGTGTGTGTGTGTGTGTGTGTGTGTGTGTGTGTGTGTGTGTGTGTGTGTGTGTGTGTGTGTGTGTGTGCAGAGTCAGGTTATGAGGGCTTAAAACTCGTCTCCCTTATTAGCAAACTCTGTGAAGCGTGTCTCCATGATATGAATAATTACATTTTTAAAGGGAAGACATGTCTTCAAATTAAGTTAAAGTCTAGGTTGTGATCAGACATTATAAGAGTCAGGGAAAATTGATCTTATTCATTGTCATGTCTCTCTTTTAGGTTTTAGAGTTAGAATTAGAATTAGGCACTTAGTTGTGTTACGATAAAGGGCTGGAGAATGACGAATGACTAATGACGGTTAGTGATCTCACAATGACGCTTCTCCTGTGTGTGTGTGTGTGTGTGTCTGTTTGTCCTCACCCTCCACTTACACATTCAGATCGATTTAACCCGTGTGACGGTGGAAGGGTCTGATGTTGGGTGATTGGAGGTGTCTGTCAGACGTCAGCAGAGCCTTGTCTGTCATAGTTGATACATACTTAGAGTCGCTAAAGTGATGGTAAGTGATGTCCGCCATTTCTGGGTGGACTTTGCCTGACAAAATACATCAGTAACAGCGTAAAAAAAAAAAAGTGATCTAATTGGCTCCTGTCTGCGATGGAATATGTGGATTACATCAGTGTTTCTCAGTGTTTTTACCCCAAGAACCACCTGAAAAAATATTGAGCTCTCGAAGTGACACCATTATTGCAGATAGGCCGAGCAAAGTCAGCTACAGACTTTTCACAGGAGGCAGATTTATTCCCAATAAGATCATTTACTCACATATACTTCATACACTGGTATAGTGACATTAGAATGAGATGGAGCGAGAGATAAGGTGACTCTTATTAAGATTTTTTGTTATTTGTGTTTCGATGCACTCCGAACAGTATTTCTGATTTTTGAAGTACCACCAGAGGAAGCTTACGCACCACTGGTGGTACCGCGTACAACAGTTTGAAAACCATGGGATAACATGATTTGATGGGTTGGCATTTGAACATTTCTCAACTTTTAACATGTGAGCAAGACTAAACAATGCAGTTTGGATCGACACAGCTCTCTTCAGTTGATGCCTCCGCGTCATATGAATCCATTTTGTTTGCTTGCATGGACAAACTCTGGCTCCAAACCATTGTCATGAGGACATTTTGACTTTTGTATATGTACAAGGCTCTTTTGGGGTGACTTGATTTTACTGTTTTACAGAAATAGATTTTACTTTAGGGTTAGGGTAAGGGTGAGGATTGGAGTTTGGCCTTTAGTTAAGGTTAAGAGGCTTAAGGGCTGCATTCTGTCTGTGACTGAGACGTAGACAAAGACATGCACACTACACTGTGTGTGTGTGCGTGTGCATGTGCGTGTGCGTGCGTGTGTGTGTGTGTCATAACCCTTTGAGGACAAAATTTCAGACTAAATACCTGTTATATGGCAGCTATTAAATGCCACTTTGGACCATATGCTTAGATCATTAAAATAGAGCCCAGTGTCATGGTAGGTTCAGTAAAGCAAGCAGCCATTTCAGGAAAATGTGTTATATCTTTGCCAGGGGAGTGAAGAAAGCTCTGTAGCGAAGACCTGAGTGGCTGCTGAGCCAGCAGATGCTGAGGGAGCACCTCTCTGGCATGCAAACACACACACACACACACACACACATACGCACACATACACAGCTGTCAGTTTGATGTCCCAAACACAGATTCACTCCCCTGTATTTAGAAGAAAGGCTGTAGCGGGCGCCTTGCGATGCAAATTTCTCGGCGTCCTTTAATGTGGAACGTGGATAATGTGCCTATCGCGTCGCGCTCGCCCAGCAGCGCCGCTTTAGATGCTGCACTCTCAAAGACACGGTCAGGATCAGTGGCTCTGCTGCTCTTAACCTCAACTTAATATTTCATAAGTGGAGGAACTCTGTGTCAAGCAGCCTGTCCTCGCCCAGGTGCACTCATGATAGAGAATAACTCAGATGTAAATATGAAGGAATGACATTCAGCTCTGCTCTCTTCTCTCTTTCCTTTTTTTTTTTTACGGCGTTATTATTGCCAAGTTACGGTCATATATTGCGTCATGAGTTTTCTCTGGAGTGCAATGATCTTACATAAAGATCACCAAGTGTCAAAAGAAGAATATTTAGCTTTTGCCTGTTTTAGCACACACACTATGGACAAAAGTTGTCAGACGCTTGACCTTTACACAAATATGGACTATCCATACATATATATGCTGTTATGAGTTGTTCCCTTTTGCAGCGATAACAGCTTCAACACTTCTTGGAAAATTTCCTCAATAATCTGAAGTGTTTCTATTGGAATTTGTGTCCATTCATTCTGTAGAACATTGATGAGGTCAGACACTGATGTTGGACGAGAAGACTTGACTCACAATCTCTGTTCTGAAAAAGGTCTTCCTGAAGCTGTTGCCACAAAGCGTTAAGATTGTCCTTCATTAGAGTTAATGGGCCTAGAGCCCAAGGCCTGATTGAAACACCTGAATTCAATACTTAACAGATGTCGCATAATACTTTTGTCCATATGGTGTATCTAAAGTGTTGGAGGTGAAATGTGTAAAAAAAATAAACAACATCTAAAGGTGAAATGTGTTCTTTCTTTGCGTAGTAAGCTTTCGCTTCAAAACACAAAACACATGCTCTGGCTGGTTTGTCCGTTGTCTTTGAAACATGGCCCAAGATGGCAGCCTAGGTAGCAAGACCCTTGCTTTGTTATGCATAAAATTGCATTGAATAACTATTAAAAGTAGATAAATGTCTTTTAGATTCAAACCAAGTTCACACAGTGCTGAATAAGCTCAGTTCAGCTCCACACAACTCATGCCATTTCTCTGTATAGCGGTGTTTCAATCACGTGCCCCTCAATCAGGTCTGATAGTATTGGTTGACAGAGACCAAACAGGCAAAATTATAACATGACCAACAAAAGCTACACACTGCAGCTTTAAGTACACATAAAGGCTTATTTTAAGCCTACAAAAAGACAAATGTGATAATGGTGAGTCTGCAAAAACTGTTTGAAAAAAAAAAGGACCTTCACCAAATCTAGTTTCCACCCAGCGGCGTAGACGACGTCGTCCACCGGCCACAACGATGACAGCAGCAGCTTGTGTTGTTGGATGGAGGTAATTTTGTTGCTGCAGTGTTTGCCAAGAGTGTAAATTAGCATGGTGTGATAAGGTTTTTGCGAGAACAACACTGATGTCCCCTGATGTCCTCTACGTCCTCCCAGCTCTCCCACTGTATCTCTGCGGGTTTATCTCCTTATCACACACAATTAGTGCAACATTCAAGTGGAAGCGCAGACAAAATCACACATAACCAAACACACTACACGACACAATCCCATGAGAATGAACGGCACAAAAGAAGAGTGTTTTATTTTTTTTCCTGTCTGTTGTGGCTATTTTTGGTCTGGATATGTTAGTTTGCATGCAGACCTCACTCATTTTGCATGAAAAGTCATTTTCACTTGCCAAATGTTGTTAGGATCGCAGGTGTACTAGTATCAGACTGATGCTGTCACCTTTAGGTGAAATGTGAGCCGTATACAGAATATTGAATTGAACATTTTTCAATTCATTCAACTGTGTTTTTTTGTGGATTATGGAAATACACGTGGATGCAATTTAAAAAATAATAATTTGCAGGTGACAATTTGCCGGCTCTCTCAGGACAACTGAGCTGCTCGATGATGCTGCAGCGTCACAATGTTATCTCTTATGTCAAAGCTTGTTCTCAAGTAGGCAAAGAACAGGGAAATCACATTGTGTTTTTGATGAATGTGTGTGTGTGTTCTTGTATATGCTATAACTTTAGGACTTTTATTCTGGCATAAATGCTGACTTTGCCAGGACCAGTAGTCCTCATGGAGACCAAAACATGGTCCTAATGAGGCATAGCTTAAATTCCGAGGAGCTGGTTAAGTTAAGGGATAATTGTGGGTAGGTTAAGGGTAAGATTTGGGTTGTCCAGATGAATGGAAGTCAATGCAGTGTCCTGACAAGAATAGCTGCCCAAACCTGTGTGTTTGCATGTGCATGTATTCTTGTATGAGTCGCTTTGTGAGGACCAAAAAAAAAGTATAAACCATAAGTGAGGACATTTTGTCTGGTCCTCACATCTTTAAAGGCCTTTTTGGGGGTTAAGACGTGGTTTTAGGATTAGGGTTAGGCATCTAGTTGTGATGGTTAAGGTTAGGGTAAGGGGTTAGGGAATGCATTGATATGTCCTCACTTAGTAATAATAGTATAAAAAGGTTTTTGTGTGTGTGCGTGCATGATTTTTTTTTTTTTTTTTTTTTTCAATAAAGCAATTCCTTTTTTGGTTGATACAATGTCAGAAAATACTGAAATACTTTGTCATAACCCTCAAATGACAATATTTTTAAATGTCTTGTTTAGTAAAAACAAAGATATACACATTAGTTAGTTTCATTAAAGAGCAAATAAACCAAAACAAAATCTTACTTATTTTTTTTCAAAACCCCTTAATCGAGTTAAAATAGTTGATAGAAGATTTCATGAGTATGAAGAAGTTAGGATTATTTGTGAAGCCACACACGTCAGCTATTACAAATAATAATAATATAATAATGAATCGTATGTCTAGCACATATTTGCCCCCTGAAAAACCATCAACCTGCATTTTTCACGGTGTAAAAATTAGTTCTAGAGATTTAAATAAACTTTGGCATTTTCCGATTCCTCGTTGTAAACGTGCTGAAGATGTTTCCCTGCTTCTCGTTGTTAACGGTTTTTTTTTTGCCTCGCAGTCCAATTTAAATCTGCAATTGCTCTTTGGTCGAACTCAATTATTTCACTCAGAAAGAGATATAGAAATCCTTTGTAGGAAAAAAAAAAAAGTTTTTCAATAAAAGTTTTACGATGAAAGATGAGTCCAATAAAAAGCAATAAGACGAGCACATTCTCATTAGAAAGTGCTTCGTCATATTTCAACTGCAAAAGGCAAAGTAGAACCAGGAGACTTTTATTAACCCATTAGCATTCTAATTACTCCAAACCAACAGCAGCACATGGAGGGATGTGTTTTCAGCCTCACTGTGGTGTTGTACTTGCAACCTCTTTCAATGAGATGAGAGGAATTTTCACTATATACACGTGTGATTTAGACAAATTGTGACGAACCGCGATGAACTGTGTGCTGAAAAATGATATTGTCAGTATAATGAGGGAGCTGCGTCAACCAGACCTGACTTCACTGTTTGCAAACACGCGTCATTCGTGATCGATATCCTCCGCTTTGAAATGTGATCTTCCAAAACCTTTCTTAGAAGCTCCATTGATTATTTATTTTCAAGTTCATGAGCAGAGCCTGAGTGCTGTTCACGCCTTAAAATACTTTTAGCGTATAAAGCAGACGCCCAGAAATGATACATGATACCAAGATGGGTGAAAATAATGTCCTGATTTCAAATGTTTTCCAATAAAACAAACCGTATAAAATTCCAAAAACACATTAGGAAAGAAACCGTATGCAATTAGTCACCGCACTCAGTCAAGCAATTATCAATATCAATAATAATACTAATATTTGACATAAATAGAATGAATTACAGTAATACGGTGTATTTATTATTATTTTATGAATTAGAAATGTATGACTAGTTAATATACTGTATATAAAAACACAACAATGCCATATTCTGCCAAAGCTTGTCTCTTTCAACCATTTCGTTGTGTTTTGCTTGGTTTGGATTTAACATACAATAATATTATAAAAACAGCTAAAGGCTGTTGTTTTCTACGCAACATATTAGACCATTTTTTTAAAAATATATATATTTTTAAGATGTGTTTATGTGATGGCAACGGGAGGAAAGAGCGAGGAAAACACGGCTTTGGGTCACGTAAAAGAACACATTTGAGCTCACAAGGAATTGTGTGTCTGTGTGTGTGTGTGTGTTAGTACATGCGTGTGTGTGTGTATTTTCCCAAAAAGTATTTTCTCTGGGCCCCACAACTTTAAAGTGCTTTTTCAGTGTTCAGACTTGGTTTTAGGGGTTAAGGTTCAGCACGTAGTTGTGATAGTAATGCACCATGTCAAGGATGTGTCCTCACAAAGGTACAAAAACACGTTTGTCCATGTGTGTTTTTCACATAAGCCAGAGACAGAAAGACAAAGAGGGGGGGTTTAATGGGGTGTCCCAAGGCGAGGCTCCGTTGTTCCCCCTCATCAAGCACGCTGCTGGTGCTTTAGCCCCATAATGGCTACCATGCGCCCAGAGCCACAACATGTTGCACAGTTTCCTCTCGCTCATTGCTCATTCTTATAGTCCAGGTGTATACCGGGGGGGGGGGGGGGGGGTTGAGAGGATGCACTGCATTAAGAGGAAAGATGGCGTGATATAGTAGAGGAGAGATTCCGGGGCCGAAAGGAAGGACTGTGTCGTTGTTCTGAGGTGATTACAGGAGGAAATCACTTTAACACAAAGAGCACAATCTGATCACAGAAACTATAACTGCTATCAGTTCAAAGTTCAAAGGCATCTTTACCGTATCCCTGAGGGTGAATTTGTTAAACAGCAGCAGTAGGAAAGTTTACACTTCAGTAGAGATCACACTCTAATAACACACTAATAACATTCACTGTTTGTCCTGCATCTGGAGCAGGTGGAATCTGCACAGACTGACGTTCACAGAGGCTACAAATATGCTTAGCTTAATGCAAACACCAGACATTTAACAGTGTTGTAATGTAACAAAGTACAAATACTTCGCTACTGTTATTAAGTACAAAATTCACGTATCTGTACTTTACTTTGTTATTTAGCGACTTTTACTTTTACGCCACTGCATTTCCTCTAAACATCTTTGTTACTTGTTATTACCAAATAAAATCAGAAGAAGAAGAGTTGGTAATGGTGGTCTGTGTTGATATAGAGCTTTTTTACACTATAGTTTTCACACATTCACACGCTGCCACATGGGGTCAGGACAAGTGTCTTGCTCAAGGACACACATAGACTAACAGTCAGGAATTGAACCCACAACCTTCCAGTTGAAAGACAACTCCCCCCACCACTGAGCTACCATGGCTCAATCCTCATGTGCAAGTACATTTTATATCAGAAAATGACTTTAGATACTTAAGTACAGTAAATATCATGTACTTTGAGACTTTTACTTCAGTAATAAAAGTGACTTCAACTTCTAACAAAGTCATTTCCTGGTAAGATACTTGTTCTTTTACTCTTGTATCTCTTTATACAAGAAGGGGAGGTCATTCAGTGCCGTCCTTAAAATTTATCCTGCACACATTTGCGATGTGAAGTGATTTGTTGAATGGTTTGTTGCAGTGAGATTGAGGACTGTCTCCACTCTCCCTAAGGTCTGTTAGCAGAATACAAGCCTTGCAAGATAACCGACAGATCATGGTAGCGATAGTGTTATTCTCGGTGTTCATCATGGCAGAGCTGGCAAAAAAAAGAAAAGTTGTTATGACAGTGAGGATAAAGTGGTAGACGATGGACGGATGGATGTTGACAGTGGTGTCGTAAAAATATGTACTCCGTAGAGAAAGAGGCAAAAAAAAAAAAGCGACCAGACTTGCAAAGTTCCACTTTAAAAATATAGAAAGTGATCCATGAAAACAGACAAAAGTGCAGGTGAGAATAGATTCATTCAACATTTTCAAAGTGGCACCGGATCGTGGCATCACCCTCAAGAATCTGAACTCCTGTTTCGAAGCTTCTGGAATCATCGATCAAACTCGTGTCCACTCGTATTTGCTGTACTTACTTGTAATTTTTTTTTTAATTCTTCCTCTGAATGGGAACATAATTTTAAAAGAGATGTCAAAATGACACTAAACTACAAATTGAGACCATTAACTCCTCGGAAAAATGTTAACTGAGGTTATAAATCAAGTGAGTAGAAGCAGAACCCACTTTTTTTGGTGGCTATTCAGTATAATTGTACTTGCACATTGGAAAACTCTGGAGAATTTGAAGACTAGGTCCACTTTTTTTAGAAATTTGTCTGGCACACAGCCTTCACATGATACTCGAAGGATAGTTTATTGTCTAATATGGTGCTGAGATATTTATATTGTTGCACCATCTCAACAGGCTGGTTATGGAGAACTATAGCACAGATGACCATTGGTCTTTTTTTATTCTAAAGTCTTGATGGTGATAGTTGAGGTATCTGGTCCATCTGGATCAACTGTTATACACATTCAAAAACAGAAGTACCGATATGTTCATAAAAGAGTATAATAGTATAGTATACAGCGTTTTGGAAGACAATATTGTCCCCGTTTGTGAAAGTCACTGCTCCAGTTAAAGTACAGATACTGTATATAAAGAAATACAGTATATGTACTTTTTACAATACTACAGTACAGAAATGAACCCCCTGAAAGTCTACAATTCTCTTTTGTTTATTTACATTCAAAAATGCGCAAACATGCTCCTTATTTTGATCTAATTCACTTTCTACACTTTCATGTGGTTTATTAAAGGCACATTTCTGGCATCAAAATGGGAATATTCTCCAAATATGTACACACAGGTACTATATTAGAGTGTGTGTGTACCGTAACGCACATCTACAGTTTCCATGTGTGTGCAAACACATGTACACTTAAGAACATGTCAGACAGCAGCCATTTAGAGAGAAGAGAGGAGTAATATTTGGTCGAGTGGAGAGCGGACCCGCAACTGAATCCCTCGTTCATATATCACTGGCAGAAACTATTACAGACAATCATAACAATGTCATTCAGTGCACACAACCAGGACATAAATACAAAGCTGAAAAGGCTGCCAAGGCTGCTCCCTGCAAGTGTGTGTGTGTGTGTGTGTGTGTGTGTGTGTGTGTGTGTGTGTGTGTGTGCGTGTGTGTGCGTGTGTGTGTGCGTGTGTGTGTGCGTGTGTGTGTGTGTGTGTGTGTTCACTCTGTGTCAGGTCACTTTATTTATTTATTTTAATCTCCCATTTGATCCACTAAAGCATTTTAATTAAACCGCCTCAATGTAAAAGAGAAGGACAAACATCCAAATGTGACAAAAATGCTAATGAGTGCTTTTATTTTCTTTATTAATGAGATAAAGCGTTGTCAAATATGAGACTACATCAACCCTGAAATGCCATTTCCGCTTCCTTGCATCGAGGATTGTTTTTGTCTTGGTCTCTACTGCCCCCCAGTGTTCGTACAGAGGCATAATATTCTTCTGATTACAATGACATTAGTGGGGAAGGTTAATCCAGACTTAAAGAATATTGACATAATTAGCTTTTAAATATCATTACCGGGATGTAATTATGAGTAATTGAGTCATCTGTCTTTTATTGTTTTCCAATATTAATATCAGTGCTGGTTATATGTATCATTTATAGTATCCCTTATTTATTTAATACACTGCTGGAGCCTCTAATAATATAAATGATGGCTATTAAGCCTGAAGCATTAATTGTTACTGTGGCCCATTATTGCATGTGTATGTGAAGCATGTTTTAAATAAACCTGGTGTAATAGATGTTATTATTATATCATATTAATGCACTTAACATAGAGACTAAGGCATAATAAGTCTTGTTTTTTGGTACGTTAAAGATACATATGACACAAAGTATTCCAACATTTTGTAATAAATTTGTAAAAAAGTAGATTTCTACTGCAATGTCCTGCAAACGGGTAAGACATATGCTGCTTTTCATACAGCTCATCTGTTCATTGAGCATAATTAACTTTTTATTTAAAGGACAATAGAAAGCAGAACATGTAGAGCACATAACAAAAGGACTCATGAAGATCTTGCCTTCTTCCATTCAGCTTCGACTATAGCTGTGCTTGAGGGCTCTTGTTTGAACAAGAAACAAATTGTCACCATTTCTCATTCCCTTGTTCCTCTTTTTATTGTCTCCTCAGCTCCGATAAGAAGTCTATTATGAGGCTCTTTTTAACTAAACAAGAATGCTGTATGATCGTCATCAAACTCAAGGTCGTTTAAAGTGCAATAGCTTTACACACTCTCGTTCTGCCTCTTATACACACACACTAAAACACACACAGTCAGAGACAGATGTTTTAGTTGCACCTCTCTTTAGAAACATCTTATCACCTGATAGTTCCGATTAATGATCAGCCAGAGCAGAAAGACACACACGGACAGGACCATTTACAACAGTCCACTTTTAAATCAGGCACAATTCAAAAACACCATTTATTACAGAGAATCCTTTCTTTCAAATCTAATCTCCATTACAAGAAGAAGAAGAACTCCCTTTCACATCTAAACGCACACCCTGGCTCTAAAAAAAGACTATTGTATACCTTGAATAGAGGAATAAAAGGAACTAAATCTATGTCTCAGTCATACATGGAACTACTGATCACTCTTCTGACACAAAGAGAGGAAATCTGACCCTTTTCATCCTCCTCTGAATGAATGAATGAATGAATTCTTTATTTCCATCAAGTAAAATAAAAATATACAATATATCTGAAAAACAAATATATATGGAGGACAAAATTAAACAAAATAGACACAAAAAATGTTTATAATATATACACATACCAAATATATTGTTTTATGCATAATATAAACCATAATATTTTATTTATTTGTTTATTTTTGGTTTAGTTCTTCTCTCAAATTATAGTTATTTTCGTTCTATGAACATTTTAATGCAGTTTGAAAGCGGATACTGTACATGCCGACGTGTCCTCGGGCAAGACACTTAACCCCACGTGTGAATGGGCATGACGTATGAAAGTGTGACTGAACAAAAGTGTCGTGTAAAGCAGCTTGGAGTTGTCGTCAAGACTAGAAAAGCGCCGTATAAAAAATACAGACCAATGTTTGTGTCATCCTCCATTTTTACCAGAGCCACGAATTTCATTTTAAAGACAACAAGTTGTTGTTTTTTTGTACATCACCACCTGTTTTACCACACTTTTTTTTCTTCTTCTTCTTCTGTTGTTCATCAAAGTGTATTTCATGCAAAACACAACCACATGTTTGTGCTGTCAACAGTCTGTTTTTATCAGAGTGGAATCTTTTTTCTCACTGTAGCTGGTCGTAGCTCCCGGAGGAAGGAGGGGCTGAGCAGCAGCAGCAGTGTGGTATAATCATTTCCTCTTGCTCTATAGGATCCTACATACCTGGGGTTCAGCAGTCTGCTTCAGCCAGACATGCATGTAAATGTTTAATGCACATACGTAAATGCATGGGACCGTACTGCACACATCAGTCATGCACACTTTTAGATGTTTTTACTACTTTCGTCAATATATTATACGTATGTGTAGTTTACAACCAAAGGAAGCCCCTGAACAGCTGTAATTTTACTTCTTAGACAGGTTATCAGTGCCCTAACAGTATATCAGCGCAACTGTCACAGGTCAACAGCTCCCTCTTCTGGCAATTCCATCATATGAAATAATCACTAAAACATTTCCAACCTATATAAGAAGAAAAAGAAGAGAGAGAGAGAAAGAAACAGCACAACCGAACAATACAGTGAAATGATAATTATAGTTGGATTGTGTCATTATTCACTTAAATCCAGAGATTCCAAACCACTTTCAGTGCCTAAGTAATCATCACACTAACTCTACACCAATACATATATTGTAATCTGTAAAGTCTGTAGTGTCATCAAATGTATTTGTGGTCTCACGTCTGCCATCAGAAAACAGACAAACTTTAATTCCACCAAAGGAAATGATGTAAACTGTGTCACTTTTCTGCAAAAATTACTTTGCCCTTGTCGTTTTGAAATCCAAATTGTGGTTTGTTGTTGTGTCAATTGTTGGCCTTTTCATTTAAATTGGAAAACTGTGGACGTCACCGCTGTTCTTCGAATAATATCTGCTCAGTTTTTGAGGTTAAATGCTGCAAACACAATTTGCAGCATATCACAAGGAGACTTCAGGAATCTACATCTACAGTACACTACTGTATGAGCACAATGCTGTGTGGCCTCAGGCCTGAGACTGTGAAGGACATGATGAATTACCAGAGTCATAATCTTTGACGTCCTGCTAATAAAACAGCATCAATCACATTGATGACATTTGGCTGAAATTAAACAAAGCCCTCTTCGAAATAGCGCTGTGGTGTTTTGTGGCCAAATATAGTTTTATGACATGATGCAGTATGCACCGTTGAGGGGAGAGTGTGTGACAGGAAATAATAGGGTGGAAACGACACTGGACAAAAAGGTTCCTTGTCCTACATAGGATGTTGCAGCTGAAAAAGACTAGATTAGCTTGAAGAAATTGCAGATTTAGCTTGGATGAGGCAAAAATAAATTATGAAATGAACCAGATTCATTGAAATATTTTTCTAATAATAATAATAATTTCTATCAAATACATTACTTGTAATCTTCATGTTGGTTCTATATAATAAATAATGGTGGCTCAGGGTTTTGGTCACAAAAATGTATTCTGAGGTCATGATTATTTATATTGACTTTGAGAGGTTGGGTTAGGATAGGTTAGGTTAGGTTGGGCTGGATTGGTTTGGTTTGGGTTGGGTTGGGTTGGGTTGGGTTGGGTAGGGTAGGGTATTGTTAGGTTAGGTATGGTAGTTATAAATTGCATACACAAAATAACAATTTAAAAAAGAAAGACTGGATAGCTTGTAGTTGATTTACAGGAAATGAAATTCACAATTTAACTATAACAATTTAATTGCCACTTTATTGACACATTTTGTATATAGTGGAAGTCAAAAATGTCTTCCTGTTTACTTACATGTTATGTTACATGACACTGGGTTAATGGATGCTGTGAAACTTACTACTCAAGCCAAAATTCAAGAGCGAGTCCATGGTGCCATCTGGTGGTTGACTGTGGGACAGCGCCCATGCCATCAAATCAACAAACTATTACTAAGCAAACTAAGGGGCAATATCCTTTAAACAAATACTGTCTACTGCCAACTACTGTATGTGTTTGAACAAGACACTAACTAAGTAGGGACGCTGTACTTTTGGCATTTTCAAACAATCGTTCCACTGACTTTTGTTGACACAGAACATCATGTAGCTTACACTAGTTCAGAGCACCAGCCTTTGACCCCTGCTGTACAAACACAATGTCAATGACTGATCTCTCAGCTGCTTTTTCTGCCACTGCCAAGAGTTTTTCTGTGTCCAACACCCATAAAACACAATGTAGGATTTCCACGTTAAAAGAAAATGAAAGACAACTTTTACCCAACAGTAAAAGTTTCTATGAGGATATGACTAATCCTCACAGTGGATAGAGGAACTGCAAAAACACCATGATAGAATACACATTATCCTACAAACAAATGTTTGAGGTTGTGGATAAATAATTGAACATGCAAAGTCTGTAGACTCATGTCAGAGTATAGTCACCTGCCTGAAGAGCATGCGCACACACCAGCTGCTTTAGTTGCTATAGAAGGATCTAATTAAGTAGCAGGAGCAGCACACAGTGTAGTTTTCTGCTTCAGTCGACCAAGTGATTCAAGGTTGGATGTGTTGTGCATTCAGGGATGGTCTTCCTCATGCCTTGATTGTAATGAGAGGTTACTTTAGGTTATTGTTGCCTGTTCCACCATTTCAAATCAATCTGGTCATTCTCCTCTGACCTCTGGAATCAATGCTAATTGGATATGTGTCTTTTTTTGGAACATTCTCTCGCTCCATGTTTCCCAAACTGTGGTACGTGTACCACCAGTGGTCCTTGGAGGAAAATCTTAATCTAATGTCACTATGCCTGTTTGTGAAGTATATGTGAGGAAGAGGAGGGTTTACACCAGTGTATTTTAACCTTGGCGATAACGGTGTTACTTGGAGAGCTCCATATTTTCTCAGGTGGTACTTGGAATAAAAAAGGTGAATGAACCACTGCTCTAGATGATTTTGTTGTGTTTGCTCAAACCAGCCTGTCTGGCACCAACAAACAAGCTTTTAAGTGTAAATCTGTATATAATGAATGTATATGCACCATGTAGATTTTCAAGTAAAAAATACATGGTTGTTTTTGCTTCCTGTTCTCCTTTTTATTTATTAATTTATGTCAAAAATTATTCAGTAACTTATATTTGTGTGTGTGTGTGTGTGTGTGTGTGTGTGTGTGTGTGTGTGTGTGTGTGTGTGTGTGTGTGTGTGTGTGTGTGTGTGTGTGTGTGTGTGTGCTCGCGCATGCGTGTTCATTAGTGTTTGTGTGCCAAGCCCTTGATCTTCTTCTTTCAGCTCTACCTCAGAAATCTGCTCACACACACCATCTGGTCCTCTCCTCCTCACAGTACTTTGAATTAAACCCAGCGTGTCTAAAACATATACACCACAGTTCATCACACACACACACACACACAAACATGCACAGATGAGCCCTGGCACTTGATAAAAATATAAAAATAGAACAGATCCAAATGTGGATAAGATGGGAAAAAAAAAAAAACAACAACAAAAAAGGCAATAAAGCTCAACAAGGGTGACGGTGAGAACTTGATTAACCTGTTACATGAGTGCTGGAGGAGACGTCACTACACAAACACACAGACACTCATATGAGCAGGATCATGAAACCCTGAATATGAAAGGAAGTCATAATCAATCACACACACACACCAACAGTGTCTTTGGAGCGTCACTGAAACAACTGCGGGAGTAAGAGACTCGTCAGTTAGCCCAAGGCTGAGCTGGGCACAAATGAAGGAAAGACAGATGGACGAGTTTAACCACAGTAAGAGAGGCTGACCTTCTTCACAGAGAGGAAGGGGGGGAGAGACAAGAGGGTGACGGGAGAAAGAGAAGAAAGAACGGCGTCAAAGACGGAGACGATGCCGTGGAATAGCTGTCATCAATCTTCTGTATCTCTGCAGACACAGAAATCTGTGAGTCTGGGCAGGACTGCAGTGTGTGTGTGTGTGAGACAGAGATAGAGGAGGAGGAGGAAATAGCAACTGAGAACAGATGAGACTTACTGTAAAGTGGTGAAGAAGCAGGTGTGTGTGTGTGTGTGTGTGTGTGTGTCTGAGTGCAGCTGAGAAGGATATTCACACCAAAAGGAGGAAATGACTGTAGCCCCAAAGTGTGAGAGGCAGTAATTAAACTCAATCGTGGCCTGAAAAACACCTTCTGATTGAAAAGAAAAGAAAGAAAATTGCTCTCAAATTGTGATTATTGCTGTAATTGTTTCCCCCCTCAGTTACATGAAAACATGAGCATCCATCCATGCTTCCAACCTTAGTGACGTAGTGATTACATTTACCAATATGTATCTTTAGAAATGTGTACAAATCGGTGAAATAAACAAATGAAAACAGTGAAATCTAAAAAATGTTTGCACCGATATATTCATCATAAGTATTCCTGATCTGAGCATGGATGCAAATAATTGTGACTACCAAAAAGTCATAATTTGATACACTACAAGTCTCTGCTGAGAAAAAGGATTATAATTGGACACATTACATTTCGACCGTGTGTTCAAAATGTGTTTTACTTATTCTGACATTTTGTTTGATCAGTTTGCCATTAGTAGTTTTATTTTGTTTGACTAGAACCAGCTTTGTCAACATAAAACCCAGCGACACAGAGGCTGCAGCATGCTCTGAGGCTGCAGCATGCTCTGACAGCAGAGGCATGTACTGCACATCTGTTCATGAATAGGTTGAATGGTTGAGCACTTGTACGGTTTGTTCTGAGCTTGCTTCCAAATCCTGTTTCTTGTTCTCTGTCCTTCAGGGTCTTTGGAATATCCCCACCACGGGTGACTGGATAAGGGTTCGTAGCCAATGACACAAAAATGATCCTAATTGGAACATCGGCTAAAACATTACTGTTGTGCCACTGACTCGCTGCATTTTAGCTCCATTCCAAGCGGATAGCGATGAAACGGGGCTATGGTTGTAGCAGATACATATGAGTGCACTTAAATGTTGGAGCTAAATATCCACTCACCCTTCCATTCCACGTGTGTAGCCTCCACAACTCAGAAGATGTTTATTTTGGCAACTGTAATAATATCGTGGTCCAAAATGTCAGCCTCTGTGGAGTTGGCCCGGCTCCTGAGGCTCATTCTGGGTTAATGAAAAACAAAGTCATACAATTGAGTTGTTTTTAGTGTTGTTGTGTTAGTTTTTGCTGGTAACATACATTATAGTATTTGGCCACACCTGTTAAGTATTGTATTCAGCTGTCCGTATAGTGTATGTACATTCATGGGGAGACATCATAGTCAAAGTATAATCATTGCAAATAACTCTTTTTTAAGTTAAATCACCATCATCTGTTGCTTTGTTCTTAGGTTTGCATATTCTTATGAACAGTGTGGTGGAGGAGACACACTGCACACAGGAAGTGATTGGTTTTATGTCAAGACAGGTGGATTATGTACAATTATCCAGCAGTAATGTGCTAGTAAAGCAAGACGACTGCAAACCGGTTGGAGAACAACTGAAAACACAAAGAAGGGATAAACCGCTCTTAGCCCCACCCACCTCTGCGCTCTGGCTGTATACACTCAAGCGCTCCCTCACTCTGGTCGAATAGTATTGCTTGACAGAACCTAATAGCATACAAATAGTGTTACATCATTTTTGTTGACAAAGACCAAATCGGGACAGGATAATAACATAAAGACCAAAAAGCCACAAAAGTTATGCACTACAACTTTTAATTACCAGTTTCAAAGTGGTTGTTGTTCAGTTGTCTGACTAATAGCTAATAATGACTACACAATTTCTTTAACATTGCAAGACAGGACTGACAGGAGTCAGTGGCATTTCTTGGTCAAACAAATACAAGTTCTGAAATGTAATAATTTAGTCTTGAGGAAATGTCAGTACGTGCAGCCACAGAGACACCATTGTGCTCAAGCGTCGTTAAGTAAATATAATGATTTATTATAAATCAACAATATTAAATGGATTGGTCACTTTGAATAGCAAAATAGGCCCAGCTATGTGTTTGTCCTGTGGAGCAGAATGTCTTGCAAGGCAGGGCCACTCTGGAGAACTGCTAGCAGCCATCCATGAAATGAGAAAATCTATAATGCATTTAATTCTGTTCTCTGTAGATCAAGGCTATGTCTCCCAACGGCAGTGCAGGGACTACCACAACACTGCATCAACCCTCTTACAACCCTACTGCAATATCCAAAGGTACAGTAGCTGTTATTCACCATCTCTGACTTTCACACTTGTGTAAGCTCATCGCTTGCTCTAATTACACTGTTGTCTTCACAGGTTATATATGCTGCGGCTAGTGCAGTCTCATATGTCAGAATTTTTTTTGTTGCATACGCTGTACATTAAACATAACATGACAAACATTCAACTGAAAAGAACAAGGACAACACAGAACAGTGTGTTTCTTTGCTCTGCACAAACTCTTCTGAATACATAATATCTCTGAAACTATTTCCTTATCATCATCACACACGAATAAACCAGCTAGGAATCTGCATTAAGCTGTCTCTCTTTTCCCCTTCAGACTGATAAAAAAGGAGCAGAAGCACAAACGATCATAAAGTCAGACATATTATAGCTAGATTTATTTTTATTAGCCGGAGAGAGAGGTGCTTCAAGGTAAAAACTACAGCTGGGAGGGAATGCACTTAAAGTCTTGATCACATGCCGTCACTGCAGTCTGCCCAAAGACAGAAAAAACAAAGAGACAGGTTTCTGGCAAAAACTCAGGCCTTTCAATTTACCTGATTGTGTGAATTACTCGTACACTGTGGCCAATCTCCGACTGAAGAACAGCTGTAACGAGTGACACTCGAGAAAGCAACAGTCAGTAAATGCTAAAAGGACAGACACAGTATTACACATCCTCCATGATGAGTGTGCCGGGCCATTGTTGTTGACACTGCTTATGCGTATGTGTCACATTCTCTCCAGGCTGCTGCCTCACAATTTTCTGTTCTGTCATCCCGTGTGTCATGTTGGCTGGCAGGCAGGCCCGACATGCTGATGTTAGAACGCCTTAAATAACCGCGCTAATGCAATGATGTGTGGTTGTGTATCGCTACCATGGATCCTTGTCAGTTTTCCTCGTCAGTTCCAGGAACAATGGACGACGACAATGCAGAGCGTGTGACAATGGAAATGTAAGAAAAGGTACCAAATAGCAAGAGGATAAACATTATTATGGAGATTAGCTTCATTTAATCCCATCAGTCAGAGTAGATAAGGAGATGAGGAACATTTAGTCCTACACTGAAAGTCACCTGGGTCTCGGTCACACTTCTCCTCCACTCTCTGTGTGGAAAATGTAAAGTAGAATGTTCATAATTGGCACAGTAATCACATTTTTTTGTTACAGAAGTGAGATTCAAGGTACGCAGAAGACACAGCCAGATGTATTGTACGCTATGAGGAGCTTAGACTACTGTTTCAGAAGTACACATTAATTGGAACATAGGAAACCTATATGGAACGTAAACATAGCACTGTGTTTTTTTTGTATTTATGAATTACTTCCAGTCAAAATTAGCAGCTGTAGGCGCTCTTTGTGATTAAAATTTCTCTGACAGACTGCATAGAGTCATTTACATTTACATATACAGTATTTTATTTGGTCATTTTGATTTTGTCAGTAGGTTTCTATGGGTGCATAATGCAAGCTATTCAAGCGATGGGGTTGAAAATAGCTTAAAAAAATGAATAAATAAGTGTACAGTTATTTGAATTTATAAATATGTTAAATATTTCCCAATATATACTATTTTTCCAATCAATAATTATGAGTGAGGTGCACTTTTTCACTTGAACTTATTTGAAAGCCACTGAATCTATGTGTGTGGCACAGTGGTGAAGCTTTGGTGCCACCTAGCAGGGGCCGCGCTCCCCCGTGTGGGAACCCTCTGCACTACACAACTAGCGGGGAGTAAATATAGAAAATAAATACTAGAACAGATGTCACAGTGTCCCAGATAGCGTCACGACTAATCTTTGAGGTATATATATTTTTTTTTTTTTCAAATAATTCTGAATAATACATAAGGCAACCTGAAAGGGATTTAATACGTGTATACACTCATTTTAGCACTGGGTAAAAATACTGGAGATGGTAATCCACATTCTAGATGACGCGGATCTATAACCATTCTGTCGTGCCTGGAAAACGTCGTGAACGCGCATGTCAGGTTCGCTCTCTGCAGAGATCCTGCTGCCTCGGCTTCCCACGATTAATCGTGAGGATGGTGTTGACAGCGGGAGGCGGCGGACGGCTAGTTTTACGTGATTAAATCGATGACAGGGCCAGGTGAGATCGCTTTCACACGGGACGAGCACGAATCCGTGTCGCCGCGGAGAGGGACGACACTGCCAGGCCGAGGACAGCGCGTGTGTTACTGATGGAATCCCCGGTCCTTACTAGACGGAGAAACCGAAAGGGTGGACTCGTTATAAATAATTAAAGAACATAAGAAAATATACCCTTCTTGCTGCTAAAATAGAAGCAAAATGCATCTGCACCAGGTGCTGACGGGAGCTGTGAACCCCGGAGACTGCTGCTACTCGGTGGGAAGCGTGAATGACATTCCTTTCACGGTGAGAAGCTTTATTTTGATATTATTTACTCAGGATGACACCTACTGAAGCTAACGCTTGACTAGCTAACTGGCTAGCTACCTGGTTAGCTAGCGTTACATTGGCTGTAAACGGGCTGGCTAGCGAGCTTATAGGCGCTGGCTAGCCGGGTAGTGTTGCTAGCTAAAACTGCCGCACTGAAAAATATCGGGTCCATATTACAAGCACTTGTTTTTCTGACTTATCAGTCAGTCAGGCTTTCAGGAGGTGAGTTAGTTCCCTCACGGAGATGCTCAACTGTACCGTTATGTTGTGTATAGCCCTCTAAACAGAAACCGCTAGCCACACAAATGACCTTTAGCTGCTTCTAGTAACGTTATATTACTGCAAGGGAATCCCTCTGCGCAGCCACAACATTAACGTAGAATATTTGCAAATGGGACGCACGTTCCGGTGAAATCTTTGCTGAGCAACACGACAGGTGTGACTGCAGCCCGTAGTTTTTAGCGAAACACAATAGCGCACCAGGGGGACACTTGAATTTCAGTGCGTATTTGTGCGAGATTGCAGAAGTAGCTCAACTCGCAACCGTTTGGCGTTAAATCCTCCTCACGGATCGTTAGGTCGCTGTCATCCCAGCATCAGCTGCGCCACCCGTGACGTAGAGAGCCATATATGGATACATGAGCAGGAGAGAGCTGAGGGCTGGCTGTGTTTTTGTGTTGAAATGAACGCTTATAAAACAACAGAAATCTGATAGTACTGACCTAAAATATGCTTACGCTCCTTTCTTTATTCCGTGTGTGCTTTGGTTTCTTCAGGTTGTATAGGGGGCTCGTGACAAATCCCTGCTGACCTTATGCATTGTACATAATGCTGATCAAACAGAAACTGAACATAAGAGTACTGTTGAATGACTTGTATTTGCTTGTCTGTCTTGTTGAGCCTCAAGGTTTGGGTTGCACAAAGTAGAAAAAGTAGTGATATGCAATTGTTGAATATTGCAAACTAAAAAAACGACGAAAAATCCAGGAGATACCTGAAGCGGAAGTGTGGATCCCGAAGCAATACATGAAACATTTAAATGATATTGTGGAAAAAAAACGTTATAAATCAAATTTATCAGTTAAGACACCTGATCAGGAGCCTGATATCCCTGTGTTTCCCACTCTTTCTCCTGATGATCAAGAACTTTTGATCAATCAATCGATCATTCAATCAGTACTTTGTCATGTTTGGCTATTGTTTTGGATAGCCAAATAGAGCTTCCAGAGTTATCTTAAGCCCTTGCAAGCGTGAGGAGGGTAAAGCAGTGGGCCCAGGTGGATTGTTGACTCCCTTTTTGGACATGATGAAAGAGAAATTCAGTACACATTTCTTGTCTTCTTCTCTAACTAGAGTTACAGTCCTTCTAAAACCTGGTAAATCACCTTCCAAATGGAAATCTCACTGACTCATTTCACTTTGAAACTAAATCTCCAAAATTATAGGCAAAGTTTCACTTATCCGGAAGCTAAAACTCAAGATGTGGCCATTCTATCCCTAGATAAGAAGGCCTTTGACAGGGTAAAGTGGCTGTACCAATTTGATATACTCTCCAGATTTGGCCTTAGAAAAAAATATAATTAAGTGGTTAAAACTGCTGTGCAGCAACACAAGCACAGAAGTCCTGACCAACACTACTGTATCCAAACCTTTTAATTTGTCCAGACAGAGGAACGTGCCAAGGGTGCCTGCTATCGCTTCTGTTATTTGTATTACAATTCAGCCTTTTTATATGAACATTACATTGCACACTTAATTTACAGCGCTAACAATTGGAAATTCTGAACATCGCAGTGGACGGTATGCAGATGACATCGTACTTGTATATATAAAAAATAACCCACTATCCGTTCCTACCAGCGCTTACAAATTGATGATATTTTGAACCTAAAAATAGCTGAGATAATCCACAACTCGCTTCGTGGCTCTACTTATTTGGGGATAAAAATCACTCTGCACAAAGGCTTAGTTCTTTGAACTCTGTAAACGAGTCTCACAAAACATGGATTCAGGTTGTTACAATTTAAATGGATCGTGCACACATACATAACACCATCTTTGTTGCATCACTTTGACGATATTCCATTGTCTTTAAACTTAAGGTTATAAAAAATATATCTAATATCGTTGGTGTTGAGTTTGCCGTCTGCCCTCAAGTCATCTATACACCAAGAACTGACACCTTCAAAATGTGGTCTTGAGACCAAGACTGGGTTAGGGTTAGGGTCAGTACAAATGTGACATTGTGCTAAAAAAAAAATTACTGTATCAGACTTATATTGGTATTGATACTGTAGATACTCACGGTTGTGATCAGAATGTGACGGGGAAAAGTGGCATCAGGCCATTCTAACACAAATGGTCAGGCATTGTACCCAATGTCAGATCTCCTCAACGACACAGGACAGTGCTGGTTGTGCAGCTACAGCCTGGCTCATTGCTACAGGGCCCCTTGTTTCTCTGCCTGGTGTTTTCTTTCTGTGTCTGAGAGGGTATTTGAAGAACAGGAAACATCATGTCTAATTCAGTTACAGTCACACTGACCTCAAGGGCCATTAGGCCAGACCCTGCCCACCCACTACTAACCTTCAGCAACCAGTGTACCAATGAGCAAGCAGTTGTCTTGGGCTTCATAGTTTAATGAATCATTCCGTCACCGTGTCGTTAGTTTCCGTGTTCCATGGCTTCTGCAAGTGGACGTATTGTTGAGGTGTCTGTAGATGTGTTCTGAAAGAATCCACTGTCAGAATCGTCGAACCTATGAAGAATAAAATGAAACAAAATTAAACGAAAATGGAAGAGATCTGTTCATTATTTATGCAAGATATTTTTTCTTTTCACGGTGGTTTGTCAATTGCAGATTTTTGTTTGTTCTGTTTAAATGACAGAATAACTGTTTAAATCAGTGTCTACACTAGAGACTAGATTATAATGTCCTCGAATTAGAGAGATTGTTTTTTTATTACACTGCCTTGTCACATGTGATTGATGTGGTGGGTTTATCTACAAACAGCCTTTTGGGTTTGATATGCAAAGCTACAGATGTGTGATCAGCTAAAAATAGCACAGAGAGCGAGAGAGAGGGTGTGCCTGTGTACCTAACAAGGCTGTTTTTTTATCCAAATTTAGTAAATTTTTAATGATGATTATAATGCATATATCAGCAGACAATGTTATGTCAGTTGGCCGGAGGTGGATTTTCTAAAAAAGGCTTATATCCTCTTTGGGAATGTTCAAGTTTCTGTATTTTTGCAAGCACGGATGTTACAAAATACCGAGCGTCATGGCCACTGACCTGAGTCACTGAAATCTAACATGTCAGTGAATCTACACCTTCAGGTTTAATGTCATCAGGCTTTGTGGACTTTCTTCAGGTATATAGTTGCAGTGAGTGTATTTCCATTTACAAAAAATGGACATTGACTCGTTGTTGTTAGTATGTTAAATTCATAATGACATGGTTAATAGCTCCAGATCTACCCCATCATGTGCATCTGTCATTTATTCATAGATGATCAAATAAACAGAATTTTACTTTCCATTTCGCACATCATGAATTTACTGCAAATTCAGCCTGTGTGGCTGCCATCACTGATTAGGTTTGGCTATGTTTTAACCAAGCACCATAATGTAGGCTGGACCTGGTGGAGTTTGGCTGTAAATGTCTGCTGTTTCACTGCAGTCATGCTGCAGAGAATAACAAGGCCCACATATAGTGAGTATGGACGGTGGGATCAAAGTACAGGTCAGAGCTATAGGTTTTGCCATGGGTTATTTGAGGTCACAACCAAGCAGTTTCAATATATTTGCAGCTCAGTCAGTTAGCTACTTGTCCCAACATGACAGTGTACATGGCAGCAGATGTGTGACTGTGTGATCCACGTGATCGTGTGGGGGATAGAGTGAAGGCAGAAGTGATATCTCTCTCTTCCGCTTATCTACTTTCAACACATGACTCTATTCACATTTTTATGTATTTACCCTGAAGAGCAGCTACACTCTGTCCTCATCATGGTTAGCTTTATGGAACATAGTATTTTTCACACATGCTAAGC
Organism: Microchirus variegatus; assembly: GCF_963457635.1. Lineage (NCBI taxonomy): Eukaryota > Metazoa > Chordata > Actinopteri > Pleuronectiformes > Soleidae > Microchirus > Microchirus variegatus. Next base: position 26,802,031 of record NC_139815.1, on the reverse strand, counting down.
TGACATTGTGTGCTGACTTAAGTTTGCTGCCCAAGCTTATTAAAGAACGACATAGAAGGGTTTTCCAGATTTGTTCATTTAATAGTATTTATGCACTGATGTGTTGTTTGGGCTGTTGAGTGATGACTGTTATCAGCCATATCAGCAAATACACTGATGTTTATGTGGGCTATGTAAACTGAATATATTTTACAGGAGTTGAATCAGAGGTTAAACGACTTCAGAATGCCTCATAAGAACAGGAAAAATAAAACAAACTAAATATCAGTAACTGTATCAGCTACTGTGTACAATTATTGAAAAACATGGGTTTGGTGTCAGTTTGGAATTTCACCATCATCATTAGTATTAATCATATCTGTTTTCTCACATCCTGTATTTCTGGGGAAGTAAGCCTAATCTCCAGTAGATTATATTCAAATAGATACAGTTAAAGATTGTGCATAATACTAGAGTTCCATTTCATTGTTTTTCTGCTTTTCTTAGATGCAGTTGCTTTGTCATTGTTGATGTGTTAAAATGGGGGGTTATTCAATGCCGTCAACATCGCTCTTGTGCGCAGATCAAACACTGTACATGACTGACAGGGAGGACACTTTGCTTCAGGGTGTGTGTCACTCGTTGGTTGTCTACGTATCCTCGGACACATATTGAAAGAATTGGTAGATTCTTTATTGCATACTTTGCTGAATCAGCCAAATATCCAGCCAACTAAACATTAACTGAATTGGAAAGGTTGTCCTTCAGCTTTAATGTATAATGAAAGAAGTACAGGACGCATATCCAAAGGAAGTACACAATTATTTTAAAGCATAATCATTCAGCTCAGAGCCGATGCACTCAAGCTTATTAGCCTGGATCAAGATCCTCTCAGGTCCAAATTACTGTGAGTAGAATGGACTCGCGCCTTCTCTAATGTGTGTGTGTGTGTGTGTGTGCTGTGTGTGAACGATCATAAATGAGAAAGAGGTGCAGATCATTCCTAGACGGCGCGTGACGGTGACTGCTTTTATTTCCAGCTGTAATGTGCAAGAGGAAATACTGTCGTAATAATGACAGAACACTGCTCTGCCCCTACCTGTCTCCCAAATATTACATTGTAATGTGTAAAGTATACTCCTATGACAGTCTTCACTATAATTTAATCCCCATCTGTCACTTTGCATTATAAACCTGGCAGTGACTTCCTGTTGTGTGAGCCAGTGCTTCCAAGCCTCTCCTCCTATTCTCGTGAATAATGAAAGACGAGCCTGTCATCCTGACTGTACCGCTTCTTCGATCGAGCTCGTCCGTCTCCCAGTTGCTGCTGTCATATCTGCCATTTTGCACATGGCTTTTTGTTGTCAGAAGCTACTCTACCAGTGTATCAGTTTACTTTCCTGGCAATTATCCAAATCTTAGCACATCTGGCCATTATGTGAGGGCAACAAAACAATGTCTGCTTATTTCATATATAGGTTATTTCTTCATGCAGTGGATCTCTATAACATAATCTATTGTTAGTCATATTGCCCTGTTTCTTTTTGTGTGGTTCTGTATGTGCTAATATTATTACCACAAAGTCTGCCAACACTTTAATGGATGAATGTAACTGCTACTCTGTGCTCAGCCTGTTGTAATATCTCATTCTGCTAATGCAATATTCATATTAGGGCCACTGAGTGCAACAATGCTCTGCTTTCAGTTATTCATGTGGCATAATATTGTACCCGATGTTAAAATATGTTCACTTTAACATTTGAATATCTGAGAAAACTACTGGACAGATCTGTAAAAAAAAAAGTTAACTATGAAATATAATCTTTGTCAAGAAACCAAACATTAAAAGCACAAATGAATTTTGCATTGATGTTTACCATGCTTAGTTTCAGTTTCTCTGTGAATCGATTACAGGGAGGGTAACATTATAATCTGATTGCTTTCCTCTTCATGTGTCTTTCTTCAGGCCTATGGCTCTGGCTGTGATGTCGTGATCTTGGCCAGTGATTTTGAGTGTGTGCAGATTATCCCTGGAGCTCAGAATGGAAACATACAGGTGGGCTGTGTGGAGTGCTCCCACCAGCTTGGCAGGGTAAGTGTTGAGTGCACACTCAGACACACTCCTACTCGCCATCTTCATTTCCTCATGTAGCCAGGAGATGTGATAAATTAGGTTAGCGCAAAAGAGGAATAGTTAGCTGTGTTTGCTCCTGTGTTTGGTATGGTTGTACTCCGTTCTCCTTGTTGTCCTGCTCTCCCGCATCACTCCCCTCCTGCCTCTGTCTTTTGTGAATGACTGTGCAGAAGTACTGATAGGGTTGAGTAATGCTTGGATGATGAACACAGCTCTGTATTTTTAGATTGCTGCATCCTATGGAAACACAGTCTGCATCTTTGAACCCCTTTCTATCAACCCTAACAAACGGCACAAGGTGAGACTAAACAGAGTTTCTTTTAAATATGCTCTATGCAGTGCTGTAAATCACTACCCAGTGACCTGAATCACACGTGTGTGCCAGTAACATTGCATGTTTTTTGTCGCCTTTCTGTCACTAACAGCATCTTAATTACCAGTGGCAAAAGACAGGACAGTTCTTCCTCGATGCAATCACATACAACCTGGCTTGGGACCCACAAGGTACACACCTCTGCTTTCTGTGTTAAACTGTCTTAACTAAATCAATCCACACAGTAAGCGCAGCTCCAACTCACAGCCTCCCTTTGGTTTGTCTGGAGTGACTTAGATTATGTAAGAGTCGGTGTGTGCATGTGGATCTCTTTACTGTAGTAATAAGCAGTAGATGTGAGGTGTGTAAGCTACTGCTTCTTTATCCTCAGGGAACCGTATCCTAGCAGCAACTGAGCGGCTCCAGCTGTGGGCTCCTCCACTGACAGATGCCCTGATAGAGGAGGAAGATGGGCTGATGATTGAGGACAAGCCCCACCCTTTCCTCAACGACTGGAACTGTGTCTGGCAGTGCAAGTATGTTTTTCGTTCATTTTCTATTTGACTGACCTTGTGGCATAAAGGCACAAGGATTCAATTCAATCATTGTGTTATTAGAAAAAACTAATTATTCTCTCAGTCAAACTAAAACTGGACTTTTAAAATGCATAAAAATATGTGGGTCTGACTGAAATTGTTTTCAATAGAATTTTGTTGGACTACCACACCCAGATACTGCAGTTGAAAGTCAAAATAATATTGTATGTTTTATGATCTGCTCACATAAATAATAGAAAAATAATAGAAGCCACATGCATGAAGAAGAAGGGTGTATTATTTGAAAGCAGAACAGGAAGACATTGTTTTTTCTTTTTCTAACAGAATTACGGTGTTTTTTCTTTCTCTGTGCAGACACTTATTAACTTCACTCTTTCTACTTGAAGCTTGTGAAATTATTTGTTCTTTCTAAAGAAAACCCATGGACAGTTACTGATTATCCAAACACGTGCACACAAACCCACATGAAAGGCTGCATATTGTTGTCAGCCGTTCTATTGACTCTATGACTCTGCTTTGTTAACACACAGAGAGACATATGATACCCTGTTTGTAATTGTTATCTGATGACACGTGTCCAGGAAAGCTACGAGAACAGAGAAGTGCAGTCTCAAAAAAATGACCAGCTGTAGATCATGCACACAGCGCACACACAGCAGACAGGAAACGCAATGTTTTGTTCCACAAGTCCACTTTAGAGAAGTAAATATAGCTGACATCATTGTCTTTGCCTGTGTTTCTCTTAGAACTGCTGCATCTATTCACATTGCAAAGTGGTCTCCTGATGGGGAGTATTTTGCAACAGTTGGGAAGGTATAACATTCTTGTCACAAATATATAAACTTGTTTTTTTGTGTGAGGAAATCTTTGCAATGTATTTTTACACATGTGTATTTGAATACACAGGATGACTGTTTACTTAAGGTGTGGTATCCTACCACGGGCTGGCGATCTGCCGTGGTGGTTCAGGACCCGTCCGACAAAAAGCCTCCTTCTGTTCACTTCTCCTTTGTTTACCTGGCTCATCCTCGTTCTGTCACTGGTATGTCATGGAGGAAGACCAGCAAGTACATGCCCAAGTAAGAAAACATATTCACACTGTCACTGTGGCCAGGAAACATAAATATCTTGACCTCTTCTACTAAAGCATGACCTTTATGCCCCAACACCAACTTATACTTTTATTTGTAGTCTACCTATGTATATAATGAACTTTGTTGTATTGTAATGTTGGTAAAAGTTGACATTACAGTACAACAACAAAATCTTGGTAATGGTACCAGTTGAAATGAATCCTCCCTTAAGTACCATACACATTTTCCACATTTACCAAGCTATTATTTCATGAAATAAGATGATATACTGTTAGTGTGCTGTAATGCAAAGTGTTACCGTTGTCCTTGCTGTTTTTCTAGGGGTTCCGTGTGCAATGTGATGCTGACATCCTGCGAGGATGGCGTTTGTAGGTTGTGGTCGGAGACCCTGCTGCCAGAGGACAGCCTGCTCGGTGCACAGATCTCGGAGAACTCGCACTCTTTTAGCTCCAGCCTACCAGGCTTGGCTGGTAACAAGGACAAGATCCAGCATGCATTGGAGGTGCGTTTATTACAGATGCTTCTCACCAGAAATGAGTCATGAAAGAAAACATTAAATATGTACTTCCAGTGACGTGAAATAACCAAATCCTTCTTCTCTGTGTTTAATGTTTGTGCTTTGCTTTATTAGTCAATTCACCACCTGAAGCATTTGCGGCGGGGCCGGCGACGATCCTCTGCTCTGGTGGCGCACAATGAGCTGCTGCTGCCCTCTCAGCTCGGCTCACAGGACACACACACTCACCGCCACATCGCCCACCATGCCAATGCGCTGTGTCACTTCCATATCTCTGCCAGTATTAACCCCAACACAGGTAAGCTATCGATTTTTGATAAATTGATAAGACTTGAGGCTTTTGTACACACAAAGTGACAATAAATGGCACAAACTGTGAATAATTTGGAGGTAAATTTCACTAGGTAATCACTTTACTTAATAAAAATAAAAGTAAATACCTGCCAGCGCTGAAGAGAGGAGAACTTGCTTGGTTCAGGAGCTTCGGTTTTACCATTTCACTGCTCCAGGGTCTACATTAGAAGGTTTGGCTGTGCTTAGTTGCTTGTTTGAATATTTTTGAATGCCACATTACCAATTCTGCGCGGTTAGATGCATACTTGTCGCAGCCTTGACAACTGACTTTCAGTGCTACTGTGGAAGCTCACATTAATGAAATACAGGTTTGAAAATATGAATGTTCCAAAAAAAACTATATGAAAAACGTATTCTTTGCAATGACAACAACAAGTACCCCTGTTAAAAACAGAGGTATTGATTAATTATAGAGAACCTGTATGAAAAACTTAATTCATTAAACTGCTCAGCTGTAAAATGCAGAGACCCTCGCCTCTTAATGATCTGTAGGAGTGATTTTGCTGAACTAGATGATGATAATCATTTGGCCACAAATTGAAGTCAAGTATTATTTTATTTACCAGTTTTCTCACATCGTTCTACCTCTTTCAGACATCCCTACAGTACTGGCTGACTCTGCAGTCTTCAATCCAGATGATGGCTCTGGTGGCGGAGGCTTCGTGGTCCACTGGCTCAACAATAAGGACCTTAGCTTCACAACTTCTATGGACCTTTTTATGCTGCAACTCCGAAAGTTCTCCGAACAACAGCTGGACCAGACTGCTGAGGACCCCCTGGACTCTGAGGGATCCCCTATGAAGTTTGACTTTGGTATTACCCACACTCAGTCTAACACATATTTCGTTATCACTATAGTTTAAGCATATCATATGAAAACATTGCTTTCTGGCTCCATAGACCTGGATGACATATCGGACAAAGCGTCCTCAGAACATGGTGAAGAGGGGGAGCCGGGGGAGCAGGGAAGCACCAAGGCCTCCTCTCCGGGATCTAGCTCCAGCATGCCTTTGCCATCCATGTTGTTGGAGAGGAAGCTGGAGAATCTGACCTTAGAGTGGAACAAGAGCCCTGACATGTTGTTCACGATTCACCCAACAGACGGCTCTTTCCTGGTTTGGCATGTGAAATACTTGGATGAATTCCACCAGGGAATCTTCAGACAGGTCCAGGTCAGTCAGTCCTCTCATGGTTTTAGGTTGTTTTCGATTATTAGATGTTTTTTGCATTTATTTTAATATGTGTTCAAATAACTTTGGTTCCTGACGGTTTTTATTTCCTACTAACTCTCCCACCAGGTGTGCTTCTCCTCCCGGATCCCAGTGGCATTTCCCACAGGCGATGCAAACTCGCTCAGTAAAAACATTCTCATGTACGCCTGCACTTTGACTGAGGGTGAGAGCGCTGCGTCTGGGGAGCAAGGGAGGATGGTCCAACATGTCTCCCATTCTGCTTCAGCGTCGGCTAGCCTGGGTTCACCCGCACTGGCTGCTGCTCTCAACCCACGCCCTGGTATCAGTCCTGCTGTTATGATGGTTTCCAAGCACGTTGATGGATCCCTCAACCAGGTAAAAGATGGTATAATACAAAGTATAGAGTTTGTAATGTGTTCCCTTAACTCTCTTTAAAAATTCACATCATCATCATAATAATTTCACATTAAAGCCAACATTTTCGTGTATATTCACCTGCTCTTAGCTCTCACTAAACTTTCCTTGATGCTGTCTGTGTGCAGTGGGCGGTGACATTTGCAGAGCGCTCCGCCTTCTCAAATGTGTTGACCGTATCACACAAGTCCCGGTACTGTGGTCACCGCTTCCATCTAAATGACCAAGCCTGCCACACGGTGCTGCCTCTTCTGCTGACGTCCTCTCATCATAATGCACTGCTCACTCCTCCTTCAGCTCCTGGCAGTCTGGAGGGGGAACAGCCTCCTACCTTTCCTCTACCAAAGGGACTTCGCAGGTATAAGAGAAAGACAGAGACAAAAAAAACATCATGAGGATGATAAGCCTTTTTTCATTGTAACTAGGACTTGGCGTTGCACCCTGATACAAACCAAACCCTGCCAAAGAATTCAGTTCTTAGGTACAAAAAATTTGATAAACAAACTTGTCAATCAGGAAGTTAACTACTTCCTCTTGTGTTTGGTACATCACCTGCGTCAGAGCCAAATACCTAGTCAAAGAAGAGTCTGTCAATTATTTACACCCTTAAAACACACACATGGTTCACAAATGGCAACAAAGTGATTATTAGTTGGTGTCTGTATGTGTTAAATACAGTGAGAGAATGACAAGAAAGGAAGAATATGTCATGATTGTATGGATGAAAGGCCACAGATGAATTCTGATCCTGTATTTTGCTTGTGCAGTAGCAGGAAGCAGCTTCGTAACGCAGCTACAAGGACCTTCCACGACCCCAACGCCATCTACAGTGAGCTGATCTTGTGGAGGGTGGATCATATCGGACCTCTGTCCTGCACTGGAGGGGTCTCTGAACTGGCCCGCATCAACTCTCTCCACACCTCTGCTTTCAGCAATGCCGCATGGCTGCCGACACTAATACCCAGCTCTGTACTTGGTAATTTTTTTTTACTTTTATTTGATAACTACCAAACATTTATATTATTGTCCAAAAAGTAATCAGTATATATAATGCCCCTCAGGAACTTACTGCAACAGTGCCAGTGCCTGCTTCGTCGCGTCAGACGGCAAAAACCTGCGTCTTTATCAAGCAGTGGTGGATGCAAGAAAACTCCTGGATGAGCTGTCAGATCCTGAAACTTCTGTGAGTGGACCCACAAAATATAATGTTACTGCTCACTGGGGTGTGATAATCTCTCAACTCTAATGTCTCTGCTCAGTGGATATTGTGTATCAATGTGTTTATGTCTCAGGGTGAATCTCAGTCATAAATGCTGTGAGAGCAGGCTTATGGTCACAAATCTAATATAGCCACATATCACGCTAAAATCTTTTTTTTTAGTATAGGCTTGCTTTTCAACAATTGTGTTGTTTTAATGCTGCCTTTTATTCATGCTATCAATACACGGAACACTGTGTACACCAGCATCCAATACCTTTGTGGCTGGTGTACACAATCTTAACCATTTTCACACACGTTTCTGTTTAGAAACTGGTGGGTGAAGTGTTCAACATCGTTAGCCAGCAGTCCACCGCCAGACCTGGATGTATCATAGAGTTGGATGTCATCACAAACCAGGTAAGGAGCTCCGAAATGATTTCTTCGCTTGAAATCCAGAAATCTTTTCATCAGAAGTAATGATGAGCCGATTTGATACTTGCTATTGGTACACTGGTCAATATCGCGTGTAAATCATCATATTGTGGACTATTTATTTCTTCTTTGTGGGAGAAAAATATTTGTTACACAGCTGGAGCCTTTGTTATTGCTTGAAATGGCTGGTTTTTAATGTGCACAAATGTCTTAATGGCTTCATAAAATGTGTAAAATGACTGTATCGGACTGAAATTGCTATTGGTAGGTAACTCGAGGTTGAGATATTGGTATTTTATCAGACATGAAAAGTTGTATTGAGTCGTCCTTACTCAGAAGATACAGCAACATTTTGATTTGTTTGATTTTATGTGCATATGTGCATTCAGTGTGGCTCCAATACCCAGCTGCTGCATGTCTTCCAAGAGGACTTTATACTAGGTTACAAGCCTCACAAGGAACCAGACGCATACACACCGGCTTTTCCTTGTGGTGAAGGTATAGTGCTCTGTGTACATTTGTCTCCAAGTACATTATTAATCCTGTTATAAGAAAAATATAAGAATTTAATTTTACTTCGTACAGATTATCAGCCCGCCCCCTTCTCGGAGAAGTTCTTCTTGGTGGTGATAGAAAAGGATCTCAACAGAAACTCTGTCCTGCAGATGTGGCATCTACATCTCCAGTCTGTGCAGGCCTGTGTTGGTAAGTGTAGGGTAATTATAATAATGGTTTTTAATTGGCCATACTGAGAAGTATTGTCAGTATTATTAGACATGAATTTTAAAATGCTAGATGCTTTTAGCTTTAGGCTAGCTACAATAACCCTATGTTTCTGTCCAGATGAACCAAGCCCGGATTATAGCTTCCAGAGTCAGCTAATGGTTCCCAATCAAGCCACGAATCCTGACTCATCTCCCGAAACCTCTCCTGTCAGACCTCTACCACGCTCAGCCTCTTCAGCCAACTTGCAATCAGCCAGCAAACTCATCCTCAGCTCCAAGCTGGTTTACAGCAAGCGACTGGACCTGCCCCACGGGGTGGAGGTTACCAGAGCTACCCCGTCTGCAGGTTGGGATGAGCACACAGTTTTCACACCTTTGCCTAATCAAAAAATATCAGATGATTTAGCAAAGTAATCTGAAAGCTACTGCTTTTAAGCCAGATAGATACTGAAATAATATACTGTATTTGTCACACGATTAGAGCACAAAATCCAATAAATTAGGTTAATGCAAGACATTGCAGGACATGTTTTGCAAAAACCATATTGACTTTGTCCTTTTCCTGCCTTCTTTGTTCTGATAGGTCATCTTAGTTCCTCTTCTATCTATCCCGTGTGCCTGGCTCCGTACCTGATTGTTACCACCTGCTCTGATTCTCGCGTGCGTTTCTGGCGCTGTGCTGTGGAGGGAGATGACGGATATAGCGAGGATGAACACGACAACCGGGCGTATCGCTGGGAGCCTTGGGCTCTGATGAATGAGGAGGAGGACAACAACAGTGCTGTGTGTGTGTCCGGGCGGCCCGTAGCTGTGTCCTGCTCCTACACTGGCAGACTGGCAGTGGCCTTTAAACAGCAACAACAAGGACAGGTATGGCATTAGAGCCTGCAGTGCCGTGCAGTGGTCGACTGCTTACAAGTGTCTGCGGTGTCTTTAAGTTTGATGTTTGACTCTTGCTGTGTCCTCAGCTGCAGGGCTCTGTAAAGGACTTCTCTATGCATGTGTCCATTTACGAGTGTGAGTCTACCGGTGGCTCCGAGTGGGTTTTAGAGCAAACACTCCATCTGGACGATTATGCCAGACCTACATCCACTCTAGATCCAAGAGTCAGTGTGGACTCCAACCTTTTTGTCTACAGCAGGTCAGGAGGGCTCTGCCTAACTGTGTCATATTCTCTCTGCCACTGTATGTTTACCACATTTGGTGTTTCATCATAATATATCTTTTCAATGCCAGGACTGACCTGTACATGACCAGAGACCATAGCTCCCCCAACATAAAGCACTATGTGCATCTGGACTGGCTGTCAAAGGAGGACGGATCTCACATCCTGACTGTGGGGGTTGGATCCAACATTCTCATGTATGGCCGTATCTCTGGCATGGTCAATGAGCAGACGAGCAGCAAAGAAGGGGTGGCTGTCATCACCCTTCCTCTAGGGGGCAGTATCAAACAGGGCATCCGCTCCCGATGGATCCTGCTCCGGTCTGTGGACCTCTTGTCTTCAGTGGATGGTACACCATCTCTGCCAGTCTCTCTATCCTGGGTAAGGGATGGTATCCTGGTGGTGGGTATGGATTGTGAAATGCACGTTTATGCCCAGTGGCATCAGGACAAGAAGCCCGGGGAGGGAGATGAGGGCAACCTGTCGTCTGCAGACATTGCTGGAGGTCAAACCACAGGTTTGCCCTCAGTCTTCGAAGGGAGAGCCAGGTCAAAGAGTGTGTTTGAAGGGATTGCTGCAGTGGATGAGGCCCTTCGTGCCCCAGCAGGACTTCAGGAAGGGGGACTGTTTGAGGCAGCACATTCCCTCTCTCCCACCCTACCACAGTATCATCCCACCCAGCTTTTAGAACTCATGGACCTAGGCAAGGTTCGCCGTGCAAAGGTGAGTCACTTGAAAGTCACTAAACAACACAACTTTGAACTTGTAGTTGTGTACACTGTATAATACGTGGATTTTCTATACATAGGCCATCCTTGCTCACCTGGTGAAGTGTATCGCCGGGGAAGTCGCTGTAGTAAGGGACGTGGAGGCAGGTGAAGGTGGATCCAGGAGACATCTGTCCCGTACAATTAGTGTGACCGGCAGCACAGCAAAAGACACCATTGTGGCTGGCCGTGATGGAGGAAGGGACTACACTGAGATTAATTCCATCCCTCCCTTGCCGCTCTACGCGCTCATGTTGGCAGATGTAGACACTTCATTCAAGGGAGCGGAAGAAGCTGTGAAGGGATCCAAGGCGGCTGATGGTGAGAGGGCCCAGAAATCCACAGAGGACCAGTATGCTGATCTTTTCCAGGTAGAGAACCTATTCAGTATTGGTATCAACATCCCTCTTTTTTTTATTTTTTTTTTTATTTTTTTTATTTAACCTTTATTTAACCAGATAAAAGACCCATTGAGATCAAGATCTCTTTCACAAGGGTGACCTGGCCAAGAAAGGCAGCAGCACACATCAAAAGTTAAATAAGAAGCAGGAAATGCAACATTTACAAAACAATGATCTGATCACATACACAACAATGTATAGGTCTTAATGGATCGGATCCTGTTGTATTTTTATACTTCTCAGGGCCGTATGTTGAGCTATTTACAGCCACTGCTCCAATATTAACACAAATGTATTTTTTCTAATGGCTAAAATAATATTTTATTTTACAGCGACGTGATTAAAGTGTTTATTCGCACCGTTCCTTCCCCCTCTTTTTCTCTACATCTCTTCCTCTCACTTGCACAGACACGTTAAAAACTGCTACATCTGTACAGTCAAACACATGAAACGCATTAATCATTTTCGCTCTTGTAAACAGAAACGAGTTCAGTGTGCATTAGCAGATGTGAAGTCACCTGTGGTCACAGAGAGCGTGGACACTTGGACTTAGCTCTGTCCATTTGTCATCAGATCTCTCTGGATTTCCCTGATCAGGGCCTAAGAGGGCTTTGAGTTTGATCCTACAGATGTAGTCCACTGATGCTTTTAATTATTTTCCTGTTCTCCTAACAGGTACCAGCAGTTACCACAGACGACTTTGTCAACTTTGCCACGGACAAACCAGAGAAGAGGTCTCGAGTTATTAACCTCTCTCAATATGGACCTACCTACTTTGGACCAGAACATGCGCAGGTTTTGATTTATTCTCATATTTGCTGATAAGAAGTGCATCTCTACTCTGTTTCGTATCACTCATCTTTATTTACCTATTTCCCTTGTGTGGCCAGGTATTGTCCAGTCACCTCATGCACTCTAGCTTACCAGGGCTGACCAGACTGGAGCAAATGTTCCTGGTGGCCTTGGCTGATACTGTTGCAACCACCAGTGCTGAGGTCACGAGCTCCACCGATCAGCAATACACAGGTTAGCAATGCTGGTCAAGTTACAATCATACATTTGTGGGTCAGTAAGTATTGTATGACATTTGGTAGATAAATAACAATATCATACCAGGAATAATGAGGTCAAAGAGTGTTTGTTTGGGTTTTTTTGCCAATAAATGATCACCACATTAAAATAACATTTCATATCACACCAAATACGTTGATGCTTTTATTTCCACATTATATTCTGCAACTTTCCAACTACCCACACAGTTTTATTTATATTGCTTTCTATGATTAATGCTGATAACTTTTTCATTGTAAAAACATTTTTTTTTTTAAATTGATCATAGATTTATCTGTAGTACCATATGCTTAAATCAATTTGACAGTTGCTGTTGCAGATTAAGCTTTTACATTTAGTTGTTACCTTGATTTATTCAAGTTCTTTTATGTATAGGAATGTTCTTTAGCTAAATGCTTGAGTGGGACATTGATTTGTCTTTATTTGTGGATGTGGGTGAACAAAGTATTATTTTTATTATTGTTTTTATTCAAAGACAGACGTGTAAATGGTAAATGGTGTTGTATTTATATAGCGCTTTTCCAGTCTTGATGACCACTCAAAGCTGCTTTACACTACAGTTTCCATTCACCCATTCACTCACACTTTCACACACTATCACTCAACCTTCAAGTTGAAAGACAACTCGCTCTCCCACTGAGCCACAGTCGCCCATAAAACTGGTAGTGTAATAAAACTGTACCTGTAGAATGAGCTAGCACTGTTGACCCCCCCGATGTTGCCCTTGGTAATGTTGTATTAAAGTTGACTTAAGGTTGTAGACATTAAAACTAAGCATAATTTTTTTGATTGTGTGTTCCTCACAGTTATCTCCAGCCATCAAATCTTCATTAATACAAACAACAGAGCGTATGCTGTTCCTCTAGAACTGTCTGTAAACAGATGCAGCACTTTCTCCATTATCTTTTGTCTTTCCTCTTCAATTTTCCATCCTATTTATTTAGTCTTTTGAGAGGAAGATGTTAGCAGCTTGTTCCAGACCTTAGTAAGCACACGCAGGGTGAGAAGGTTCAGGGACAAGAGACGCACTCTCTCTGACGAGATTGAATGAACTCAAGTGATACTGGAATTGTAAAGGTATATGCTGTCTGACTGCCTTTCAACAGTGTTGTCTGTGGAATAAAAGTAACAAAGCCGATGTCTTCCTGATTGTGTGTTTGAATAGGTGGTGAAGCTCTGGATGAGTGTGGGCTGAGGTACCTCCTGGCTATGCGTCTTCACACTTGCTTGCTCACCTCTCTGCCCCCTCTCTACCGCATGCAGTTGCTCCACCAGGGTAAAACAACTTCGTTTTTCAACATAGTCCAAATTTGTTATGATGAAATGTCCATTACTGAACTATAGAGATCTCTTTTTACCCTCATCCTCTGTTGCTCTCCCAGGCCTATCAACGTGCCACTTTGCGTGGGCCTTCCACTCGGAGGCAGAGGAAGAACTGCTGCACATGATCCCAGCCATGCAGCGAGGCGACCCACAATGGTCTGAACTCAGAGCTGTTGGAGTGGGTTGGTGGGTCCGCAACATCAACACTCTGCGGAAACTGGTGGAGAAGGTACTAGGACAAAGCTGAATGTAGATTTTGCAAAGTCTAAAAATGTGTCTACATACCGCATCATTAAGTAGATGATGCTTTCATCATGTACTAAGCAAGAATGTCGCTACAGCAAGATTCATCAGTTCAAAAGTTGAGTGTCTGTATTAAATGTTCCTGTCACTTATACAGCCACTGTATTTCAACCTACACTGTTTTGCCAGAGTCAAAGTCAGTGTGACATTCGCTGTATCTGGTGACAATCGTTCTTCTCGGTACAATCAAGCTAAGCTTACAGTGTACTATACATTTATAATGAATGTCTGGGTTTCGGTTGTAATACTACAAGCCCAATGGGTTGCCAGTCTAATGACGCAACTCCTCCGGCCAGGACAAAAAATATATGTGACGATAACAAAAGATAATGCCAAATAGCCAATGGCTTTAAAATCTATAATCTCCTCTTTTTTTTTAATAAACTTTGTTTTTACATACTTATAGTAACTTATAAATCTCCAACTTAGCATTGTGCACTGTTGCACTCTGCTGAGTCAGTCATTGCTCACCCAAGCTCCTTCTGCTCCTGTCACTTGTGCCCTCTGTCTTGTGTTCCTGAGCACTGATTACATTTATCAGCTGAAGAAGAAAAAAGAAAATCAACCACACATCAGAAACGGGAAAATAATGGTGTCAATTATCGGCCATATTAATAATAATAACTACAATTGAGTTCACTGATTCATTGATGATGTCTGTGTTTAATCAGTTAGGTAAAGCTGCCTTCCAGAGACACAATGACCCTTTAGATGCTGCTCTGTTCTACTTGGCTATGAAGAAGAAAGCTGTGCTGTGGGGACTCTTCAGGTCAGACTCTCTCCCTGAACGCATCATTATTTTTGAATTGAGCCGTAGTTTTTATTCAAAGAAGACACATTATGGGATTTCTGAGCTGTGTGATTTTTCTTCTCCCAGGTCTCAGCATGATGATAAGATGACTCAGTTCTTCAAGAACAACTTCACTGAAGACCGCTGGCGGAAGGCAGCTCTGAAAAATGCCTTCTCGCTGCTAGGAAAGCAGCGCTTTGAACAGTCTGCTGCCTTTTTTCTTCTGGCTGGATCGCTCAAAGACGCCATCGAGGTGGGAACACATACTTCATTCAACAACACACAAGACACACAGAGGCTCTTTCGTGTGTTTTGCGTCGAACCCTCAATATTAATTTCTCTCACAGTGTAAACAAGCTGAAGTGCACTATAGATTGGGGAGGTGTGTGAGTGAGAGTAAATCACCACATCAATAACGGTGCAGATATCTGTTACTAAGAGAGTCTTCTGCAGCCTTTAAATCACAGGGGGAGAGAAGTCTAAATTACACTGATAAGAACCATACAAATCCTGCGTAGTTTTCCTTGGCCTGTGGTTTCTCTACCACACAGTCAAAATATGGAGATAAAAAAGGAAATAGTATGAGCGTGTGGTGTTTCAGCTGTATGTATTGGTACCAGTGGCAATTACTTCTCCCTTTAAATATATCAAATGGATTTACTTAAGTGTACACATTCCTCGTATAAACTGCAGTGTTAACCCAGTCTCTTCTCCGTGTTTTGTAGGTGCTGATGGAGAAGATGGAGGATCTTCAGTTAGCTATGATAGTAGCAAGGTTATATGAGGCTGACTTTGAGAATTCATCCACATGCCAAGGCCTCCTCTATGAGAAGATGCTGGGCTGTAACCGGGATGGAAGTGGTTACCACTGCTCCAGACTTCACCCTGACCCATTCCTGCGCAGCATATCCTACTGGATTATGAAGGATTACACCCGAGCGTTGGACACACTGCTAGAGCGAATCCCGAAAGAGGATGATGAGCATCCTGGTCAGTTGGTTGCAGACAGTTTAGTCACTATTGTGTGATCAGCAGAGTGTAGCAGTAAGCGTATTTGTCCTGTACAGTTTAGTTCAAGCTGTGATCCAAATGGATAATGAGTAACATAGAGGGGGGAAACAAATCAGTGCTATACTGTTTTTTGGGTCAAATTCATGTTTGGGTCATAATGCAAACAGAACCGTATGTCCTGTTCCAGTGAAACAGTGCATAAAGTGTCACTCAATGATGACATGTGGAATCCATTTAAACATATTGCTTATTATTTCTATTTTGTCCTTTTTTCTTTTTCTCTCCCCCCCTCTCTTCATCCCCCGTGTTTTAGATGATATGGTGAAATCTTGCAACCCTGTGGTTTTTAGTTTCTATAACTACCTGAGGACACACCCTTTGATTGTCCGTCGCCACTTCGCGAATCCAGAGGGCACAACTACAAGTGTGGGCCTCACTGCTGAGAGGAACAGCGCAGACGAGATCAACCTTATTGAGCGCAAACTGTTCTTCACAACTGCCAATGCACACTTCAAGGTGGGCTCATTATTAATTTATGCATTAACTTACTACTACTACTTCTACTTAATATAATGCCTCCTTTTGATCTACTCCAGTTCACTCTGCCCTGGATGCTGTGGCACACAAACACTCCACGTTTCTGTGATTGCATATTCAATATCATATCTGAATCTTCTGTAGGTGGGCTGTCCAGTTCTGGCTCTGGAAGTGCTGTCCAAGATTCCTAAAGTCTCCAAGAAATCTGGCTCCTCGCCTCTCAGCAAAGCTTCTTCCAAGGCCAATGTAAACTCAACCCAACCCCTTGAAAATGGCACCCAGGGTGGTGTTGAATGGGGCTCACCAGCAGCCCCTGCCCATGCCTGGGGTGGAAGTGATAGTGTGGGTGGGTTGGACTGGAGCCAGCCTTTGGTCAAGGTGGAGGATGATGACCTGAATCTTGACTGGGGAAATGATAAGGAATATGATGATGAAGATGATGAAGATGATGGTCTGAACATGAAGAAACCAGAGTATGAGACCAAAGCAAATGGAGGGTCAGAGAGTGCTAGGTCAAAACTACAGAAAGCAGACTCGCAGGTAGGAATTATTCTGGAATCCACTCTAACAACTGCAAATATTTGAATCAAAATAGATTGATGGTATCTATTTTGTCACTTGTACACTACTCTCTCTATGCGATTCTATATAGTAGTGTTTACAGCCTCAGGCATTGCTGCTGTATACTCACAAACACTCCCTCAAAGAGGTCTGATAGTGTTGCTTGACGAAAGTAGACCGAGGTAGACGGCATATATAAATAATGGTAAATCCCGAAGACCAAAAACCAAACCAAACCGCTGAAAACTGAAAATCTGTCCTGAAAAAGTTAGTTCCTGTCATCAGTTACCTGGGATAAAGAGGTATTTTGCAACCAAAAATTGTTCCAATAAAACTTATTTAGATTTAAAATCTTTGATAAAAGACATTGGACTAGGATGTTAAAATACGTGTGTGTACATCAAAATCTCCCTTTAATTCTCTTTAATTCTCTCCTTTAATGCGTTTCAGGGCGAGTCAGAGGTGGACGTGATAGCAGAGCAGCTAAAGTTCCGTGCCTGTCTGAAAATCCTGATGACAGAGCTGCGTACGCTGGCCACAGGATTTGAGGTGGATGGAGGGAAGCTCCGCTTTCAGCTCTACAACTGGCTGGAGAAGGAAATAGCTGCCATGCATAAGATCTGCAACTACAAGGTATAATTCATGTTGCTTATGCATTTACACAGTCATTCTAAATTCATGCTTTTATTCCTATAACCACAAATGTCATTGACACAAAGGTTGAAGGAAAGGAGGAGGACTCAGAGGTGGAGCGGTGGGGAGAGCGTACAGCATCAGTGGACATATCAGATGAGGTCCTGGAGCAGATGGAGGCCGGCGCGTACGAACGTCACCAAATGGAGAGACGTCGTCTCCAAGCGAAGCAGCAGCATTCCGAGAGGCGAAAGGCATGGCTGAGGAAGAACCAGGCCCTGCTCAGGGTGTTTCTGTCCTACTGTAGTCTTCATGGAGCCAAGGGCGGAGGAGTCACCTCGGTTCGCATGGAGCTTCTCTTCCTTCTGCAGGAGAGCCAGCAGGTACCAATGCACACTATTGTTTATATCATACATGTGTTATGTGCTAAACGATCTCTGCTCAACGAAGTCAATCCACTCAATCATCTCCCTGTCTCACTTTGTAGGAGACCACAGTGAAACAGCTGCAGTCTCCTCTGCCTCTGCCCACGACGCTGCCTCTGCTGTCAGCTTGCATCGCCACCACCAAGACGGTCATAGCAAATCCCGTTCTCCACCTCGGCAACCACATTCACGACATCCTCCACTCCACTATTCTCATGGAGGCACCGCCGCATCCCGACGTCATCGATGATCGGGTCAGAATTTAAATTTATTGTATGATTTTTATTTTCTCAGACATCTGAAGTCACTGAATTTTTAATGATAAAAATATGTCTGTTTTGCACTCTTAGGTGAACGCACTACACACACTAGCAGCTTCTCTGTCCGCCTGCATCTATCAGGCACTGTGTGACAGCCACAGCTACAGGTAATCATGCCACGACTTCAGTATTGCCTGCAAGATACTCACAAAATGCCTGACAATACTTTATTTTGGTGTACATTTTCACTATTCAGTTTCCAAAGGACACTCTGTGTCCTCTCTGCTGTGCAAAGTTAAAAGTTAGTCGCTTGGGGAAATTTGCTCGATGCAAAGAACCATGCACCGACTCAGAGAAATAAATTGCTTGCCAATATGTTGAATATATACAGTATGTTTTTTTTTGTGACTCCTTGTCTACCTTTCTGTTATTGGCTTTGCAGTAGCCAGACAGAGGCCAACCAGTTTACAGGGATGGTGTACCAAGGTCTGTTACTCAGTGAGAGGAAACGACTCCGCACAGAAAGCATTGAAGAACATATAACTCCCAATTCAGCTCCTGCACAATGGCCAGGTAACAAGACTCTTACTTTGACAGCTACTTCCATTTCTGGGGTTAATTTGAGTAAATATCTGTACCATCAGTTGCTGCTTACATTTAATAGAACTTTTCCAGAATGCACATGAAATACAGAATGTCTGAGCATCAAATATATGTTTGGAAAGTATGAACGGCAGAGGGTGAGGACTAGCAGAGCAGAATTGGCAGTCTGTGTTTATGAAGAGTGGCAGATGGTGTTCTATAATCAGAGCTTCATGGCCTCAGGGAAGGAAACAGAAAGACGGGAGACAGATCATGCCATCATGCAAACGTATAAATGTGCTCCATATTGTGCAGAGATATTGTTTTATTTTGAAAAAGACTGGTCTATCTATTGCACAAACCATGTGTGTGTGTGTGTCTGTGTTCTGTCTGCAGGTGTGTCGTCCCTGATTTCACTGTTGACGTCTGCCAGAGAGGAAGACCAACCAAGGCTCAACGTCCTGCTATGTGAAGCAGTCGTGGCTGTTTATCTCGCACTGCTCATTCACGGCCTGGGCACACACAGCAGCAATGAACTCTTCCGTCTGGCCGCACATCCTCTCAACAACCGCATGTGGGCCGCCGTCTTTGGAGGAGGGGCCAAAGTCATTATTAAGCCAAAGAGGCTTGAGGCCCCACCAGGTACAATGCTACTTTTCTCGTTGTATTATCTTTATTTCCATCATGTCCTTGTCTTCTTATGTCTTTTCCATGATCTAGACATCACCTCTCCTTCACCCCTTATTCTGCTCTACCTGTTGTCTTCTTCTTCATTTGTTGGCTTTCTACATCCTGACCTATTTCTGCTCAGACGCCTCTGAAGGTCATCCCTCTAGGTCTCTATCTACATATAAACACAGATATTCACCTAGGCCTGTCCTTTTGATGCTCAGATGCTGCTGCTGCTGTGTAGTCTTTTGTGTTAGTTTGCCCTCTGCCCTGTGTCCCAGTGCCAGCTGACTTTGAGGCAGCCAGGCCAGAGGAGTCTCACGACGAGACAAGAAGACCTGAGCAGTGCAGCCTCACCCCAAACCCCACTCCCATCCCCACTGAAACCCAGCGCCCCAAACGACCTCCTCCTCCTCCCATTTCAAGGGGAGAGGGGTCGGGCACTGTGGCACCAGCACCTAAGGCCAGCTGTGAGTAACTGGGCTGGTGGATTGCAGTGCTGGTTTGCAGGATTGCAGTGCATGGTAATTGTTACAGGTTTGCATTGTTGCAGATGCTTGACTTAGCCTTCTCTCTTTTGTGCAGCTGCTACTGAATGTCCATTACAAAACAATTAAGCCCACTAATGCTATGAAGACAGTCATCCGTGTTCATCTGTGTGTTATGATGGTGCAACAGTCGCGTGTGTTTGAGTGTGGAGCGTGTGTGTGTGTGTGTGTATATTGCATTGCATGTCTATGTTGTAATTTCACACCTATGCTCATCCCATTGTGTCATTTCTGCTGTACCACTGAAGCAACTGCTGGGCCTATTCAGGATTGTTCAGAAGCGAAGGCTGAGCAACCCTCTCAAGCTAAATGTGAATCTGACACTAAACCAGGTACAACTTGAGAAGTTAATACACTTATGAAATACCATTGTAGAGTGGGGCTGTCGTGGTACTGTCTGTTCTCTTACAAACCAAATACTTGAATACTTAAATAATTGATTTATAATGCTGCAATGTCTCTGATGTGCTGTTGCTTGGTCATAGCCTTGACATCTGCAGTATAAACGATCATCTATACACCCATTTATACAAGGTACACAAAATAAAAGGTCCAGCTAATGTGACTGAACCTGACAAAAGACATTATTATTTAAAAAATAAGTTATTTTCTCTTCCGTCTGTGAATAAACAGTCTAAACTGAGCTGAAGTAAGCCAAAAGTGGTCCAGATATTGGCTATGATGAACGTGACAAGACACAATAACTGCAGTATTGCCATAATCGCGACAGCCTTACTCTAGAATGTAACTAGTTCTGTTCTCTAGCATTAAATATTTAAACTGGATTTACTGTGTAACAGTAGTGAGATGTAATGGCCACATTATAGACTGATAGAAGCTCCTGTGTGCATTGATTATCCTGTTTGAAGTTGTAGAAAATAAGCCACTTCCTGAGAAGATTTTGCTGTTCTCTGAGTTTGACATACAATTTACATATTATTAAGTCCAAAGCAATCCATGCTTATAGTATTTGTGTGGGAGGAAGATACGAGCTGGCATTTAGACTCTTTATCAGTGTAGACTTAGAGACGGCTCTCAACAGAGCCAAGAGTCTTTTGAAGAGCTGGATGAGAGGAGGATTTTAAATACCAGCCTGTTGATAGGACTCATTTACATTCTTACATGTTAAGACTACCGTTTTAGCCCTGCTGCAAACTTACATGCATGTCTCGAACAGACAACCTTGAGGCTCATTTATGCTCAACGCTACATTCGAATACAGGAACAGATTATGCCTTTTTTTTCTGTGTTCTGCGTCTCTTTCCTCCAGTTATGCGCACGTGTTCCTAAAGTTTATAGCTACGGTTGCTTTGAATGTTTTGTGTATCGTTTTTTTTTGGGTTTTTTTCTTATGATTTACAGGTCCATACAGACAGTGATAATACATATCTTACGTCACCAACTGCAGATGTACAATTGTAGCTCTCGGTAATCGCAGACTCAATAAGCAGTGTGAAATCGCGCAAGGACCAATGAGGCTTTCACCCATCCAGTAATATACACGAATAACCAAATGTATTTTATTTTTTTTTTATATAGTAACAAGAACTTCACCATAAATAAGTTCTAAACCACAATTTCTTGTTTTCTTCAGCTTTCACTCACCATCTTTTATCGTACAGCTCTCACGGACAGTGACGGCATCGTTGTTTGATATCGCTTATCACTTTGTGCGTAAAAAGCAGCATAAATGAGCCTTTTCCGTAGGCGTTAATTTATTGACGCCTCCTTGTCGTGTTCAGATTAACAGCCATTTTAAGCACAATAAACATGTTACATTCACTGATCTCATCACGTTTGCCCTCCTTCAAAGGCTGTGGATACAAACAACCGCTTAGCACACGACCGCTCAACAAAGGCTCTGTTGTTTGATGCCTTTTCTGTGTGTATTTTTTTATTAACTGATTCAGTGTAATGGTCTGTGTAGTATGTGTGTGTGTGTGTGTCTAACTGCACTGTCCACTCTGGTTTGCGTCTTGTCTTGTTTTGTCTGGTGTGATGCCAGAAATAGTCACCCAGGATAATGGTGCAGGTTTGTGCACAACCAAGTGTGTCTTGCACTGTGTCTCCATCCTAAATGTTTGTATTTGTGCATTTGCATCTCCTCTTTTCCAACTGTATTTTCTTTCCTGTGCTATGACTCGTCAACTGTCATAGAACTTAAAGTTATATCCCAGACAGTTTTTCAGGGATGAGCAGGTACGATACTTGGGATCGATATCAGTCTGATATTGAATATAACGGTATCAAGGGGGGAAAAGTAAAATCTGACACTTGGATGTGATAAAATAAAATAACAAATGACACACACAATTATATTTCTACAATAGATATTTATAAAAAAAAAATCTCACTAGACTGTCAAAAAACAAAACTTTGTCAAGTAACCTTTTCTATTAGAAATAATTGACCAGTGTCGATGAGTAAAAAGTTTCAAACATCAGCCTCGTTAATCGATTGCTCTACCTCGACTGTAAAGAGAAATGCTTGTCATGGACGGCAAGGACGTGAATAAGGGCTGCACATGTCTGCAATCTTTGAAAAAAAAAAAAAAAAAAGTTTAGTCTGGTTTAAAGTCTTAAAAACGACTAAGTCAAATGATAATATTGGACTGGTATTGGTAGAAATGTAAGGTTTTGATATCTGTATCGTATCGAACACAAAATAAGTGGAGATGAGGCATCCCTAGACAGTTATAAGACTGGAGTGAGGCTTTGTTTTGCAGCTCTATCATGGATTATAGTTTATTGTGCTCTGTGTGCGGTGTGGAATGGACGCAGGTCCCTTCTCTCTGATCTTTTTCTCGACCCTCCTGAAGTGACACCGAGTCTCGCCTTATTCTCAGCAGTTGTCTGCTGCTGCTAAATCGACCTTTTCATGAATACTCACTCTTCGTTCTTCTTCCGGGTCCAGTGGCTTCCCCTCAGCCTCCAGCAGAGGACGTGGACAGATACAGGCGCAGGTTCAACATGAGGATGCTGGTCCCTGGACGCCCCGTTAAAGAGACGCCGGCCAACCCTCCTCCTGTGCCCACAGAGAGACCCACCTACAGGGAGAAGTTTATTCCTCCTGAGCTGAGCATGTGGGACTACTTTGTGGCCAAAGTATGAATCAGAATTTTTATCTATATGAAATCTGCTGATGCGATCTGTGAATCACAGTCTTCATGCCACATCTTTCACACCATTATTTGCTTTCATTTCAGCCCTTCCTGCCGCTGTCAGACAGCAACGTGCTGTACGACTCGGATGAAAGCGACAATGAAGATGACGAAGACGACGACGACGCCTTCCTTTCTGACACGCAGATAACGGAGCACTCTGATCCCAACTCCTACAGGTAGAAACCAGCCTTTTTTGTTTTCATGTCACCCTGTATGGTAACTTGTAATTCAGTTTTTAATCTCAGTGTCTGTCTGTGTGATACCATAGCTGGGCTCTGATCCGCCTGGTCATGGTGAAACTGGCTCATCACAATGTCAAGAACTTCCTGCCTCTCACCGGCCTCGACTTCACAGGTACACTGAACTAGAGCTGCAACTAACCATTATTTTCATAATCGATTAATCTGTCCATTATTTTCACAGTTAATCGATTAATCGTTTGGTCTTTAAAATGTGAGAAAAAATGTTGATCAGTGTTTGTTAAACCTGGAAATGATGATGTTCTCGAATGTCTTGTTTTGTCCACAAACCAAAATGATTCAGTTTTTAATGATTTCTTTGTTATGTGGAGCAAAGAAAGCAAGAAAGCAAGATATTTTAAAAAGCATTTATTTTTTAATGAGATCAGAGTTTTATATCCCCTCCAGTTATATGTGAAAATCTTTGATTTTAAAGTCAGTTCTTGACTGCTCACAGACGCTGATACACATTGCATCGTAACACTTGTTGCACATTATGCTCTGGACATTTGGTTGAAGAAATGTTCTCTGTCTTATGTTACAGACCTGCCAGTGTCGTCCCCTCTCTGCAACGCTGTGCTAAAGACTTTGGAGAACTGGGAGCAGCTTCTCCTGGAGCGAATGAACAAATTTGACGGCCCTCCTCCCAACTACATTAACACTTACCCCACTGACCTCAGCGCAGGAGGTGGCCCTGCCATTCTGCGGCACAAGGCCATGCTGGAGCCAGACAACACACCCTTTAAGTGAGTATTAAAAAAAATATTCAAATACATAGACATACTTCACAACACGCTGGGTCAGGGTCATTAAAACTTCTATATTTGAGTTTATATTAGGAATATATATTCATACCATTGACTACAGAAAAGTAGATAGACACAATCAGACAGACTAACATATTTCCGTCTGTATTTTTTCTCTCAGGACAAAGAACCACCAGTCCTTCCCAGCCCGGCGTCTTTGGCACTTCCTGGTCAAACAGGAAGTTCTACAAGAGACATTGATTCGTTACATCTTTACTAAGAAAAGGAAGCAGTGTGAGGTCAGTGTCTCACAGACTCAAGGAAACTTGTGCTTTTGTATTTCCCCACTTTTTTTTACTCCCTACTTCTCATCTTAACAGTCATTTTGCTCCGCTGACTGAAACTGACATTATTTTATTTAACAGGCTCATTGGTTCCTATTTTTATTTATTTTATTCATGGTCACATCCTCTAATGAAGTCACTGTCTTAGCCCAAATTAAAAGTATACAGTTTTTATTACAATACAATTTCTTTACTTGTGAAGCAAAGTTAATCTTTTAAACTGTTTTAGAGCCATTGCACTACAGTGCCACAATCCACATATGAACACTCAGTGATTAATGGATTAATAAATAATATATATGTAACATGCAAGGTAGCCTAACCGCCCATCTTGATGATTTTAATAAGATATTTGCAGCCAAGAAAAGCTAGCTTAATAATAGTTATAAAATTAATAATATAGATTTATGTTGATGATTATTGTCATATTATATTAATTCTTATTCTTATTGATGTTATTATTGTGTCATGAATAGAACATAAGCTTGAGTAGAACATATATTGCTAATAGTATTGAACAAATAAACCTTCCTGACATTATTTTTCAGTCTTTGCAGACATATCAGTAGCAAACATATAGATCGCAAAGCCTTAAAACCTTAAAACGCCATTCCATAATTATGAGGTATATTGAATTAGAATGCATTTAAATAAGGTGTATGTAAATCAACTAATCAACAGAAAGAATAATTTTAAATATACATGTGTTTACAACAAGTTATTTGTATGCTATCACTGATCTTTAAATCAAGTATATATGAAGAGCCCGTGTCTGACCCATGTATCTCACTGTGATGAACAGAAAAGAGCTCACTCAGCACTTATCTCTGTTACTATTATATACTGTTGCCGTTATCGCTGCTGTGACCCTGCAGACATCTGTAATCAAGAACAGAACACTTCTCTGATGTCTGGAGCAATTCATGACTGTGTCACTTTGATGACAGACTGTTGCTGCTGTAGCAGCCTGTCCAACATTAGACAAAACACACTGCATTTTATCTCGCATCATATTATTATTATTACTATTATCTCTTGGTAGTTAGCTGAAGCAGTGAGCTCCACAGCTCACGTGCCCTTACACAACTGCTGCTCCATGCTAATGAGTCTTAATCACCAAGTGTGAACATCAAAGATCCTGTCAATATGTTTCATTTTCTTTTCATTTCATGTTTTTTTTTTTTTTTCCTGTGTTTGTGCATGTGTTTTCTGTTGTGCCGTGTTTGCCGTGTTGTGTGTCTATATTGCCTCTGTGTGTATTGTGTTGTGTTGTGAAGTCTGTAGAGATCCATGTGGACCATAAAAGCCCAAATGGCATAGCAGGAGCTAGCCGTCCCCATAAGGTAGTATCATTTACTGTACCAGCCCACAGGCCCTGGCTCTGTCTGTCCAGCTGTCTGCCTGTCCAGAGGAGTCACTGGAAATCCAAGCTTGAAGGAGCAAGAGCGTCACGTTTATTTATTTATTTATTTTTCTCTTAAAAGTGGGTGGGGCTTAGCAATATGACTAAGGTCTGGTAACCCAAAATCAAAACACTAAAAACAAGCAGGTAAAACACATATGAAAAACATTACGTAATAGAAGATTAAAAATAAATAAATAAATAAAATCCAAATAAAATAAAAATGATCAAATCAATTAAACTTTGGCACCCATGAGGACAGATTCGATACTTGCACTGAATCTGAGTACATGGAAAACACAATTATTATATCTTATACACTATTTTAGCACCTGTGGAGCTTCTCTTTCACCTGAGAGAACAAAAGTCCTGAGACATTTTTGTCAGACAGGTGAGATGCAGTACAGCAGCAACTCACAAGCTGTGCAATCAGCGTGAACCACTCACTACAGTTAATATCTTAATATACTAATAATAGATGAGATATATCCTGATCTATAGATGGATACAGGCTTTTTCTCTGAGCTCATGAAAAGTGTTCTTCTTGTGCTTCTCACAGGACTTCATAGCTGCAATAAGACATTATCTTATCTCATGATATTGGTCTAATATATGCCCAGCTCTGATCAGAGGTATCAGAGAACTAAGTGAAGCTCTTATTGTCTCCTCTCCAGCTTGGACTGAAAGTGATTCCACTGGCATTTTTTTTTTGGGGCATAAAATCTATTCAAGGCTCTTCTGCTAAGATCTAACGTCTGATACTTTTTCTTTCAATGGGCCACCTTTTGTATCCACTCACATAACCTCACATTCAATGCTTAATAATAACAAAAAGCTCCCAGTATTTTCTCACTCCTTTCTCCCTTTTAGCTGGACTGAGTCTGCTGGACCAAATGCAAAAAAAAAAAAAAAGACTCCCATTAAGAGAGTTGGCACATTCTTTACAGTAGACCTTACTAACTTGCATGCTCACTGTCAGGACTGTGGGAAGCTTGCTAATCATGAAGGATGTCGTCAGTGAGGAAACTCAAATCAACAGTCAGAGCTGTCGGTGTTTGATTGTAATGTATATCACCACATGTTGCATTCTCCTATGATTGTCCCTCTCTCTTTGGGAATGTAGTTGATTTGACTCAAATTTAACACAAGGTGGGGATTTTTTTTGTAGAGCAACAATGTGACCCAAATCAAGTGATCATTTGATTCTGTTTTTTTTAATAATGGAATCTAATGTCTTCATAAATAATAGACTTCTGAGCATTCATTTATGAAAGCAGAGGATTTTCTATTTGTATAAACCTTGTTGTACTGTTTTTCTTCTTTTCTCCAGGTGGAGGCAGATCTTGGGTATCCAGGAGGTAAAGCTAAAATCATTCACAAGGAGTCTGATATCATCATGGCTTTTGCCATCAATAAGGTCAGTTGTTTAGTTTTTAAAACGAAGCATGACTTTACAAGCACATTACAGTCTTATTTTGATACTTGAAGATAATATAATATAATGTATAGAACATTTAAAAACAGTTTACAGATTCCTTTTTCATTACATGACAATACAGACACACATATTAACAGTACAAATAAAACAAATACATTGATTTACAGTGCTAACAAAGAAAGAGAAATGAGATAAAAGGATAAATAGACAGCATCACATAAAGGCCAGTCTATATAAATATGTTTTAAGAAGTGATGGTGAGGGCACGGTCTCCCCTGGTTTTGAGCCTCGAAACATCGTAAAGATATTACCCTGTCCACACCTCATTTTTCCTCATCCCTGCTTCTTTTCTTCCTCAGGCCAACTCTAACGAGATAGTGCTGGCCTCCACTCATGATGTCCAGGAGGTGGACGTGTCTACTCTGGTGGCTGTCCAGCCTTACACCTGGATCGGAGAGGAATTTGATAAAGAGTCCCGCAGGTCAGATTCAGAGCAGAGTTCATGCAGTTCCCCAGATTTCACCATTTAAAATGGTCAACTGTTGTTTCTTAAGAGCTCTGAGTGACAGACCTTTGTTTCACAGCTCTGATGACGCAGACCATCGCTCTTCTCACACCAACATCGCACAGACGAGCTCTGTCCCCTTTGCTCCGCCACAGATGCCCGTCTCTGCATCCATGCCGTGGCTCGGCAGCGGGCAGACCAGTATGGGAGCCAGTGTGGTACGTATTTTACTCACTAAAAACCAGGGCTGCACAATTAATATGAGCAATATTAGCATGTGCACTATCCAAATCAAAAGACACTGCAATTATTTGATTAAATATAGAATGTGTAGCATTTGAGACGGGGCTCGTGTTATATAATGTTTTGAGTATTCAAAACACAACAATCTTCGACTTAACCACCTCTGCTTTAACTTCTGGGGCAAACCCCCTAGGAAACTTCAAAATGAAGAAGGAATTATTCTGTAATAGTAGTTAGCCAGTGTGTATTTGTTTTTTAAATATTTTGTTGTGTTTTTGTCAGTAATTAATCACGACAACTTATTGCCATTTGCTGCAAGTTCTGCCGCTGAATCTCTCCGTGTAAAACCCAAACCTACAGGGGAACCAAACGAGACAACAATTCCCATGATCCCATGCTGCATCCCACATGTTCAAGCTAGGTCTTATGTGGTATTTTTGACTGAGGGACACCTAACATTCTGAGTGTTTAAGATTACATATGTGACAGTTCAGCTGTCAGTTGTGGTGCAGGAATGAGAACATCGCACTTCAGATACACAAACATATTAATTCATAATATTTTTTGATATAATTCATAAACTATATATTGTTCTTTTCTTAAAATTACAATATTGTGCTGCTGTAATTCCAACAAAAACACACAATCAAGTACAACAGTCCATGCAATTTTTAGTTATTGCCACCAGGGGGAAACTAAGCTCTCTTGCAGAGCTTGTATGTAGGAGATTACCAGTAATGACTTTGATTTCCCCCAAAAAATGTGTTGTCCATAATAAAAAAACATCAGCTTTTGATGTATTACGGCCCTGTAGCCTTTAATGTAAAGTTTAAAAACAGGCTTTATTGGTTCAACTTAACAATTGCACTCTTGCACCCGCCTGCACATTTGACAGAAAGAAGTGTGCGTTTTCAATTCTTGTCATTGTTGAACCAAACTGAGCTGAGTCGACTAAACAGCTGGCCTGCTGAGTCTATGCGCGCTGATACAGAAAGTGGGTGTGTTTCCGTGACAGAGAAGGATGCACATAAACACAGATAGCAGCAGCTCTCACAGCAAACCACAGGCAGCTACCCAAGGTGCAGATCTGCGTCACATGCACTCGCAGCCTGGGTTCTCCATGTCCCAGCCGTGTTGATAAATGCTGAGCGTGATACACGGAGCGAGACAGAACAGTGGGAGTCATACAGGTTCAGGGGGTTCCTTTAGTGTGCAGGCAGGTTTTTGTTTTTAAAGATAACGGGAAATAATGGGCAGGATATGACAGCAACAGTGTACACTTGAAATGGAAGGAAACTCTAGATCTTTTTCTGTTTGTCAATGAAAAATTAAGTGTTAATTTACAGGGATCATACAGGTGCTGGTATTTTATATATTTGTACTATATGTGACTGAATAGGCTTGAAAATAGGCAGAGTGCTTGTATTTGTCCTTATAAAATGTGCAAAATTACATTACAAGCACAGTTGTCTACTGCAGAATAACACAGCCCTGACTACTGGTGTAAATATCTTTTGATTTTGGATGATAAAAAGCCGTAATGATGCAACTATTATGTAACATTTATCAACTCCCACTCCTGTCGAATGACAACGAAATGTGTTTATAAGTGAGACTGAGACCAAATGTTTGGATAAACTGGAAAAATTGAATCAAAACACAAATGTTGATGAATTTAAAAAGTCTTTGAAGAATGTTTGTTTGCTGGCTCATGTTGAAATATGCATAAATACTGTCAGCAGCAGTTAAAATGTTAAAAAATGAACTGTCAAACTGTCAAAGTGAGAGCAGAGAAATTGGCTTCAATTTTAGTCAGAAAACAAATAAATGAAGGCTGTGGATTCAGCCACTTTATCGTCGAGGCAGGCAGGAGTTGTTGTTCCACTGCTGTCTCCACCAGTTAGTAAAATGTTTATTTGAAATCCTCTGTTTGGATTTACATCAGTGACACAAACTCACCAAACAAGGCTGCAGGAGTCCAGCAGCTCTTGTGTCCCTGTGACTTTTCTACAGTATATGAGCGTAATATACAGGAGAATGAGTGGTTTACATGGTTAAGGTTTTACAAACTCAAAACTAAACTGTGACTGAATTTATTTTCTTGTTTTTCAGATCATGAAAAGGAATCTAAACAATGTGAAGAGAATGACATCCCACCCCATATATCAGTATTGTAAGTGCTCACAGTGAATCCAGGACACATTACACTTTCCTCTTCTTATCGTCCACACATTTATCTCATTCTTTTGTCCTGTATTTTTCTTCCTTTTTCCTCTCTTTGTGTGTGTGTGTGTTACTTTGTGTGTCAGACATGACGGGGGCTCAGGACGGCAGTGTGAGAATGTTTGAGTGGAACAGACCTCAGCAGCTGATTTGCTTCAGACAAGCGGGCAATGCCAGAGTCACTCGCCTCTATTTCAACTCCCAGGGCAATAAGGTAGATACACACACACACACACACACACTCTGATAACACAGACATACACACAATCCCACAGATACTGCAGACACACACACACAAAGCCTGTGTTTTGTCTATTTATTGTGAGTGTTAAAATGTCTCTGTGTTACTCTTGTAGTGTGGAGTTGCTGATGGAGAGGGCTTCCTCAGTCTCTGGCAGGTCAACCAGACGTCCTCCAACCCCAAACCCTATCTGGTGAGGTCACTTCCTGCCTCCCTGGTGCACAGACGCATTTCTGGATGCAAAATTGAGCAGGAGTCTTTATATTTAAAGTCGCCGTAAAGCAAATGCACAAAGGATTCTTTCCACACATGATACACTACCGTTCAGAAATTTGGGGTCACTTAGAATTGTTGTTATTTTTGAAGGAAAAGCACTTTTTTCAATGAATATAACATTAAATGAATCATAAATACACTCTATACATTGTTAATGTGGTAAACGACTATTCTAGCTGCAAAGGTCTGGTTTTTAATGGAATATGTACATAGGTGTATAGAGGCCTATTTCCACTGTTCTAATGGTACATTGTGTTTGCTAATCCTGTTAGAAGACTGTTGGATGGATTATTTTGAATAAAAATCATTATTTATAATCTTCTCAATGTCTTAACTATATTTTATATTCATTTTGCAACTCTTTTGATGAATAAAAGTGTGACCTTTAATGGAAAACACACAAAAAATTGTATTGGTTGACACCAAACCTTTGAACTGTAGTGTATATGTTAGAAAACGGTGGATGAGAATATAAAAACACACAGAAAAGCTCACTTTGGTCAAGATTTTTGAGCAAAATGAAACGAGTCCTGCTCACATAGTCACTGTTGTCTCTGTACGAGTTTCTTGAACAGGAAGTGTGATACAGGTGAATTTATATTCTGAAGAGACACTTGTGAACAGTGACTCAGAGACACTGGTCCCCACTAAAGTGTTATAAGACGCCTCCAGTGTCTCAGAGCAGAGAATGTTGCTGATTTGTACATGATTTGAAGCCTAATTTGCAAACACTTAGGGACTCAATGTGGTCAGGTGTTTGGTAGCACATTTTCCTGTGGGAAAGTCACAAAAGATATTTTTATCACTTTAAAGGGACTTTGATATTCATTCTTCTTCTTCTTCTTCTTCTTATCCTGTTCCTCCCGACAGAGTTGGCAGTGCCACACAAAGACCTGCGGTGACTTTGCCTTTATCACATCCTCCAGCCTTATCGCCACAGCTGGCCAGTCCAATGATAACAGGTCAGCATCTGCACACTACTGCTGTTGTACTGGTGATACAGACTTGCCCTAATATTATTCTTGGTTTTATTTATACACAGAAATGTTTGCCTGTGGGATACTCTGATTTCACCAAGCAATACCATGGTCCACGGTAAGAAATCACAAACCTGTGTTGTTGTTTTTCTGTGAGCCAACTAATCTACACTGAAATTAAAAGATTAGTAAATTTAAAATACACTACAAATTCTATAAAAAGGAAAAAAACCTGTATAGAAATCACCAAATATCCTGAGGTTATTTACTTTTGGTGATTTCTCTTGTTGGTTATCTTATTTCTTTGCCTGTGTTTGGTCTTCGTGAAGAGAAACATGAGATTTAAACGCCACCATAGTGAGAAACACACAGAGAGAGAGAGAGGCGTGGAGCTGGTAGACTGAATCAGAACTGTGTGAACTCAGTGGTTTGAATTGACATGTTTAAAAGGTGTGCACTACAGCTTTAAGAGGAACATTCACCTTTTAAAAAGCAAAGGATATGAACACAATTTGATATACTTTGATATATAGTGTTCTGTCATTCATGGGGTTCATAATGTGGCAAAAAACGTGCAGCGCACTGAACATGCTCAAAAAATATCCAGAAACTAGTACTATATATTTTATTGTTGCCATATTTGTAATGTTTAGCTTCAGTTTTTCACATGAGAAATTCATTTAATTTATTTTCTCAAATGAAAATAATAATAATAATAATAAAAAAGAACATCATCATGGTTTGTAATCCACTGTCACATTTCTCGCCGCCCACCCACTCAGCATTCCCCTGCCATGAGAACGGGGCCACTGTGCTGCAGTACGCTCCCAAGCAGCAGCTGTTAATCACCGGAGGCAGAAAGGGATTCGTGTGCGTGTTTGACATCCGTCAGCGGCAGCTGCTCCACACTTTCCAGGCCCATGACTCAGCCATCAAGGCCCTCGCACTGGATGCCTCCGAGGACTTCTTTGTCACTGGGTCTGCTGAGGGAAACATGAAGGTGACTCACTCATTCACTCACTGACTGACCTGATGGAACTGGATTTGGAGTTCAACAGTCATAAGACATACACTACTGTGCAAAAGTTTGGGGTCACCTATACATTTTTTTGTGTTTTCCATTAAAACACACTTTTATTCATCAAAAGAATTGTAAAATTAATATAAAATATAGTCAAGATATTGACAAGATTGGAAATAATGATTTTTATTTAAAATAATAATTTTGCCCTTTTGTCAAAGAATCAGCAAAACTGTTTTCAGCTGTGCTAACATCATTGCACAAGGGTTTTCAAGGGTTTTCTAATCATCCAATAATCTTCTAACATGATTAGCAAACACAATGTACCATTAGAACACTGAAATAGGCCTCTATACACCTATGTACATATTACATTAAAAACCAGACGTTTGCAGCTAGAATAGTTGTTTACCACATTAACAATGTGTAGAGTGTATTTATGATTCTTTCAATGTTATATTCATTGGAAAAACAAGTGTTTTTTCTTCAAAAATAATTTAACTTTTTCATTTCTAATTGTCCCCAAACTATTAAACAGTAGTGTAAGCTGCAGCTATTCAGAAAATAAGGACTACAACAACAATATACAGTGATCAACATATTTATTAAATGTAATCTAACTGAATTCACCTTTTATACCCAAATTTGAGCTGGCTCACTGAGAAACATAATTCAACCACTGAAACTATTTTTTTCTGTTCAAGATTTTAAGTAAATAACTTTAAAATATTATTGTAACCAAGTCTTTTACTATTTTTGTAAAACAGTAAATTTAAAAATGTATGGATATTTAATTATAATTAGATTTTAGCCTGAAAATATAATTTTGGTTAGAAAGTAACCATTAGAGAAACATAACAAATGATTCTGATAATTACCAATGTTATTAATTTAGGGCAACTATGGCGTAAACCTTATGCACTGTAAGCACTGTATATGTGGAGTATGAGTAAGTACAAGTATGTACTATACTGGTCATGGTGTGATATTTGTTATTACCAGAAAATTACACTGGTTTGAGAAGTATTACAGTATTTATATTGAATTTTAAAAAATATATATATATATGAAATGAATAGAGTCAAAACAAAACAAAGAGAAACAGGGAGGGAGAAAAAACTAACATCTTCTCTGTTTGTTTTCATGCGTTCTCTGTGCGTTTCCAGGTGTGGAAAGTAGCCGGCCACGGCCTCATGCACTCTTTTAGCAGCGAGCACGCCAAGCAGTCCATCTTTCGCAACATCGGCGCCGGTGTGATGCAGGTGGAGACGCGGCCTGGCAATCGCATCTTCACCTGCGGAGCGGACGGCACCCTGAAGATGCGGGTGCTGCCCGACCGCTACAACATCCCCAGCAGCCTGGTCGACGCGCTGTAACTGCTACTTCCAACGTAATGAGGTCCAAAGAGGAAAGGGACAGAAAAAGATGAAACACAAAAAGCTTACGTAACACTCACTAGGCATTAATAGTATAAAGGGACAAGTCGGTCAAAAGATCACCACGCTTTTGGCATCTTTGAGCGTGCAGTGTTCACGGGTTCACAAAAACCCCTCGGAATGAGAAACGGAGCTGCAAATTATTTTTTTCTCCCCAAAGGCTGAAAGCGAAGTTACAAGCAGAAGTTATCATACTTGATTTTAAAGCTAGATTTATTGTAATTTTATTAAAAGAATCCTCGACTCTTAGAGTGTGTCCATAGGGAAGCTATGCATGTCCTGTTCTCGTTACGCGGTGCAATCACAGGTCTATTGATAGTGCTCTGTAAAAGTGCTCAAGCAAAACTTTAATGAAAAAAAAAAATCAACAAAAAAAAAAAGGTGTGTAACTGTTGTCATTTTGTGCCCACAGCTGAACTCTCTTAGCATCTACTGTAACCAGCACTGTGGTTTGTAATTAAGTCAGTGGTTTCCAGTGTGAATCGAGTTGTTGGAATCTGCATTTTGTTTCAATGGTTTTGCCCCGCCCCCCCCCCCTCAGCTCCGCCCCCCCCCTTCAGCTCCGCCCCCTTCAGCCTTGAACCAAGAGTTGAAGGTGCATTTGCTCTTAAAGTGAGCCCCTCCCCTCCCTTCCTCCACACACCCCTCTCTGCGTCACTGGCTGCCCATCGCTCACTCTGGCCTCTCCTGGTGGTGCGGTGCTCTACCCAGTCCGGGTTGGTCACAGTGTGTGTGTGTGTGTGTGTGTTCACTCTGCTGTGTGTGTGTGTGTGTGTGTGCCCGCTCACCTGCCCTCAAATGCCTGTTTGTGTGGCAGAACTCACCGCTAGAACATTGCTGTTGGGGAAGACGATGTGTTTTAACTCCTGTGACTGTGATTTCAATGTTTTCATCCGTATGGTCCAAACACCTAAACACCTAAACATCCACCCAGAGCAGAAACACAAAGGTTTACTTCTAGTTTTGCACAAGATTAATTTTTGTTTTGGTTTTTTTATTTAAATTATTTATGCGTTTGCGTCCTTTTGCCCGTTCCTTTGTAAAACTATTTAACTTATTGCCTTTTATTTTTAGGAATGGAAAGGGTTTTACTGTATCTGACTGGGAGATGTGCAACACAGTCTACTGTATGTAAGGTGTGTGTGTGCGTGTGTTTACCTCGCTTAGTTGTTTTTAACTGTTTCGTCCATAAGAAATAGATATTTGCACTCACATTCTGGAGACACTAAAAAGGTTTATTTCACATAAATAAGGTTATCGAAGAAGGAACTGATATATACAAATGAATGTCTGCCTTTATTTGGCCTAGTAGTAAAACGCTTGAAATAGTTTTAATATATAAATTATAAATATATATATAAATGACCTAATATAAATACACATAAGTACCATGACGGCTTGTACAAACATAAAAAGCATTTCTTTATTTTTGGTTCGTATCATACCAGCTGGATTAGTTGTACCTTTTGTTAAGTGTATGTATTTAAGGTATTTATTAAAGAGATTTGTGTTTCTCTCCCTCCTTCTTCCCAACTACGTGTACTGTATGTATCTTTTGTGTTTTACCAGTGGTCCTACTGATGTCTGACGTGTGTGTACAGTGTGTGTGTGCATGTAACGATGCAAAAGAAGCCAGTATCACGGGAAGACACTTACTGGGGCACTTGAGCCTGGAGGTGTGTGACAGAACAGGTCATGGTCAGAGTTTTACCTTTGTAAAGTGAATAAATTCTTTTTATTTCATCAGGAAGATTGGACACTGTTTATTTTGTTGATTTGAAGTGATCAGGGTACGACAGACTGACTTATGTACAGTTTATCTGATGGGATGCAACACGTCTGTATAAAAACATTCATTAAAGGGAATAATACTGTATGTCATGCAAATACACAAAATAATTTATAATAATGGCGTACAACACAGACGAGCATAAAAAGCTTAGGTTTAAAGCTGCAGTGCGTAACTACTTGTTTTTTTATTCTATACTATTCTCCTTTTTTTTTGTCAACAGAAATGATGTCCTGGCTAAAGGAGCGTTTGTGTGTATACACTGGCAGAGCAGAGGCGAGTGGAGACAAGAAGCATTTATCAAGTACAACCAAGTTTTTTGAGCAATCGAATTCACTCATGAATCGTTTTGTGTTTTTTCTTCTTTGTTTTTTCAGTTGTACTCCAACTTGTTTGCAGTCGCCCTGCTTTACTAGCGCAATGTTGCTGTCACATCTCACTGGAAACACAGGATCTAAACACGACTATACTGAGAAACAGAGATCGTTATGCGGAACTAACTAAACGTGCCCAGCACTATCTGTTATATTTAAAGTTACGCACTACATTTTTAAATTCATTTCATACATTAAAACCGATAGAAAACACGTTTTCACACTGTTAATTTAAAAACCTCACGTGTATGTTGCAAACACATAAATACAGCAGTCTTTATATCGGATTGTTTACCTTCAGTGAAACTTTGACATTTCCTTTTAAACAACAGAGAAACGGCAGGAGAGAGATGATATTGATATGTATGTTTCTCTTAAGAAAGCTAAATATGAGAAGTTTCTAATGATGGAGTAAGGACACGGTGGTCAGGTCAAGTGGGCGTGTCCACGTCACTCATCAGAGATGAAGTGGACCACGTAGAGCCTGACGTAGCTGTGGTCCCACACATACAGGTGTCTGTCCTTGGGGCTGTAGGAGAGCATCGCAAGAACTCCACCCGCAGACCTCAGGTCAAAGGTCATATTGACCGGCTTCCCCTTCAGCAGGTCAAACGCGAACGTGACTCTGGTGTCCTTAGTGTCGGTGACGTACAGGACGCCACAGGCGATGAAGGCGTTGCCCGCCTTGGTGCGTGGGTACGTGGTGTTTGTGTAGGACGTGACGGAGAAGGTCTTCTGGTCCAGCTGGGCCACCATGATGCTGTCGTCCACACTCGAGGCAAAGATCAGCCACAGGCCGTTCTCGTCAGCTGCGAGTTTGAAGTAGGTCTTGGAGTTGTGGAGCAGGTAAGCGAGGCTGTGGTGCAAAGCGCTCTCTATTTTGAGAGTGTGGAGCTTCTTGGTGGCAAAGACAAATCTGGGACCCAACAAAGGAATGAGAGTTACTCCCCAGTGGTCGTCAACATTATTTATCAGACTTAAAGCTTCAGTGGGAACTTTGGAAAAGGTGAGCAACATCTGACCTGACTGAGGGAGCATTTGCGTGTATACACAGGCAGCACAGGGGTGGGCGGGGACAAGAAGCATTGTTTGCAAGAAGCAAACAATTTCCCCACGGGGATTAATAAAGTATTCTGATTCTGATTCTGATACTGATCATTGCACACTGCTGAACGAGCAGGTTTTTTGAGCAGAAGAACTAACTTGTACAAGTGTCTTTTTTGTGTCTGCGTCTTTGTATGTTCAGTCATACTCTAGTGCGATGTTGCTGTTACTTTTTTTTTTAGCCCTAGTCTTTGTTTGTGCCAAATATGAAAGGATTCCCTCATGTCATTTTTGAGTTATCACATTCATAAGACAAACACAGTTGACCTATGTGGTCACATTGATTTTGAAATGATAGCATCTAATCATGCTGTATTTCAACTTACCTGCCAATGCTGGAAGTAGCAGCCATATGGTAATATAAGGAACCATTATGGACAACGTGGCCACAGCCTTGATAGAACTTTTTGACATCAACGACGTCACTGCTGTTGTTGTGGAAGGAGGCGATGTTTTTATACTCTTTCACTACTCGACCTGGAAAGGAGAAAAAAATATTTGGAGATAGTTCACCAAGATAAGGAGAAGGTGGTGTAAACAAACATGTTGAAACAACACGGTCGTGTTTGGCTGCTGCCTCCACTAAGTTGACGGATGTTATGGTTATTTCATCAGTCCACTCATACCAGCTCTCACCCTCACTGTCCGCCATTTTTCCAGTGCTCTGCTGTATTTGTTGAAGTGACATTTCGGTCTCATAATTTCTTATCACTAAATCTGCTTACTGTTACTTTAAAAACAAACATTTCTGATGCATAAAAACTGTTGCAGGATATTTAATTTTGGCTTGAAAACCTCAACTTTGGTTTGAAATGCAAAATCTCAAGGTCCATGTAGTTGGTAAATGATGTGAACCACTTTTCTTTTCTTGAACTCAATCCAGGTCATTTCTTTCTCTATCACAACCATTCAGACGACGCTGTCGACTGGACAACATGCCAACTACAGACGCCAGGGATTGAACTGCAGATCTTCTCAATAGAAAATGACCTGCTGATCAGTGACCTGCACATTCAGGTAAGACTGGCTTCAGCTTCTCCTATGACTATTAAAAATCAAGCAGGCTGGATGATTTAGCCATGGCCCTCTGTAATGAACCTACCAGAGAAGTGTTCTGCCACCCATATTCGCTCATCGTCCAGCAGAGCGGTGTCTTTCATCCATGTTCCAAACGTGGTCTCCATCTTTGTCACATCCCTGGGGTTGATCAGAGACTTTATCAGGCATTCTGGAGAGAGGGGGGGGATATGAAAACACAACAAACTTTTAGATGCTTACTTCTCAACCACACAGCCCATATTGTGCTTCTTCTTTGGACACGTACCATTCTTCTTCATAGGCTTCACATGGTGCTTCTCAGCCTCCTTTACTGATGACATTTCATCATTTGGAATTGCATGAATTTGCCCTGTCAGAAACAATTTCATCTTATTTTGTTTAGCATTCACAATTATGCCTGGGATAAATTGTATGATTTGTTTGGTCTTAAACAAAAGAAATAAATATTACACCTCCTATGTCATCTTCTAAGAAAGGGTTCAAAGACTTGAGACTACCAGAGTTTCCACAAAAGTCAAGATAGACAATAGGCAAAGAAAGACTTCTCACCCAGGGTTTGAGCAGCATGAAGGTGGGCTCTGTGATGCCTTGTTTTGGGAGGTCCTTGAGGTCCAGGAGGACCCATGGGTCCAGGGGGTCCAGGAGGTCCTGGAGGACCAGGAGGACCTGCACAAAAAACAACAGAGAACATCTGGATTCAAAGGTAGCTGAAGATATCACAAATGGGGGTGCAGAAATGTCCAAGATAATGATTTACCCTCAGTAATGACTTCATTGGATGGTTCTGTGTTCTCTCCAGGCTCCCCAGGCTCTCCAGGCTCTCCAGGCTCTCCAGGCCCCCCTGGCTCCCCTTTCTCACCAGGCTCCCCTGGCTCTCCAGGCTCTCCTGACTCCCCAGGCTCTCCTTTCTCACCAGGTTCTCCTGTGAAGAACATGTTGCATTGTTAATCTCAGAAAACATGTCCCTGTTGTTATGTAACGTGAATGAATTCATTGACCGTGGGGTGAATCACACCATCTGCTGTGGACAGAATGATGTGGGAGCTCAGCTGAAACTCAAAACCACAGAGATGAATAATATTAGCTGAGAATGTGAGAGGAAGCTGTTTGGTTCTCTTCAGTCATGCAAGTCATTCACAAATTGCAAGTGTGTGTGTGTGTGTGCATGTGATTCTTTGCCTTTAAGATATTTTCTGGTTGAAACCAGTGGTCCTCATTGGGGTCAAAACCTAGTGCCAAAACATTTCTGACCCGGGTTAAAATTGGGATTAAGATGCGGATGGTTTTAAGGCTATAGGGTTCTGGTTAAAGCTACGGTGTGCAACTCTTTTGTTGACGTTGTCTCTGTCTTAATGAATTGCGAACAACATTTGACAATGGTTTGAATGTAACAGACAGTTTCTACTTAAACATCACGCATGACACTTAAGGTTGATGAGTGGAAGTCTATGTGTGTGTGTGTGT
Source organism: Microchirus variegatus (assembly GCF_963457635.1). Lineage (NCBI taxonomy): Eukaryota > Metazoa > Chordata > Actinopteri > Pleuronectiformes > Soleidae > Microchirus > Microchirus variegatus. The sequence continues at coordinate 26,762,028 of NC_139815.1, read as the reverse complement.
GAGAGAGAGAGAGTGAGATAGTTCAGTGATTTTTAGCCTAAGGTCACACTCAACCCCTTTTATATTCTTACATTGTACCAGCAGTAGAAGTTCTTCCCTTAAAAGGCCAGTGTTCCCTGTGGCATTACTAAAAAAAATGGTTAAATCAGAATAGAGCATCACTTTTTCTTTACCTCTTTTTCCTCTTTTCCCATCAGCCCCGGGGAGTCCATTTATTCCTGGGACGCCATCAGTCCCATTGTGGCCATGCAGACCATCAGTGCCAGGCAGACCTACGGTAACACACACAGACACGCAACGCAAATACATAGATAAATAAATAAAAACGTACAGTAGGACGACAGCTAATGCAGTGAGGATCACTGGGGTCACTGAACAGCAACGAGGACACACAGTGGGGGGGTGTTAGTTTTACTCACCAGGATGTCCTGGAGGTCCTGCAACAACAAAAAGTAGGTAAAATTAATTAATTGGACATAAGCAATTTAAAAGTTCAGAATAAATCACTTAGACATACCAGCGATGCAAACTCCCTTGGTGCTGTTGCAAATGTCGATCAACAGTTTAATCTGAAGGAAGAGAGAAAATAATAAAGTTGATTCAAACTTAAACTTAAATTAGCAATTTATCTTTACATAACTCAGGGGATGGGTTTTGTGGCCTTAGAGTCGGCCTTTAATTCATACTTCATGTACTTTGGGTAAAGGCCTTGCTTTATCAAGGCTGCCGTCTTAACCCACCGTGTTGCTTGGTATGTGAAGGCAACTGCAATTTGCAGTGTCACCCCTAGATGTCACTAATGCTAACATCTTTGACCCTTAACTGTGTGGTGATCATCCATGCATCCATTTTCTCCCGCTTTATCTTCCACAGAAGGGTCGCGGGGATTCTGTGCCAATCTCAGATGACATCAGTCATATTTACTGTGTGTGAATCTAAAGCAGTGCGGGCCGCAGCCCCCTGGTGTGTCATGAAGGTACTACAGGTTAGCTACAGGAGTTCGTCCAAAGTTGTGTTTGGACATTTTATAGAAAATTTATAGTTAAAACAAGTTCATTAACCTTCCGATTTGTCAGTTATCTTTACAAAATGAAGTTAATTCAACTAAATCTTGACTAAACTCCAAAATAGGTCACAGTGACTTATATTTTACAATCTGTTTCCTACATATTTTTTCAAGTAAAAATAACATTGCATTTTAACATATACATATTAAAAATGACAAAAGACAGTTTATGAAAGAAACCATAGAATATTTGTGTGTGAATGGCTGATGTGTTGCTTGTCTCTCAGGTGCCTCATCTCACCGGGACCATGGAGTACGTCATCATCATCATCATGTCGTCCTGCACATGCGCCTTGTGGTAACTCTGCTCGTGTCGATGCTTATGTTTGGTCTTCATCTTCTTCTCCTCTTCCTCTGTCACCTCCTGGCTGATGTCTGGATGGAACGGCAGTGCATCCTCCAACTGGAAATCCTTCTCCAGCCCTTCACTCCTCTTGTTCCTGGAGGACTGGTATTGGTACTGGTGCTGCGTTGGTTCCCCGACCTTTGCTCGCAGCCCTGCTGCTCCCCTGGGCACCTCCTGGAGGAACTCCACCACCGAGCTTTGCTCCACCTCCACCAGCCTCGCCTCTGTCTGCTCCAGCAAGGTCTGCTGCTGGTTCTGCTGGACTAAGAGCACCAGGAGGCCCACAGAGTTCAATAAGGCCACGACACATGTCCCATACAGCACCGCCCGCTGAGGGAGAGTCATGCTCGGTGTCGGGATCCACATGGTAACCACGTCACCTCCTCTTTTCTGAGGGTTTTTTCCCACCACTGTCAGCATTCACGGGGGAATACAGTTGCAGCACGGCAGGAAATGAAGAAGAACAAAACTCACTCGGGACAGAGAACGTCCAGGTTGTATCACCTCGTGGTCCAAGATGTTGCCACCAAAACTCAACTCAAACCAGTTCAAGCCAACATTAATCCAATGAGGAGATATTTTGCTGATATTCAAGATTCAAGGTCCAGTCCTGGTCCAGTGTCGCTGCTCTGGCCTCCAGCTGGGTGGTGGGTCTGAAGGCAGACTTCTTCATACAGTGGTTGATGTGTTATTCACCCAGTGGAGAAGGGCTTTTGTGTGTGTGTGTGTGTGTGTGTCCGTGCGCACATGCAAACCAGCAACGTAGGAGTGGGCATTACACAATCTTCTGAGCTTGTCTGGAAAGAAACCCCTGCCTGTTCAGTCACCTGATTTATATTCATCACAGTCCATTCTACTGCACCGCCGTGGGCAGACTGACACACACACACACACACACACACACACACACACAAAGACCGACAACATAACATGTGAAAGCACAACAAACACATTTAGTTTTCACTGATTTATCATCATCATTCTTATACTGAGTATAAAAGACAGTTACAAATACAGAGCTTGGAGTAAAATAACAGGACATTTAGTTCAGTTCAGTTGAACAATTACATTATTATTATTTTTTTTATGTCATTGCACATTTATCAAAAGTTTTCTATAACCCCTCCCTCCCTCTGTCTCTTCTCTGCGAGTTCCAGTTCTTTCTCTCCTTGTCACATCGTCACCGCTTCCATTCGTCAAGTACGACAATGACTCGTTTCCGTTGCTTTGATTTGGAACAAAAACATGACATTTCCCCAGAAATGTGACAGTTGAACAACTCCAGGCTTTTTAAGGATTCGTGGTGAAAGGTGGCTGTAGCGGCCTCTTTTGATTGTCATGTACAGTAGGTGTCGCTGGTTGTTCTCATACCTTACACACTACACATACTAGAGCGCACTTTAATGGTTAAACACCTCATATTGTACATATTTTAAAATTTTTCTTAACTGTATTTAAATGTTTTTTATGACAGCTTTGTGAATTAAATATGTAAAATTTAACTGAGGTGTGTAACTTTTAAACGTAAAAGAAAATGTTGTCTCTCAGGTCCAGACAGTGTTCAATAAATACATTGAATAAAAAACTAATAACATAAAGTGAGATGAAGACACAACGAGAGTGACATTTCAGAAGAGAATTTTACTGCTCACAAAACACCAATCATTCAGCCAGGATTGATGCCTTTTGTCCTCATCCGCCCCACGATGCAGCTGTGTAATGCACCCTCAGTCAGGTCTGATAGTATTGCCTGACAGAGGGTTGTTTTCAGATGAAGAACGTAAGCACACACATTATATTACATGATTTCTGCTCACAAAAACCAAACAGAGCCAGAATAATAACATCAACAACAACAAAAGTTTCACACTGCAGCTTTAAGTTTGAATGTTGTCACCCAAAGAATTGACAGTATGTGTCTTAATGTCACCTTTCCCTCAGAAATGAGGACCTTCCTCATCAGAATCAGGTTGTCGTCTCCATTAGGACGACTGGTCCTGACAAAGTCAGTGTTTATGACAGAAAAAGGTCCTAAAGAAGTCACGAAATAGTTAAAAAAAAAAAAAAGTACACCATGAGAAGAGATGGAGAGGAAACCAAGTAGACGTGCACCACTGCTGTTCAGCTGGTGAGTTCTGGAGTGTGTGTGTGTTCCTGCCTGAGGCTTTAGGTCACTGTCTGCTGACAGATGAATGGCCTGAATAGCTTCAGTAGATGAGGAGAATGAAGAGAATCAAGGTCCTTCCTCTTGTTGTCTGCCGCTCGCTCTCGCAGATGAGACAAGGTGATTCTATCAGCGTGTTCTGGAACGCTGACAATATGACATTCCACCAAAATGAACCAAATGTATAAATAAGTCACAATCATCTCCACCTCCACTGTTCTGTGATATTTTTGGTCTGTGTGTCCTCCTCCCTGAGATGCAGCTGCGAGGAGAAGAGTCTTATCTGTCTTCTCACCACGCGGTCGATGGGTCCACATCTGTCCTGCTGCTCTGGGCCAAGGACGAGCAGATGACCTGACGTTTCCTCCCGCACACTTTCATCCTCCCACCTGCGTCTTCGTTCTGTGAGAGTCTTTAAATACCTTTAATCTCTCAGACACTTTATTAGTTACACACTTATCGAAGCAAATTCCAATGAAGTGAGTCACATGATGCATTTAGACACGGTGACATGGTCAAAATGACCTTCTGAAGTTCAAACTGAGGATCTTCTTTCTTTCTTTCTTTCTTTCTTTCTTTCTTTCTTTCTTTCTTTCTTTCTTTCTTTGATGCTATGTGGCTATTTGTTTTGTTCTGTTTGCAGCAATGGCTGCAGTGTAATCTTACGGGGCAATTGCAACATTCTGAGGTATTTGTCCACAAAATAACTATTGTTTTGGCCAATAAATGGCTTAGGTTGTTATTGTAAGAGTGTGGCAACATTACCGGAGCAGCAGTGTCACTCAAAGTCTGTACTCCAACTCTCACTCATGTTTCCTCTTCCTCTTCCTCCTGCATCAACTCTCAGGTCCTGCGTGATCTCGTATAGTCCCGTGAGACTTCTACTGGACCAGTTATAAAACCTTTTGTAAGTACTTTTCACGAACACACCCGCATTTACAAACATAGGGCCCAAGTCGAAAAATAAAATTAAATCTTTCAAGATTGAAGTCGTAATATGAGATTTTGCATCATTATTTAAAATGTTTAGTTTTTTTTTAAAGCGGATCAGCTTTGCTTGATTAATAATGACTTTATTCTCGTAATATTATGACTTTATTCTAGTAATATTATGACTTTTTTTAAATTATTCTCATAATAATACCTCCCTCCATGCTAACTACCTGTTTTGTTAGAGGTACTTCATTCCTCTGACAGTACAACCATTTTCATCGTCTATGAAACTGCATGTCATTGCCCTTTAACGCCATCATACAGTATGTTATACAGAAGGATAAGATAAGAGAGTTTTTTATTGTTCCTACAACTGTCAGAATATGTGAAAATCGATCTCGAAGACACAAAAACACATGAGTTGTGTAAACAATGTGAGCGCGGTGATAGATTCAGTTGAGGCGACACACATGTTTTTGACATTTAAACTCCTCTTTAGTTTTTTGTTCTCCGTGTTTGCTCACGTTTGGAACAACTCTCCTCACATGCAGCGGAGACAAAGATGTGGTTGACCACAAGACAGAGGTCAGAGACAAGGTTACATTAACTTCTGTTTCTGGGCAGAACAATGCGGCCGTCTCTGCTTAATCACGCAGCACAATCTGCAGCCTGAAAGGCATCGCGCACGGCTTGGGTTTCCACGTAGAGCCTCGGCACACAGTCGGACGTTTGAGCGTTTCACATTCTTGGGCTGGAGCGTGGGCGACCAGTGAATTCACAGAGACTTTTATGCAGAGAGAGAGAGAACGAATGGAACAAAGGCAGAGTCATGTGACATGGTGTTTGTCACCAAGTGGAAAATATCTTTTCATTTTTAATTATATTTAACATTTATGTGAACAACAGTGTGTTTGCACAGCTGATAAAGTATGTTGAGAAAACTGCAAACAGGTCGGAAACACAAAGATGAGATAAGATCGTGGAACATGCTAAAGAAAAAAATGCAGAATGATGATACGTTTCAATTGAAAAATAGCTATAACTGCTGTATTTCCTCTTGAAGCTCTCAGGTCTGTCTTTAGCTGAAAAGCATCTGTCACTAAACACTTATTATCTCATGATAATAGGACGCAGTGAAATCAGCGCCGTAGATATTATGACATAACATCCTGACTTCACAGCAGCAACAGCACAGTGTGTGTGTGTGTGTGTGTGTGTGTGTGTGTGTGTGTGTGTGTGTGTGTGTGTGTGTGTGTGTGTGTGTGTGTGTGTGTGTGTGTGTGTGTGTGTGTGTGTTCTTGTACTTGCGCCAAACTGAGGACCAGTGAGGATTTTTAACCAACAAAGTGAGGACATTTTTACGGAGTGAGGACATTTTGGTCAGTCCTCACTTTGTTTTCATTGAACTCACTTCCTTAGGTTGCTATAACATGCTATACTCTGTTTGTCAAAAAAATAAAAAAATTCAAATTTTGCACGACATAGTAAATAGTATGACTTTTTTGTCAAATTTTGGACCAAACATTTTGCGTAAATTTTCTTTTTCAAATTTTGGACCAAAAATGTTGCATCAATTTTTTTTTCAAATTTTGGACCAAACATTTTGGGTCAAATTTTTTTTTCACATTTTGGACCAACAATTTTGCATCAATTTTTTTTTCACATTTTGGACCAAACGTTTTGGGTCAAATTTTTTTTTCAAATTTTGGACCAAAAATTTTGCATCAAATTTTTTCCAAATTTTGGACCAAACATTTTGTGTCAAATTTTTTTTCAAATTTTGGACCAAAAATGTTGCATACATTTTTTTTTCAAATTTTGGACCAAACATTTTGCGTAAATTTTCTTTTTCAAATTTTGGACCAAAAATGTTGCATCAATTTTTTTTTTAAATTTTGGACCAAACATTTTGGGTCAAATTTTTTTTTCAAATTTTGGACCAAAAATGTTGCATCAATTTTTTTTTCAAATTTTGGACCAAAAATGTTGCATCAATTTTTTTTTCAAATTTTGGACCAAACATTTTGGGTCAAATTTTTTTTTCAAATTTTGGACCAAAAATGTTGCATCAATTTTTTTTCAAATTTTGGACCAAACATTTTGGGTCAAATTTTTTTTCAAATTTTGGACCAACAATTTTGCATCAATTTTTTTTCATATTTTGGATGACAGTATAGTATGATGTTTTTGTCAAATTTTGGGTCACAGTTTTTTTTTTAAATTTTGGACCAAACATTTTGGGTCAAATTTTTTTTCAAATTTTGGACCAAAAATGTTGCATAAATTTTTTTTTCAAATTTTGGACCAAACATTTTGCGTAAATTTTCTTTTTCAAATTTTGGACCAAAAATGTTGCATCAATTTTTTTTTCAAATTTTGGACCAAACATTTTGGGTCAAATTTTTTTCATATTTTGGATGACAGTATAGTATGATGTTTTTGTCAAATTTTGGGTCACAGTTTTTTTTTTAAATTTTGGACCAAACATTTTGGGTCAAATTTTTTTTCAAATTTTGGACCAAAAATGTTGCATAAATTTTTTTTTCAAATTTTGGACCAAACATTTTGCGTAAAATTTCTTTTTCAAATTTTGGACCAAAAATGTTGCATCAATTTTTTTTTAAAATTTTGGACCAAACATTTTGGGTCAAAATGTTTTTTCAAATTTTGGACCAAAAATGTTGCATCAATTTTTTTTTCAAATTTTGGACCAAACATTTTGGGTCAAATTTTTTTTTCAAATTTTGGACCAAAAATGTTGCATCAATTTTTTTTTCAAATTTTGGACCAAACATTTTGGGTCAAATTTTTTTTTCAAATTTTGGACCAACAATTTTGCATCAATTTTTTTTCATATTTTGGATGACAGTATAGTATGATGTTTTTGTCAAATTTTGGGTCACATTTTTTTTTAAAATTTTGGACCAAACATTTTGGGTCAAATTTTAGTAGATGTCATTGATGAAGTAGATATTTGTAATTGTGTTGATTTATAAAGTGGAAATGCTGGTCCTCACTTTGTCAGCTCTTTTACCCGGTCCTCAGTATGCAGCAAGTACAAGAATGTGTGTGTGTGTGTGTGTGTGTGTGTGTGTGTCTCCTGAGTCATTGGTCATTTCATAACAGCCAGTTTTTATGCTGATGACTTTGTTTTCATAACAATAAATGAGCTTTGGCTGCAGAAAACCTGACACATCTAATTTCATGGATCACAGCTCTGTTTCTCCATCTACTGGCAGAGTGGGAACAAATATGAATTTTCTAGCTGCATTCAATATGTAATTCAAAAGGCAACAGAAAGACAAGTTTATTGATGAAGCACTTTTCATACGCAAAGATGGATTCAAGGTGAAAAATGCAACCTGTAACAAATTGTTTAAAAGTGCAAAGACAGATAGATAGATAGATAGATAGATAGATAGATAGATAGATAGATAGATAGATAGATAGATAGATAGATAGATAGATAGATAGATAGATAGATAGATAGATAGATAGATAGATAGATAGATAGATTTTTATTATGGCTTTCTTTTGTCTTTGTTTCTTTTGTTTTTCTGTGTTCAAAATAAACCTGATCTATGAATGTTGATCTAAAATAAAAAAGTCATTTTGCAGATGACGATGACATAAATAGTTTCATTATCAGAGACCGTGTAGGTGCTTCCACCAGATGTGTCTGATGTTCAAAGGAGTAGTAAAAGTGTGCTTCACCTCATCAAAATGTCAAATACGCTCCGTGCATCACAGCACGTCCGTGTGGAGCAAAGTCCTGTTGCCTCAAGGGCGCTGGATCAAACCCAAACTCCTCAAGGTTAGATGTGAATTGTTTACCATTTCCCTCCTGTGTTGTGACTTTTGCTTTCGCCATGACCTGGCTGCTCACCAGCTCTGACTGCTTATAAAGAGAAGGATCTTCTTGTTGAGGGTAGCCTCCATCACTTTGGACCAGTCGCTGGGTTTGTGCGGTCGCGCGGCGACTTTTTGTTTTGTTAAAAATCTGTCTTCTCATGGATCTGATGCCTGCTTGTGACCTAGCGATGACTCCAGTAGGTTTGGACGCCATGGCGACGGACCTGGTCTCCATGTCGACCAATGCCACTGCAGCAGGATTACCAGGCATCGCTATGGCGACCAGAACCTTACTGCTGCTCGTGTGTCTCCTGCTGGCTGCCTGGAGCCACACAGAGAAGAGAACCGTCCCAGGTACTGTAGGATCAGCACAGATTTGATTTTTTTGAGTGCCGATTTATACTGACTGTCATTTCCCACAATAGGTCCTTCTTTCTGCCTGGGTTTGGGGCCACTTCTGTCATATGTGAGATACCTGTGGACTGGTATCGGCACAGCCAGCAACTACTACAATGACAAATATGGAGACATCGTCAGAGTGTGGATAAACGGAGAGGAGACGCTCGTAATCAGCAGGTTGGCTGGTAACTTTTAAATATTAGTGAATGGTCTATTTCATTTAAACCACTGTAAAATGAGTTGATAGAGTGTTGATTAAGCCCACAAAGTGTTTCTTTCTCTGTGTGTTTCTCAGTGTAGAAGTGTTTAGAATGTGACATTCCCACTCTGCACACAGAATGATGCATCTTAAATCACAACTTATTGAAAGGTGGGAGGATAATAGGTATATTAGTAAAGCAAGGAGACAGCAGACAATTGGAATAAGGACCAAGTTTTGATGATTTTACTCCTTGGCTGAAAAAGCACCCACGAATAATAGTTTCTTCCTCATGCAGACAGTCTCTAGGAGTGTGTTACAGAGCTGTACCATCTCTGTCACTCACTGCAGGAGCTCACTTCATGTCTGTTTTTAATTCCACCAGCTTGTTTTGAGCTTTAGATCTTAACTTAACAACAAAAATTCTCAGAAAGGAAGCCGTCAAACAGATTTCAAACCATTTTCGTTTGTATTTTTTTTTTTACAACAAGACCATCAGCGGTGCACCATGTTCTGAAGAATGGACTTTACTCGTCACGTTTTGGGAGCGAGCAGGGACTGAGCTGCATCGGCATGAACGAGAGAGGCATCATTTTCAACAACAACATGACTCTGTGGAAGAAGATTCGCTTCTATTTCACCAAAGGTAACAACATTTCTGTAAAATATACTGTAATATTCCCTCATTCAGTTCTGTGATTTCCATTTTGTATAATATGACCGTACTCTATATGTAGACTTTAAATGTTAATGAATTTAATTGAAATGATCACTTAAATATGAGGTAATGTGAAAGCAAATTATAATTAGTTGAGTTGAACAACTTAACATTTAGTGTTTGAAGAATGTGTTTTATCAAGTTGAGTTTAATTATTGTATTTTTAAAGCAACAATAATGTCTTTATATAACTTACAGTTTGACTGAACTAAATTCAAGTTTTCCCAGTTTAAGTATTTTTTTTTGGTGTAACTTTAACCTCATTTAGATCTGTTATAGTCCATTATTCATTGATTTTAAACATATTTTGTTGGTCGTGTGTGTGTGTGTGTGTGTGTGTGTGTGTGTGTGTGTGTGTGTGTGTGTGTGTGTGTGTGTGTGTGTGTGTGTGTGTGTGTGTCAGCTCTCACAGGTCCAGGTCTGCAGAGGACAGTGGACGTTTGTGTCTCGTCCACACAGACTCACCTGGACGACCTGGACAGTCTGGGTCACGTGGACGTGCTCAGTTTGCTGCGCTGCACCGTGGTCGACATCTCCAACAGACTCTTCCTGGATGTTCCTATCGACGGTGAGCAGACACTTGTGTGTACTTTAGTCTTTAGGCTTTGACTGAAACATCTGCTCGACGATGACCTCAGCACATGTGGGAACTGTGTGAGATTTAGTTTATTTGCTGGAGTTTAGTTTATTTGCGACACATGACGTGTGAGTGAGGTCATTCTCCTCTGACCTTCAGCCTCAACAATGCATTTTGGATATTTACCTCTTTTTTTTTTGACCATTCTCTGTAAACTCTAGAGATGGTTTTTGCTTAACATTCCCAGTAGATGATTTGTCTCTGAAAAACTGAGACTTTGAACTTCAGCAGAGTAAGCTTGACCACGTCTACATGTTTAAATGCATTACTGCCCTGTGATTGGCTGTTTAGCATAAGTAAACTAAGCTTGTAGGGGAAAAAACCCCAAAACATTTTAACAAAATACATATTATATTATATATTATATACAAGAAATCAACATATGTTTAGATGCATTTGGGAACACATATTCATCATAACTAAAGCAAATTCTGCTTCGGGGCCACATTATTTTACTCTGGTGTTGCATATGTTGATGCATCTGTAAACTGTGTGTGTGCAGAGAAAGAGCTGCTGCTGAAGATTCAGAGGTATTTTGACACGTGGCAGACTGTGCTCATCAAACCAGACATTTACTTCAAGTTTGACTGGATTCACCAGAGGAACAAGAGAGCAGTGTGAGTCTCCTTTCACCTCATCATGTTTCTTCATATACACAAGCCCAGCATTTTTTTATTTTTTTATTCTTTTACCTCCCCAAAAAAACCAATGCAGTTCGTGTTTGTTTTCTCACAGGCAGCAGCTGTACGATGCCATAGAGGATCTGGTGGAACAGAAGAGGAGAGAAGTGGATCAGGCAGAGAAACTGGACAACATCAACTTCACCACAGAGCTCATATTTGCACAGGTAAGAGTGAGAATCAAATTGAATTCATTGAATTATTATTATTTCCATTCTTCTACATTTGTGAGGTTCTAAACGTTGGTGAAAACGGACGAAAATTGGCACGGAAATCAGAACTCAAGCAAAACATTTTATGAAATGATGGGACAATACCACTTTTTTGTACCGATATCACAAACTTAAGTATCTAGCGATACCGATATTAGTCCGATATAGTTATTTTAGACCATTTATGAACATATGAAGCTACACATTTGTGCTGAGTCATTTCAAATACATAATTATCCAACTGTGTAATAAATATTGTTCTCCCAAAAAGAATAAATAAACAGACCCACAACATTTACATTTAATTTTCATTTTTACAGCCTGTGCATAGTGAAGCATGCGATATACAGTATAGGATTTTTGGATTGTATCGTATTTTACAATTTTATCTGTCCGATATCCGATCCAGTGACTTTGACCAGTATTGGACCGATATCGATAATACTGACAATACCGATTCCCATTCAGACCATTGGGACCATAAACTCAAAAAGAAGTCTGCCATTTTGAATTTGGCGACACATCAAAGTTGTCAAAAGGTCTCAAGACATGACCTCCCACCCCGGCAGTAGTTGATCCATAACAGGAAGTAGTTTCCTGTAACTTCCTCTTCCAATTTCCTTCCGACTTATCCACACTTTATCTGTGCTTGTGCCTTTTTTTTCCCAAGAACCACGGTGAGCTGTCAGCTGAGAATGTGACACAGTGTGTGCTGGAGATGGTGATTGCGGCTCCTGACACCATGTCCATCAGTGTCTTCTTCATGCTGCTGCTCCTCAAACAGCATCCGGACGTGGAGCTGCAGCTGCTGCGAGAGATCGACACTGTTGTCGGTGAGAAAACTGAAAACATAATATCTATCAACTATATCTGATACGGACTAAGTTTTAAATAATTAGATTTAATAATTTTAGAAGAGATGACCAACATAAGGGGCCTTTTTATGAGTACAGAAGGTTGTAATATTGTAGATTCTTTAAAAATATACTCAAAATACTCAAAATACAGGTCCAGTGAGTAATAAACGGAGGACGTCTCCTCCACTCACTCCTCCCTTTTCCTAGTTCATCAGAGAACTTATAAGCTAAGAATAACTTATTCTAAGGCTACAAAAACCAGACCATTTTTATTTGACAGTGATTATACATTTATATAAACATAATTAAGTGTACTATACTAAATTCCTGAAAATAAAAGCCTCCTCAATATGAAATACTGGACCTTTAAATCAGTGGAGGTTACAGTAAAAAGCACTAAACAACCTCTCTGTTCTTCCTTTCTACACAGAACTAAAAGCTGCATCCTTCAAAAATGTTTAAATTGTTGTTAAATAAAAATGAAGACTAAATTGCATGCATATATAGTTCAGTTCAGTTTAGTTTATTTCAAACATGTGAACAATAACAACAACGGAAGAAGAAATTAAAATAAAAAATAAAAGAAACAACAACAACAAAAAATAATAATAAAAATAAACATACAAAATAAAGCAACAAAATACATTTTAACATGTCCGAAAAGGAGTAAGAAGAAGAATAACTTATATAATACTACTTCTCCATTTTCTAATTTTTATCACATATTATTTTGGCTATAAATACATAATAACGGTCTTCTACTAGAACATGAAATGGTCATTTTATCTTCGTGTCTCTTACTTTATAATATTGCTTGTAATTTAGCAGTTTTTTGCAGATTTGTTTTGGAGATTCGTAAATCTCTTTGTGGTTTACAGTAATAACTGAATTATTATTATAATTTTTTTAAAGCAATAAAGATGGGAGGGGACTTTGTAATCGTAGAATTAATCAACAGATATTCCTGTTTTTTTCCCCATCTTTACTCTCAAATAATTATCTTAGCAATCAATTCATTATTGCCTTTTAAATCCACTTTTATATATTTTATCTCATGATTTTGATGACAATTTTAACTTTAGTGTTGATTTTAATGTTGTGCTTTTATTTATTTATTTAGTTTAGTATTTAGTATTTTATTTAGTTTCTATTTCCGAATGACAGAAAGAACATACATTACTTGTTTTTTTTTTGTTTTTTTTTAAATGTGTAAAATGTTATTCAACGTCTTGCTGAACCAGGTTAATAAAGCAGTATAAGTTTCATTAAGTTTAATTATGGCATTAAACACTTAACCACCATTGTCTCCCTTACAGGTGAGCGACAGCTGCAGAACGGAGATCTTCCCAAGCTGCAGGTGCTCGAGAGCTTCATCAACGAATGCCTGCGCTTCCACCCTGTGGTGGACATCACCATGCGTCGAGCCCTGAACGACGACATCATCGACGGCTACCAGGTACCGAAGGGCACCAACATCATCCTCAACACGGGCCGCATGCACCGCACGGATTTATTCTGCAGACCAAATGAATTCAGCCTGGAAAACTTTGAGAAAAATGTAAGAGAATAATTGAATAAACTAAATAAGTCTTTCAATTCATAAAAAAAAAACTACAAAGTTTTTACACAGTCTTCTTTTTCTTCCTCCTCCAGATTCCTCGTCGTCACTTCCAGCCGTTCGGCTCAGGCCCTCGTTCCTGCGTTGGCAAACACATCTCCATGGTGATGATGAAATCTGTCCTGGTGACATTGCTCTCCCGGTTCTCAGTGTGTCTCCACGAGGGCTTGTCCCTGGACTCTCTCCCGCAGACCAACAACCTGTCACAGCAGCCCGTCGAGCATCTGCAGGAGTCTCATCATCTGGGTATGAGATTCTTGCCCAGACAGAGAGGGAGTTGGAAATCTCTCCTGAAACACTGATCCTGTAGCTGAATATGCTGATGTTTTAGCATACATACACTGTACATACAGTATATACATGAGTGTTATTATAATATTATTATGTTATCTCATAAATGTACAAAACTATGTTTTCACGACAGCCAGAGCATCATACACTGTGTTAAAGGTTTTCATTTATACTCTAAATAAATTATTGTTCCAGTATTGTGTGTTGTTGTCTTTTGGGTGGATTGGATAGTTGGTTTACTATATATTTATTTAATATATAGTATATTATATATATATTTAATACAGACTATACTATGTCGTCCAATATTTGACAATTTTTTTGAAAAAATATTTTTGGTCCAAAACTTACAAAAATGACATACTATATACTATGTGGTCCAAAATTGGAAAAAAAAAGGAAAAAAGACACTTGTTCCAAAATTTTACAAAAAAACGTCGCATTATACTATGTGGTCCAACATTTTACAAAAACATATTACTATACGGTCAAAAACGTCATAGTATAGTATATCCTCCAAAAATGGTCAAAAACGTCATAGTATAGCATGTCGTCCAAAAATGGTAAAAAATGTCATAGTATTGTATGTTGTTCAAAAATTGGTCAAAAACATCATAGTATAGTATGTCGTCCAAAAATGGTCAAAAACGTCATAGTATAGTATGTCGTCCAAAATTGGTCAAAAACATCATAGTATAGTATGTCGTCCAAAAATGGTAAAAAATGTCATAGTATAGTATGTCGTCCAAAATTGGTCAAAAACGTCATAGTATAGTATGTTGTCCAAAAATGGTCAAAAACGTCATAGTATAGTATGTCGTCCAAAAATGGTCAAAAACGTCATAATATTGTATGTTGTCCAAAAATGGTCAAAAACATCATAGTATAGTATGTCGTCCAAAATTGGTCAAAAACATCATAGTATAGTATGTCGTCCAAAAATGGTAAAAAATGTCATAGTATAGTATGTTGTCCAAAAATGGTCAAAAACATCGTAGTATAGTATGTTGTTCAAAATTGGTCAAAAACATCATAGTATAGTATGTCGTCCAAAAATGGTCAAAAATGTCATAGTATAGTATGTCGTCCAAAATTGGTCAAAAACGTCATAGTATAGTATGTCGTCCAAAATTGGTCAAAAACATCATAGTATAGTATGTCGTCCAAAAATGGTCAAAAATTTCATAGTATAGTATGTCGTCCAAAATTGGTCAAAAACGTCATAGTATTGTATGTTGTCCAAAAATGGTCAAAAACATCGTAGTATAGTATGTTGTTCAAAAATGGTCACAAACATCATAGTATAGTATGTCGTCCAAAAATGGTCAAAAATGTCATAGTAAAGTATGTCATCCAAAATCGTTCAAAAACATCATAGTATTGTATGTTGTCCAAAAATGGTCAAAAACATCATAGTATAGTATGTTGTCCAAAAATGGTCAAAAACGTCATAGTATAGTATGTCGTCCAAAAATGGTCAAAAACGTCATAGTATAGTATGTCATCCAAAATTGGTAAAAAACGTCATAGTATAGTATGTTATCCAAAAATGGTCAAAAATGTCATAGTATAGTATGTCGTCCAAAAATGGTCAAAAATGTCATAGTATAGTATGTTGTCCAAAAATGGTCAAATATGTCATAGTATAGTATGTTGTCCAAAAATGGTCAAAAACGTCATAGTATAGTATGTCGTCCAAAATTGGTCAAAAACGTCATAGTATAGTATGTCGTCCAAAAATGGTCAAAAATGTCATAGTATAGTATGTCGTCCAAAATTGGTCAAAAACGTCATAGTATAGTATGTCGTCCAAAAATGGTCAAAATGTCATAGTATAGTATGTCGTCCAAAATTGGTCAAAAACGTCAGAGTATAGTATGTTGTCCAAAAATGGTCAAAAATGTCATAGTATAGTATGTCATCCAAAATTGTCATAGTATAGTATGTCGTACAAAAATTGGTCAAAAACATCATAGTATAGTATGTCGTCCAAAAATGGTAAAAAATGTCATAGTATAGTATGTTGTCCAAAATTGGTCAAAAACGTCATAGTATTGTATGTTGTCCAAAAATGGTCAAAAACATCGTAGTATAGTATGTTGTTCAAAAATGGTCACAAACATCATAGTATAGTATGTCGTCCAAAAATGGTCAAAAATGGTCAAAAATGTCATAGTATAGTATGTCGTCCAAAATTGGTCAAAAACGTCATAGTATTGTATGTTGTCCAAAAATGGTCAAAAACATCGTAGTATAGTATGTTGTCCAAAAATGGTCAAAAACGTCATAGTATAGTATGTCGTCCAAAATTGGTCAAAAACATCATAGTATAGTATGTCGTCCAAAAATGGTCAAAAATGTCATAGTATAGTATGTCATCCAAAATTGGTCAAAAACGTCATAGTATAGTATGTCGTCCAAAAATGGTCAAAATGTCATAGTATAGTATGTCGTCCAAAATTGGTCAAAAACGTCAGAGTATAGTATGTTGTCCAAAAATGGTCAAAAACGTCATAGTATAGTATGTCATCCAAAATTGGTCAAAAACGTCATAATATAGTATGTTGTCCAAAAATGGTCAAAAACGTCATAGTATTGTATGTTGTCCAAAAATGGTCAAAAACATCATAGTATAGTATGTCATCAAAAATCGTCCAAAAATGTCATAGTATAGTATGTCGTCCAAAAATGGTCAAAAACGTCATAGTATAGTATGACATACTACATAGTATACTATGTCGTTTTTGTCAAATTTTGGACCAAAACTTTTTTCTCCAAAAATGGTCACATTTTGGAGACATAGTATAGTATGACGTACTACATAGTATAGTATGACGTTTTTGTCAAGTTTTGGACCAAAAAAATGGTTTTCAAAAAAATTGTCCGATTTTGGACGACATAGTATAGTATGTCGTTTTTTGTCAAATTTTGGACCAAAATTTTTTTCTCCAAAAATGGTCACATTTTGGAGACATAGTATAGTATGACGTACTACATGGTATAGTATGACGTTTTTGTCAAGTTTTGGATCAAAAAAATGGTTTCCAAAAAAATTGTCAGATTTTGGACGACATAGTATATAGTATGTCGTTTTTGTCAAATTTGGGACCAAAATTTTTTTTCTCCAAAAATTGTCACATTTTGGAGACATAGTATAGTATGACATACTACATAGTATAGTATGACGTTTTTGTCAAGTTTTGGACCAAAAAAATGGTTTTCAAAAAATTGTCAGATTTTGGACGACATAGTATAGTATGTCGTTTTTGTCAAAATTTGGACCAAAATTTTTTCTCCAAAAATTGTCACATTTTGGAGACATAGTATAGTATGACGTACTACATAGTATAGTATGACGTTTTTGTCAAGTTTTGGACCAAAAAAATGGTTTTCAAAAAAATTGTCAGATTTTGGACGGCATAGTATAGTATGTCGTTTTTGTCAAATTTTGGACAAAAAATTTTTCTCCAAAAATTGTCACATTTTGGAGACATAGTATAGTATGACGTAGTACATAGTATAGTATGACGTTTTTGTCAAGTTTTGGACCAAAAAAATGGTTTTCAAAAAAATTGTCAGATTTTGGACAACATAGTATAGTATGTCGTTTTTGTCAAATTTTGGACAAAAATTTTTTCTCCAAAAATTGTCACATTTTGGAGACATAGTATAGTATGACGTAGTACATAGTATAGTATGACGTTTTGGTCAAGTTTTGGACCAAAAAAATGGTTTTCAAAAAAATTGTCCGATTTTGGACGACATAGTATAGTATGTCGTTTTTTGTCAAATTTTGGACCAAATTTTTTTTCTCCAAAAATGGTCACATTTTGGAGACATAGTATAGTAGGACGTACTACATGGTATAGTATGACGTTTTTGTCAAGTTTTGGATCAAAAAAATGGTTTTCAAAAAAATTGTCAGATTTTGGACGACATAGTATAGTATGTCGTTTTTGTCAAATTTGGGACCAAAACTTTTTTTTCTCCAAAAATGGTCACATTTTGGAGACATAGTATAGTATGACATACTACATAGTATAGTATGACGTTTTTGTCAAGTTTTGGACCAAAAAAATGGTTTTCAAAAAATTGTCAGATTTTGGACGACATAGTATAGTATGTCGTTTTTGTCAAATTTTGGACCAAAATTTTTTCTCCAAAAATTGTCACATTTTGGAGACATAGTATAGTATGACGTACTACATAGTATAGTATGACGTTTTTGTCAAGTTTTGGACCAAAAAAATGGTTTTCAAAAAAATTGTCAGATTTTGGACGGCATAGTATAGTATGTCGTTTTTGTCAAATTTTGGACAAAAAATTTTTCTCCAAAAATTGTCACATTTTGGAGACATAGTATAGTATGACGTAGTACATAGTATAGTATGACGTTTTTGTCAAGTTTTGGACCAAAAAAATGGTTTTCAAAAAAATTGTCAGATTTTGGACGACATAGTATAGTATGTCGTTTTTGTCAAATTTTGGACAAAAAATTTTTCACCAAAAATTGTCACATTTTGGAGACATAGTATAGTATGACATAGTACATAGTATAGTATGACGTTTTTGTCAAGTTTTGGACCAAAAAAATGGTTTTCAAAAAAATTGTCAGATTTTGGACGACATAGTATAGTATGTCGTTTTTGTCAAATTTTGGACCAAAATTTTTTTCTCCCAAAAATGGTCACATTTTGGAGACATAGTATAGTATGACATACTACATAGTATAGTATGACGTTTTGGTCAAGTTTTGGACCAAAAAAATGGTTTTCAAAAAATTGTCAGATTTTGGACGACATAGTATAGTATGTCGTTTTTGTCAAATTTTGGACCAAAATTTTTTTCTCCCAAAAATGGTCACATTTTGGAGACATAGTATAGTATGACATACTACATAGTATAGTATGTCGTTTTTGTCAAATTTTGGACAAAAATGTTTTCCTCCGAAAATTGTCACATTTTGGAGACATAGTATAGTATGACGTAGTACATAGTATAGTATGAAGTTTTTGTCAAGTTTTGGACCAAAAAAATGGTTTTCAAAAAAATTGTCAGATTTTGGACGACATAGTATAGTATGTCGTTTTTGTCAAATTTTAGACCAAAATGTTTTCCTCCAAAAATTGTCACATTTTGGAGACATAGTATAGTATGACGTACTACATAGTATAGTATGACGTTTTTGTCAAGTTTTGGACCAAAAAAATGGTTTTCAAAAAAATTGTCAGATTTTGGACGACATAGTATAGTATGTCGTTTTTTGTCAAATTTTGGACCAAAATGTTTTCCTCCAAAAATGGTCACATTTTGGAGACATAGTATAGTATGTCATACTACATAGTATAGTATGACGTTTTGGTCAAGTTTTGGACCAAAAAAATGGTTTTCAAAAAAATTGTCCGATTTTGGACGACATAGTATAGTATGTCGTTTTTGTCAAATTTTGGACCAAAATTTTTTTCTCCAAAAATGGTCACATTTTGGAGACATAGTATAGTATGACATACTACATAGTATAGTATGACGTTTTTGTCAAATTTTGGACCAAAAAAATGGTTTTCAAAAAAATTGTCAGATTTTGGACGATATAGTATAGTATGTCGTATTTGTCAAATTTTGAACCCAAAAAAATGGTTTTCAAAAAAATTGTCAGATTTTGGACGACATAGTATAGTATGTCGTTTTTGTAAAATTTTGGACCAAAATGTTTTCCTCCAAAAATGGTCACATTTTGGAGACATAGTATAGTATGACGTACTACATAGTATAGTATGACGTTTTTGTCAAGTTTTGGAACAAAAAAATGGTTTTCAAAAAATTGTCAGATTTTGGACGACATAGTATAGTATGTCGTTTTTGTCAAATTTTGGACCAAAATGTTTTCCTCCAAAAATTGTCACATTTTGGAGACATAGTATAGTATGACGTACTACATAGTATAGTATGACGTACTACATAGTATAGTATGACGTTTTTGTCAAGTTTTGGACCAAAAAAATGGTTTTCAAAAAAATTGCTCGATTTTGGACGACATAGTATAGTATGTCGTTTTTGTCAAATTTTGGACCAAAATTTTTTCTCCAAAAATTGTCACATTTTGGAGACATAGTATAGTATGACGTACTACATAGTATAGTATGACGTTTTTGTCAAGTTTTGGACCAAAAAAATGGTTTTCAAAAAAATTGTCAGATTTTGGACGACATAGTATAGTATGTCGTTTTTGTCAAATTTTGGACCAAAATGTTTTCCTCCAAAAATGGTCACATTTTGGAGACATAGTATAGTATGACGTACTACATAGTATAGTATGACGTTTTTGTCAAGTTTTGGACCAAAAAAATGATTTTCAAAAAATTGTCAGATTTTGGACGACATAGTATAGTATGTCGTTTTTGTCAAATTTTGGACCAAAATGTTTTCCTCCAAAAATTGTCACATTTTGGAGACATAGTATAGTATGTCATACTACATAGTATAGTATGACGTTTTGGTCAAGTTTTGGACCAAAAAAATGTTTTTCAAAAAAATTGTCCGATTTTGGACGACATAGTATAGTATGTCGTTTTTGTCAAATTTTGGACCAAAATGTTTTCCTCCAAAAATTGTCACATTTTGGAGACATAGTATAGTATGACGTACTACATAGTATAGTATGACGTTTTTGTCAAGTTTTGGACCAAAAAAATGGTTTTCAAAAAAATTGTCAGATTTTGGACGACATAGTATAGTATGTCGTTTTTGTCAAATTTTGGACCAAAAAAATGGTTTTCAAAAAAATTGTCAGATTTTGGACGACATAGTATAGTATGTCGTTTTTGTCAAATTTTAGACCAAAATGTTTTCCTCCAAAAATGGTCACATTTTGGAGACATAGTATAGTATGACGTACTACATAGTATAGTATGACGTTTTTGTCAAGTTTTGGACCAAAAAAATGGTTTTCAAAAAAATTGACAGATTTTGGACGACATAGTATAGTATGTCGTTTTTGTCAAATTTTGGACCAAAAAAATGGTTTTCAAAAAAATTGTCAGATTTTGGACGACATAGTATAGTATGTCGTTTTTGTCAAATTTTGGACCAAAATGTTTTCCTCCAAAAATGGTCACATTTTGGCGACATAGTATAGTATGACGTACTACATAGTATAGTATGACGTTTTTGTCAAGTTTTGGACCAAAAAAATGATTTCCAAAAAATTGTCAGATTTTGGACGACATAGTATAGTATGTCGTTTTTGTCAAATTTTGGACCAAAATTTTTTCTCCAAAAATTGTCACATTTTGGAGACATAGTATAGTATGACGTACTACATAGTATAGTATGACGTTTTTGTCAAGTTTTGGACCTAAACTTTTTTTCTGCAAAAATGGTCACATTTTGGAGATATAGTATAGTATGACATACTACATAGTATAGTATGTCGTTTTTGTCAAATTTTGGACCAAAATGTTTTCCTCCAAAAATGGTCACATTTTGGAGACATAGTATAGTATGACGTACTACATAGTATAGTATGACGTTTTTGTCAAGTTTTGGACCAAAAAAATGGTTTTCAAAAAATTGTCAGATTTTGGACGACATAGTATAGTATGTCGTTTTTGTCAAATTTTGGACCAAAATGTTTTCCTCCAAAAATTGTCACATTTTGGAGACATAGTATAGTATGACGTACTACATAGTATAGTATGACGTTTTTGTCAAGTTTTGGACCAAAAAAATGGTTTTCAAAAAAATTGTCAGATTTTGGACGACATAGTATAGTATGTCGTTTTTGTCAAATTTTGGACCAAAATTTTTTCCTCCAAAAATGGTCACATTTTGGAGACATAGTATAGTATGACGTACTACATAGTATAGTATGACGTTTTTGTCAAGTTTTGGACCAAAAAAATGGTTTTCAAAAAAATTGTCAGATTTTGGACGACATAGTATAGTATGTTGTTTTTGTCAAATTTTGGAACAAAAAAATGGTTTTCAAAAAAATTGTCAGATTTTGGACGACATAGTATAGTATGTCGTTTTTGTCAAATTTTAGACCAAAATGTTTTCCTCCAAAAATGGTCACATTTTGGAGACATAGTATAGTATGACGTACTACATAGTATAGTATGACGTTTTTGTCAAGTTTTGGACCAAAAAAATGGTTTTCAAAAAAATTGTCAGATTTTGGACGACAGTATAGTATGTCGTTTTTGTCAAATTTTGGACCAAAATGTTTCCTCCAAAAATGGTCACATTTTGGCGACATAGTATAGTATGACGTACTACATAGTATAGTATGACGTTTTTGTCAAGTTTTGGACCAAAAAAATGATTTCCAAAAAATTGTCAGATTTTGGACGACATAGTATAGTATGTCGTTTTTGTCAAATTTTGGACCAAAATTTTTTCTCCAAAAATTGTCACATTTTGGAGACATAGTATAGTATGACGTACTACATAGTATAGTATGACGTTTTTGTCAAGTTTTGGACCAAAAAAATGGTTTTCAAAAAATTGTCAGATTTTGGACGACATAGTATAGTATGTCGTTTTTGTCAAATTTTGGACCAAAACTTTTTTTCTGCAAAAATGGTCACATTTTGGAGATATAGTATAGTATGACATACTACATAGTATAGTATGTCGTTTTTGTCAAATTTTGGACCAAAATGTTTTCCTCCAAAAATGGTCACATTTTGGAGACATAGTATAGTATGACGTACTACATAGTATAGTATGACGTTTTTGTCAAGTTTTGGACCAAAAAAATGGTTTTCAAAAAAATTGTCAGATTTTGGACGACATAGTATAGTATGTCGTTTTTGTCAAATTTTGGACCAAAATTTTTCCCTCCAAAAATGGTCACATTTTGGAGACATAGTAAATTATGACGTACTACATAGTATAGTATGTCGTTTTTGTCAAATTTTGGACGACATACTATACTATGACATCTTTGGATGATTTTGGATGACATACTATACTATGACATTTTTGACCATTTTTGGAGGATATACTATACTATGACATTTTTGACCATTTTTGGACGACATACTATACTATGACGTTTTTGACCAATTTTGGACGACATACTATACTATGACGTTTTTGACCATTTTTGGACAACATACAATACTATGACATTTTTGGACGACATACTATACTATGACGTTTTTGACCATTTTAGGAGGATATACTATACTATGACGTTTTTGACCATTTTTGGACAACATACAATACTATGACATTTTTGGACGACATACTATACTATGACGTTTTTTACCATTTTTGGATGACGTACTATACTATGAAATTTTTGACCATTTTTGGACAACATACTATACTATGACTTTTTTGAACGATTTTGGATGACATACTATACTATGATGTTTTTGACCATTTTTGGACGACATACTATACTATGACGTTTTTGACCGTTTTTGGACGACATACTATACTATGACATTTTTGACCAATTTTGGACAACATACTATACTATGACTTTTTTGAACGATTTTGGATGATATACTATACTATGACATTTTTGACCATTTTTGGAGGATATACTATACTATGACATTTTTGGATGACATACTATACTATGATGTTTTTGACCAATTTTGGACGACATACTATACTATGACGTTTTTGACCAATTTTGGGTGACATACTATACTATGACATTTTTGGACGATTTTGGATGACATACTATACTATGACATTTTTGACCATTATTGGAGGATATACTATACTACGACATTTTTGACCATTTTTGGACGACATACTATACTATGACATTTTTTACCATTTTTGGACGACATACTACACTATGACGTTTTTGACCAATTTTGGACGACATACTATACTATGACGTTTTTGACCATTTTTGGACAACATACAATACTATGACATTTTTGGACGACATACTATACTATGAAATTTTGGATGATTTTGGATGACATACTATACTATGACATTTTTGACCATTTTTGGAGGATATACTATACTATGACATTTTTGACCATTTTTGGACGACATACTATACTATGACGTTTTTGACCAATTTTGGACGACATACTTTACTATGACGTTTTTGACCATTTTTGGACAACATACAATACTATGACATTTTTGGACGACATACTATACTATGACGTTTTTGACCATTTTTGGACAACATACTATACTACGACGTTTTTGACCATTTTTGGACAACATAAAATACTATGACATTTTTGGACGACGTACAATACTATGACGTTTTTGACCATTTTTGGATGACGTACTATACTATGAAATTTTTGACCATTTTTGGACAACATACTATACTATGACTTTTTTGAACGATTTTGGATGACATACTATACTATGATGTTTTTGACCAATTTTGAACGACATACTATACTATGACGTTTTTGACCATTTTTGGACGACATACTATACTATGACGTTTTTGACCATTTTTGGACGACATACTATACTATGACGTTTTTGAACGATTTTGGATGACATACTATACTATGACATTTTTGACCAATTTGGACGACATACTATACTATGACGTTTTTGAACGATTTTGGATGACATACTATACTATGACATTTTTGGACGACATACTATACTATGACGTTTTTGACCATTTTTGGACAACATACAATACTATGACATTTTTGGACGACATACTATACTATGACGTTTTTGACCATTTTTGGACGACATACTATACTATGACGTTTTTGACCATTTTTGGACGACATACTATACTATGACTTTTTTGAACGATTTTGGATGACATACTATACTATGACATTATTGACCATTTTTGGAGGATATACTATACGATGACATTTTTGGATGACATACTATACTATGATGTTTTTGACCAATTTTGGACGACATACTATACAATGACGTTTTTGACCAATTTTGGGTGACATACTATACTATGACATTTTTGGACGATTTTGGATGACATACTATACTATGACATTTTTGACCATTATTGGAGGATATACTATACTCTGACATTTTTGACCATTTTTGGACGACATACTATACTATGACATTTTTGACCATTTTTGGACGACATACTATACTATGACGTTTTTGACCAATTTTGGACGACATACTATACTATGACGTTATTGACCATTTTTGGACAACATACAATACTATGACATTTTTGGACGACATACTATACTATGACGTTTTTGACCATTTTTGGACAACATACTATACTATGACTTTTTTGAACGATTTTGGATGACATACTATACTATGATGTTTTTGACCAATTTTGGATGACATACTATACTATGACATTTTTGACCATTTTTGGACGACATACTATACTATGACGTTTTTGAACGATTTTGGATGACATACTATACTATGACATTTTTGACCAATTTTGGACAACATACTATACTATGACTTTTTTGAACGATTTTGGATGACATACTATACTATGACATTATTGACCATTTTTGGAGGATATACTATACTATGACATTTTTGGATGACATACTATACTATGATGTTTTTGACCAATTTTGGACGACATACTATACTATGACGTTTTTGACCAATTTTGGGTGACATACTATACTATGACGTTTTTGACCATTTTTGGACAACATACAATACTATGACGTTTTTGAACGATTTTGGATGACATACCATACTATGATGTTTTTGACCAATTTTGGACGACACACTTTACTATGACGTTTTTGAACATTTTTGGAGGATATACTATACTATGACATTTTTGACCATTTTTGGATGACATACTATACTATGACATTTTTTAGCAATTTTGGACGACATGCTATACTATGATGTTTTTGGACAACATACTATACTATGATGTTTTTGACCAATTTTGGACAACATACTATACTATGACGTTTTTGACCAATTTTGGATGATATACTATACTATGACATTTTTGAACATTTTGGAGGATATACTATACTATGACGTGTTTGACCATTTTTGGATGACATACTATACTATGACATTTTTTAGCAATTTTGGACGACATGCTATACTATGACGTTTTTGACCAATTTTGGACGACATACTATACTATGACATTTTTGGACGACATACTATACTTTGACATTTTAGACCATTTTTGGACGACATACTATACTATGATGTTTTTGACCAATTTTGGACAACATACTATACTATGACGTTTTTGACCAATTTTGGATGATATACTATACTATGACATTTTTGGACGATTTTGGATGACATACTATACTCTGACATTTTTTAACATTTTTGGACAACATACTATACTATGATGTTTTTGACCAATTTGGACGACACACTATACTATGACGTTTTTGACAATTTTTGGACAACATACTATACTACGACGTTTTTGACCATTTTTGGACAACATACAATACTATGACGTTTTTGACAATTTTTGGACAACATACTATACTATGAAATTTTTTACCAATTTTGGACGACATGCTATACTATGACGTTTTTTACCATTTTTGGACAACATACAATACTATGAAGTTTTTGAACGATTTTGGATGACATACTATACTATGATGTTTTTGACCAATTTTGACCAACTATACTATGATCTTTTTGACCAATTTTGGACGACATACTATACTATGATGTTTTTGACCATTTTTGGACAACATACTATACTACGATGTTTTTGACCATTTTTGGATGACATACTATACTATGACATTTTTTAGCAATTTTGGACGACATGCTATACTATGACGTTTTTGACCAATTTTGGACGACATACTATACTATGACATTTTTGGACGACATACTATACTTTGACATTTTAGACCATTTTTGGACGACATACTATACTATGATGTTTTTGACCAATTTTGGACAACATACTATACTATGACGTTTTTGACCAATTTTGGATGATATACTATACTATGACATTTTTGGACGATTTTGGATGACATACTATACTCTGACATTTTTTAACATTTTTGGACAACATACTATACTATGATGTTTTTGACCAATTTGGACGACACACTATACTATGACGTTTTTGACAATTTTTGGACAACATACTATACTACGACGTTTTTGACCATTTTTGGACAACATACAATACTATGACGTTTTTGACAATTTTTGGACAACATACTATACTATGAAATTTTTTACCAATTTTGGACGACATGCTATACTATGACGTTTTTTACCATTTTTGGACAACATACAATACTATGAAGTTTTTGAACGATTTTGGATGACATACTATACTATGATGTTTTTGACCAATTTTGACCAACTATACTATGATCTTTTTGACCAATTTTGGACGACATACTATACTATGATGTTTTTGACCATTTTTGGACAACATACTATACTACGATGTTTTTGACCATTTTTGGACAACATACAATACTATGACGTTTTTGACCAATTTTGGACGACATACTATACTATGACATTTTTGACTATTTTTGGACGACATACTATACTATGACGTTTTTTACCATTTTTGGACAACATACAATACTATGATGTTTTTGAACGATTTTGGATGACATACTATACTATGATGTTTTTGACCAATTTTGGACGACATACTATACTATGATGTTTTTGAACGATTTTGGATGACATACTATACTATGATGTTTTTGACCAATTTTGGACGACATGCTATACTATGACGTTTTTGACCATTTTTGGATGACATACTATACTATGAAATTTTTGGACGACTTACTATACTATGACGTTTTTGACCATTTTTGAACGACATAGTATACTTTGACGTTTTTGACCATTTTTGGACAACATACTATACTACGACGTTTTTTACCATTTTTGGAAAACATACAATACTATGACGTTTTTGAACGATTTTGGATGACATACTATACTATGATGTTTTTGACCAATTTTGGACGACATGCTATACTATGACATTTTTGGACGACATACTATACTGTGACGTTTTTGACCATTTTTGGACAACATACTATACTATGATGTTTTTGACCAATTTTGGACGACATTCTATACTATGACATTTTTGACCATTTTTGGACGACATACTATATACTATGACGTTTTTGACCAATTTTGGACAACATACTATACTATGACTTTTTTGACCATTTTTGGATGATAAACTAGTAAAATTGGTAAAAAATGTCATAGTATAGTATGTCATCCAAAAATGGTCAAAAACGTCATAGTATAGTATATCCTCCAAAAATGGTAAAAAAATGTCATGGTATAGCATGTCGTCCAAATTTGGTCAAAAACATCATAGTATTGTATGTCGTCCAAAATCGCTCAAAAACGTCATAGTATTGTATGTTGTCCAAAAATTGTCAAAAACATCGTAGTATAGTATGTTGTCCAAAAATGGTCAAAAAAAATAAATTTGTTCCAAAATATGTCAAAAACGCCATACGATACTATGTGGTCTAAGATTTGACAAAATGTCATACTATACTATGTCATGAAAAATGTTAATTTTTTTTGAAAATAACCCCAAAACAATTTGGTCTAAAATTTGACAAAAACGTCATACTATACTGTCATGAAACATTTTGCAATTTTAAAAAAAAAAAAGATATTTTGTCCAAAATTTGACCAAAAATGCATACGATACTTTTTTTTTTTTTTTTAGAAATTTTGTCCAAAATTTGAAAAAAAAACGGCCTACTATGTTGTCCAAAATGTAACAATTTTTTGATAAAAAAACAATTTGGTCCAAAATTTGACAATAACGTCATATTATACCATGTAGTACAAAACTTGACAATTATTGTGGAACAAAAAATGTTGGTCCAAAATTTGACTAAAACGTACATGTCGTCCAAATTTGTAAATTTTTTGGAAAAAAAACTATTTGGTCCAAAATGTGACAAAAATGTCACACTACTTTGTCGTTCAAAATTAGATTTTTTTTTTATATATAATTTTTTGTCCAATGAAAATGTTGGGCAAAATTTAACCAAAGAAGTAATTGGTTAGTATATCGTCCAAAACTTTTTCTAAAGTTCTTTTTAAATTTTGACTTTTTTGTCAAATTTTGGAGGAGAAATCCTTTTTGCAACAACACTATTTACATGCTGATTATCTAATTGAATTGATTATTGTTCATTTTAATTCAGTTTCTTATGTTTGTTTAATGTTCCTTTATCTTCAAACATATTGTCAAATATCATGCATTACTACATGATGTTTGACCTACTACATGCCAGGTCTCAATTGTAAAATTGTATTTAAATCATAACTTCTTAATTATAAATTATAATAAAACATTTTGAAAAATATAGGGTAACAAATTGGTAACATTTTACTTTTTGTTTATTTTACAGCTTTAGCTATATTGTGACAATTAAAGTGTACTCAAATATGAATGCCATCGTACATGCAACATGAAAAGTACATTTTTATAATTAGAACAGCATTTTTCTAAATGTTGCCCTTTGAAAGAAAACTACAACTTTGAAAAGCACATGAATAAACAAATATCTCTTAGCATTTGCAACACTTTGTCAGCAGAGGGCAGTGCAGCACATAACACGGGATCTTTACCTCCACCAACATATGCACCTTGAAAAAAAAAACATTGATCAAGCAAGTATCAGTTGCTCATTCTCAGAGAAAACATTTCACACCGATGCTTCACCTCTAACTTTGTTTCTAAACAAACCTCCAAACCAACTATTTTGATAATCAATAGTCTTTAGTTCTCAAGTTTTTTATGGCTTCGATTCTTCTTCTCATCAGTTTTTCTAGTTTTTTTTCTGGTGGAAATGGGCTCCCATATATATCTCATCAGGTAAAAGTAGAGGTAGCGTGAAATCCTTCCTCTGTGAGCGACAATAAAAGGAAGAGATGATGCTTTAAATTGTAAATTCATAGAAAACAATAAATGACTTAAGTATAACACCATGTATGGCACTGACTTGTGTAAAAATAGCCTCAGGGTGATGCTTTTATTATCACGTAAAGACCTAAAACTGTCAATCACCGTCATCCTCACATCACTGGACACAGTGGTTTGCTGAGATATTTCACTTAAAAATGTCAAACACGAGCAGTCAAAGCAGTTATTACTGGAGAAGTTTTGGAATATTTATTATCCAACCACGCACAAGAAAACACAAGTATTGCAAACCACCATCACTGGAAAGTTTTCACTCTGTGTTTTACTGTAAATAAAAGAGTCAAAAAGTGTTTTATATTTCTATATTTGATAAAGAGCAGAATTCTACATGCCGAGCTAATGAGATTCTGCTGACTCCAATCTGTGGGATTATCAGACATCTGCAAAATACATCTGTGGTAACGTTCACTTCAAGTTTAAGTCTAAGTCATAAACACTGACAGTGTCAGGACCAGGAGTCCTCATGCAGACCACAAAACCTGGTCCTAATGAGGCAGAAACTAATTTCTGAGGAACTGGTTAAGTTCAGGGATAAGATGCAAATTGTGGCTTAAGGTTAAGGTTAATGTAAGGGATTAAGATTTATATAAACTGTACAAATGGAAATCAATGCAGAGTCCTTACAAGAATAGCTGTCCACATCTGTGTTTGTGTATCTTTCTGAGGACCATTTTGAAATAAAGGCTTACAAATAGAGGGGCATCTTGGGAATGTGAGGATATTTTTGAAGTCCACAGGTTGTTATCACTCCTGTTAATTGGTCACTTTTTTATAATAGTACTTTAAGTAAAAGTCTTAAAGTATATGGAAGTTTATGTACTGCAGTATCAAAAGTAATTTTTTGATATAAAATGTAAGTGGCTCAGTGGTAGGGCGAGTCGTCTTTCCACTGGAAGGTTGTGGGTTTAACTCACTGCTCCTGAAAGGACTCCAGTCTATTTGAGTTTACAGAACTCTGCTGTGGCTCCAGGTGAATAATGATAAAGACAAACTCCGGCATAGAGAGGCTGAGTGAACGTGGTGTGGACTCTGTGGATCAGAGTCATGGTGTCAGAGACTCTGTAGAAGGACAGAAGACCTGCACTGTGGTTCAGGTAAACTCCCACTCTGGAGACTTTAACATCGGAGACTTTAGTCCAGATGTTGTTGTGACCAAACTCACAACTGTTTCGGTCACAAACTAAAGCCCAGGACTCGTCGTTGTATCCAAATCCACATTGAAATGAAGTTCCTGATCTCCTGATGTTCTCGTACGTCACTGCTACACAAACTCCTCCTTCTCTCCTCTCCACCTCCCAGTAACAACGTCCAGTCCGACTCTTTTTACTCAGGACCTGAGGCCGATCAGTGAATCTGTCTGTGTGAAGAGGATAAGACTGATTCTCCTTCATCATTTTTACTTTTCTGTTTCCCTCAGATAAAAACAGATGTTTGTTTGCCGTGTTTGGATCCAGTTTGATTTCCTGTGAATATCTGTAGAATTGAGCTCTGGTCCTTGGTTCTGGTTCTGGTTTCAGTAAAACATCTACTTCGGTCACAGCCAGTGAGACGTTTGTCCACGTCTCGGTGAGGACGTCCTGCAGTTGTCCTCTGAGCTTTACCACAGCTGCTGTCACGTCCTCAAAGTGTCTCAGAGGACGGACGTTGATGGTGGACGAGTGTGTAGATGGACTGAGTGCTGACAGTGAGTGGTAGTTGAGGAGAAACTGGGTGGGATCGTGTGTGAGTGAGAGCTGATTTAGTTCACCTTCTCTCTTCTTCAGCTCAGTCTTCTCCTGCTGAAGCTTCTTCTCAGCGTCTCTGACTCGACTCACTTCAGTTTCCAGCTGAGATCTGATCTGCTGCTTCACCTCAGAGCCTCTCCTCTGCAGGAGATTCATCATCTCAGTGAAGTTCTTGTCTGTGTCGTCCACAGCTTTATCAGCCGAAACAGTGAGAGCCTTCACCTCCTGTTGAAGCACCTTCACGTCTCTGTCTATGTCCTGGACTCTCTGCTGGATTTCTTCTCGACTCAGATCCAGCTCTCTCTGCGTCTGCGTCCGCTCTGCTGCAGCTGAGACTGTGTCGTGGTCTTCATGTTGGTCCACAGAGCAGAGATAACAGATACACTGCCGATCGGAGCGGCAGAACATGTCCATCATCTCACCATGACGGGGGCAGATGTTCTCCTGGAGGTTCTTGGAGGGCTCCACCAGCTTGTGTTGCTTAAATGCAGGTGATTCATGATGAGGCTGGAGATGTTCCTCACAGTAAGAGGCCGAACAAACCAAACAGGACTTGAGAGCTTTCAGTTTCCTGCCAGTGCAGACATCACAGGCCACATCTTCAGCTTCAGCACAGCAGTGATGAGCAGGAGCAGTGTGGAGTCCAGTCTTCTTCAGCTCCTCCACTAACTCTGCTAACATGGTGCTTTTTAACAGTTCAGGCCTCGGCGTGAAGATCTTTCTACACTGAGGGCAGCTGTAGATCCTCTTCACGTCCTCTGAGTCCCAGTGGTCTTTGACACAGTTCATACAGAAACCGTGTCCACAGTTAAGAGTCACCGGATCCTTCAGAAGTTCCAAACAGATGGAACAAGAGAAGCTTTCTCTGTGCAGCTGAACTCCTGCCATTTCACCGGTGTCTGAGATTCTCTGCCTTACAACAGGAACAGGTTTGAGCTCTGGTCTCAACAACATGTGACGCAGCAGTGGGCGGGGGAGGGGAACCAGGAAATAGCAGGCGGAGCAACTCTGTACTTAGCAACACTCCCTCTGTGTGTGTGTGTGTGTGTGTGTTCTTGTACTTGCAGCATACTGAGGACCAGTGAGGGTTTTTAAACAACAAAGTGAGGTCATTTTGGCCGGTCCTCACTTTGTTTTCATTGAAATCACTTCCTTAGGTTGCTATAACATGCTATACTCAATTTGTCAAAACAAAAAATCTAATTTTGGACGACATAGTATAGTATGACGTTTTTGTCAAATTTTGGACCAAAAATTTTGGGTCAAATTTTTTTTTTTAAATTTTGGACGACATAGTATAGTATGACGTTTTTGTCACATTTTGGACCAAAATTTTGGGTCAAATTTTTTTCTTCAAATTTTGGACGACATAGTATAGTATGACGTTTTTGTCAAATTTTGGACCAAACATTTTGAGTTAAACTTTTTTCTTCAAATTTTGGACGACATAGTATAGTATGACGTTTGTCAAATTTTGGACCAAACATTTTGAGTTAAATTTTTTTCTTCAAATTTTGGACGACATAGATTAGTATGACGTTTTTGTCAAATTTTGGACCAAAAATTTTGGGTCAAATTTTTTTTATTTTATTTTGGACGACATAGTATAGTATGACGTTTTTGTCAGATTTTGGACCAAAAATGTCCGGTCAATTTTTTTTTTCAAATTTTGGACGACATAATATAGTATGACGTTTTTGTCAAATTTTGGACCAAAAATTTTGGGTCAATTTTTTTTTTTCAAATTTTGGACAACATAGTATAGTATGATATTTTTCTCTAATTCTGGACAAAACATTTTGGGTCACATTTTTTTTTTTAATTTTGGACGACATAGTATATTGGGGATCCACCTGCAGACATTTTATGGTACTGCAACCAGTAGTTCTTTATAGATGTCATTCATGAAGTAGATATTTGTATTTGTGTTGATTTATAAAGTGGAAATGCTGGTCCTCAGTATGCAGCAAGTACAAGAATGTGTGTGTGTGTGTGTGTGTGTGTGTGTGCGTGTGTGTGTGTGTGTGTGTGTGTGTGCGTGTGTGTGTGTGTGTGTGTGTGCCCATGTATTACTAATGAATGAATACAGTCACATTATGGGGAATTGTCTTCCTTGTGGGAACAAAAAGCAAGTCCACATAATGTAAATGACTATATTTTAAGGTGAAGAAATGTTTTAAGGCCAGGTTGAGGGTAGGGTTATGGTTAGGATAAGGTTAGGGTTAGGGTCAGGATTAGGCCAGTAGTAATTATGGTTAAAGGGATACTTCACCGATTTGAATGTGGCTTTGTATTGCTAGAATAGCAGTAGTATTTTTAGAAAATGTGCTTCCCTCCCTCAGTTTTTCATTGAGTTGTAAAAAAAATCTGTTTTCCATTTTCAAAATGTGCCCTACTTTGATGCAAAAACGCGTCATTTGACTCACAGTAGGGCACATTTGGATAAGGGAAAACAGAATTTTTTACAAGTCAGGGAAAAACTGAGGGAGGGAAACACATTTTCTTAAAATACTACTGCTATTCTAGCAAAACAAAGCCACATTCAAATTGGTGAAGTATCCCTTTAAGGTTAGCGTAAGTCTCCAGGAAATGAATGTAAGTCAATGAAATGTCCCCTGAATTCATGAAAACCTGTGTGTTTGTGTGTGTGAGTGTGTGTGAATGAAACAACACTTTTAAAGCTGAGTCAGCTGTGACTGCCTATGGGATGGAGATAACGCGCGTGTGTGTCTGTTTCTTTGAACGCAGATACTCTGTATCACGCTCAGCACATTTTTAAGTTAAAATATCTTGTAACACTTTCACAGGTAAAAATACATTTTCCAAAAGCTGCAGAACTCCGTTCCTCGCTCGGCTCTCGGCCAGCAATCTTCTGACAGTATTATGCAAGAGCAGCTTGCCTTGCCGAATCCAATGGCCGCCTCTGTTCCTCCTCTTCAAATCCACGGATCTTCATATGTGGTTTGTGTTCGTCGCATGATGTGTTCTTTCCATCTCATTCCATTTATTTCTATTGCTCCATGACAGATCTACAGAGGCAGCAGGATGCCAGACAGCTTTTAAAATAACTTTCACCGTCGGAGCCTCGCAGCAAAAGAAAAAAAAGTTTAGACCGTCCGGCCTCCTGCTCTGATTGACAATGTGATTGATTACACGCTGTTCATTGCCCATAAACACACACACACATACACACACATACACTGGAAACCACAACTTCTCAAATGCCAGTGGCCATAATGTCTCTCCGTCTCAGTCCCCTGCTGGAATATCGCTTCATTATAAAAAAAGAACTCTGGTTTCCATGGAAACATCTAGCAGAAACTGGCAATGTACTCATCTCATCTCTCTCTGCATTGACAGTGTGATCTGTGGAGATGACACTTTTTTCCCTCACGTGACGCCGTGTGACGTTTGCACATGTGAATGTTGCTGTGTCACTGTAGGAACAACACGTTTTTATCTGTGCCGTATCGTCTGAAAATCACAAGAATTTTCACTTGATCGTCTGCTCTGTGACTCTGCAAAACCACTACAGGGGAAAGAGGAAGTGATATTGTGAATTGAAACTTTAAAATCGAGGATGTTTTTCAGTCTGATAAGAGTTTTTTGTGTGTGGGGACCCATTTTGTAGAACTATTGGGCAAACTTGTGCATAATGAAACTTTTTGGACTGTTTTTACAGACAAAGAGCAATTTACAAGAACTGTACATGTGTGTTAATTAATGAATTACAGCTTATTTTGAAAACAATAATATACCCTTTGCTTTACCGTGATTACGCGATGCGTTTGTGCTATCGCAAACATTTGGACGATTTCTGAAAGCTGAGAAGTTGCACGTCAAAGCCAACGTGTGGTCATTCTGGTTTCCCTCGCACTGTTGCAGGAAACCGACGAATCAGTGTCTTTGTCGCCAGAAAGTGAAAAGTTGGGGTAAAAAAAAGTTTGTACATAGTTTCCATATTGTTGGCCTGTTTTTGGACATTGAGACAACAACTCCACAAAATATGATGTTCATGAACAACTAGTTTTTTTCTTCTTCATTTTAAATTGTTGTTAGAGAATTTTAACATGCAGTAAATTGTAAATAACTTCCAAAAGCAACTTACTCACAGGACATTTTCTGGCCTTTTTATGGTTAAAATAAGTACATTTTGAGACTTAGGAGTTAAAGAGTTGAATTGAAGATCTGGGTGGAGTTAACAGATAATCTGATTGTCTATAGGCAGATTTAAATCTTTAGAAGAATGTCTTGCGTCTCATGTTTAGGAATTAGTGCACTAATTTATTGCAATTTGAAGATTTTATGTTTGTCTTTCAAATCTGGAGATAAATACGGTTCCGTGCACTTGTTCCTGAGGTCTGATCGTGTTGCCGTTAAAGCGCCTCCTCTCATCAGGCCGGTATGAGGTTTTTCTGCCAGTGAGGGCGTCGGATCAAAGGCAAACTCTCACTTCATACGCGTTTCATGTGGTTCACTTTGCAGAGTCAGCCCATTTGTTTCTCGTTGAACATCAGAGGAGCGTAATGATGGTGCACATTAGAGGATGACGCTGTCACGTTTGGTCCAGCAGCTGGTGAATGAACAGATGCTGCTACTTCTCTTTCAACAAGTTTTTTTTTAATATCATTTTTTATTTTAATCTGCTGAATAGTTTGTCCTGACCAGTGTTTCCTAAAACCTGTGTCAAAATGTCCATGTTTTGTCAAACAACCAAAGATATTCAGTTTACTCTCATAGAGGACGAACGATGTTGCCTCTAGACTTAGGAACACACTATCCTTGGATATCAGGGGAACCAGCTCACTAGACATTTTTAAAAGAAGACTTAAAACTTATCTTTTACTCTTTTTACCGTTGCTCCTTTTTATTCCACCCTGTGTCGTGTTTAATTTGCATTTTTAAAGTGAAAACAGGTTTTTGACCTCTTGACTATAGAGCCTTTTCCTATATTACTCCACGTTGTGTTGTATTTTACTATGTTATTGGCACATTTTGTTTTCATTTCAAAGTTAAAACAGGGTTTTTACTTTTTGACTTGAGACTTTTCCTTTTCATTCACATGTTGTGTTTTATTGTTGTAAATTTTGCTTTTTAAATTTGTATTTTCGCACTTTGAGCTGCAATCCTTGTATGAAAGGTTCTATACAAATAAAGTTTATTGATCTCTCTGCCTGTATAAAACAGAGAAAGCAACTAAATTGGAACTCCTGCAAAGTGCTAATGCATCAAGTAGACATGGTGTTAACCCAGGCATATTACACTCTTGAATTCATCAAATTAAATCTAAAAGTCAAGTTTATGAAGTTACTTTCTTTGCATTCATTTGATTCTGGGTCATCAAACCATGATAAAAGTTGCTTTCAAAACATGATAAAACTGTGATTAACAAGTGAACTTCTCTAATTAAACTGTTATCACATGTGAAAACACACATTTCCATTAAAAACCTAAATACCAGACTCAAACGTATTCTACAAACAAATGAAGTGGAAACATGAATTTCTCTTTTGCCAATATTTCATGCGAGAGTTTGCGTCGTCCTGTCAGTGACAGAGACACGGTTTAGACTTGGCACTTTAACTTACAGGGCAACAAGAGGAGATCATGACAATGGCCATTATATCAATAAAATGAATTATTGAAACCTCAACTCTTTTGCCAGAGGGACTGCACTGTGATGAGAATCAGATTCTGTTTTAATAATTCACTGTGTTTCATAACTCTGGACCTCATAAAAAAAAAGAAGTGTGAAGACTGTCTCAGGGCAAACACACATTTGTGCTACTAGTCTTCTTAGGACCCTGAATTGACAGCCCTGACCTTAAACACAACCAGTTAATGCAGAACCTTAACTTTAACCTCATCACAATTCAGATCCTAGACCAAAACTGAGCCAGATCCTCAGAAAGAAAGAGGTTGTCGCTCATTAGAACCAGGTTTCAGTGTCCATAAGGACAACTGGTCCCAACAAGGTCAGTGTTTATACAAACACAAACGCACACAAACACACACCTTACACATTTGACAACAGGTCAACGGAGACACCGCTTTATAGTGAGGGAACAAAGTAGCTCAGCTTGTTGTGATTTCTGGTGTCTTTTTATTACATAGCTGCAGTGCTACACAACAAGCACACACAACACACACACACACACACACACAGACAGTGTCAAAGATGAGTTTGCCTGTGGGCAGT
The DNA here is from genome assembly GCF_963457635.1 of Microchirus variegatus. Taxonomy (NCBI): domain Eukaryota; kingdom Metazoa; phylum Chordata; class Actinopteri; order Pleuronectiformes; family Soleidae; genus Microchirus; species Microchirus variegatus. The sequence goes on along the minus strand of NC_139815.1, from coordinate 26,724,202 downwards.
GGGCAGCCAGGCTAATGCCATCTGGTGCCCAGTGTTCACGCTGAGCAACAGTCAGCTCCACACCTGGGAGACAGTATAGCCTGCAACTGTTGTCGGACCACCAACTGCCCGCCCACCTGCTCCCACACTTCTGTATCTGAGCTTTATGTTGTCACACACACACAAATGTATACACACACACACACACATACACATGTATACACACACACTGTGAATACTGTATAAGCAGGACAAGTCAAGTAGAGCTGAATCGATTAATCGATTAATCGATTATTAATCGATTACTAAATTAATCGCCAACTATTTTGATAATAGATTAATCAGTTAGAAGCTTTTTTCATGATTTAAACAAGATTTCTGATTGTTACAGCTTCTTAAATGTGAATATTTTTTAGTCTTTGCTCCACATAAAGAAATCATTCAAACTGAATCATTTTGGTTTGTGGACAAAACAAGACATTCAAGAACATCGTCATTTCCAGGTTTGACAAACACTGATCAATGTTTTTTTTAACATTTTCTGATATTTTATGGACCAAACGATTCATCGATTAATCAAGAAAACAATCGACATATTAATCGATTACGAAAAATAATCGTTAGTTGCATCTCTAAAGTCAAGTCACTTTGCACTCGTGGGTAGATCTCTAATGCAAGTTTGGGATTTCTCTGTGTTAGTTACATTAAGAGTTATTGGAGAACTTTATATAGATACATTTTTGTAAATATATTTATATATATATATTTTCCACCTGTAAATATGTTTTCCCTGTGTTCACCTTGGGAAGTTGGGACATAAAAAAAGGCCTAAACTCAAGTCAGACGACAGTGCCGTGGTTTTTTTCTTGTTTGGAGGAGTTATTAGCGTTATTAAAGAATCCTGCGACAAAGACAATGACAAAAAGGCCAAACATGACAAACATAATAATACGTGAAAAAAAAAGCGAGATGAAATAAGTTTGTTTTTTTTAAACTTCCTTTATGGAGAACAATTTTTTAAAGAAGCTACTGTGAGCCAAATTATAATACATCAATTGTGACAGGAGCACATTATTGTGCATAATGCAGCGACTCATTTGCAGCTTGGACAAGTGCATTTAGAACATTAACACATGCATCTTATCTAAAAGTTTGAATGGAGACTCAAAAATAAATAAGTAAAAAAGTAAATATGACACAGTCTTTGGGAATGACTGAGATGAAAGATAAAAGTGCTTCAGGCTTCACTTTTGAAGGCTCAAAATACATAATACATCAATAAATAACAGAAACATAGAACCAATGCCAGAATAAATAAATGTGGCAAGAATTTAAAAAATAACTATAAAAACTAAATCCATGTACTAGTATTCATTTATATTTACAAGACCCTCTATTGTTTTTATACATGTGTATCATGTTGCTACTGTCTTCCTGCAGTTCATCTCCAAAATACTCCAAGAGAAACCTCTAATTATCTTCAAGCACTTAAAACTCAGTTCAGATGCTCTACATTCAATTCTTCTTGGAAAATAACAACAGAGAGTTTATTTGTACTTTAGACTCAAGGATTTTAAATGCGTTTTGACAGTGGACTGTATAGAAAAACAGTCTTTTGCTTTGGTATCAGGATGGAAAGTAAAGGTCAGCCAGGAGGGGGCGCCCCCGCTGGGGGCAGAAAGAGCACAGTTTGAATGACATTAGAAAATGAGCTTCTTCTTCTTCTTCTTCTCACTTGATTTATTGCATCAATAAAAAAATGTCCTGAGGTGTAGTTTTGATCACTAGTTTCAGAACATGATGTCAATTATCTGCTCTGGTCACTTCTTTGCAGATGTTACAGGCTTAAAAAGTGACATTTATGAGAGCATTTCTTTGGCTGTCGTGTCACAAAGTTAATAAATTCCCTTTGAAACAGCGACGGCCGAGTCATTTGGGTTTTCTGTGGCCGAGTAAAGCACCGGAGCACGACAGACATTTACCACTCAGCACTAGACTATAAGACAATTGACAAATACTTGTTTTGCTGCTAATTTTGTCTGCTTCCTTCAGGCAGTTTACTTACAGTGAGTGTGTCATATTTTTATGATTTTCTTTCTTCAAAGAAACTACTAAAAATACTAAATCTAAACAAAAAAGTAAAATGTGCACAAAACATGCAACGCTCTGCAGATTTATGGGAAGGACATCTTTCAAACCTTCAGACAGACAATGTTTTCCATTCAGTACATGATGGTATTTGTTGCTGTTCCAATCCAATCCTACTTTACATGTATTTGTCTCCCCGGTGACATTTATTATCTCCAACTGTTTCAAATAATCTTTTATTTTATGTATTTGCTTAATGTTAGTGCACTTAAGGACACAGTGAGGCAGCATTCATGAGCTTTAGTGATCAGAAAATGTGCATGCGTGTGTTTTGTAACATACTGAATATTACCATAATACCACTTCCTCTCTTTCTTTCAAACTCTTGGGGAGTATTGGATGATGAAATTCAGAGGAAGGCAGTAATGCACACATTATCGATGCCAACTTCTGCTGAACACGACCACAAACCTTCAAAAAATCTGCTATGTGAGCGATTTGAGGACGAAACAAGAGGGAAACAAAGAAAGAAACAAACACTTTACTGGTGATAAGTGTAAACCAAATATAAACACAACTCAAAGACATATCCCATACTTTAATGACTGTAAACTGTTCAAATCCATTTAATGGTTAGTGCAGGTAGTCAAACAGTAACCGGGCCGAAGTTCATGTGACCGGCACAGATAGTAGCTGAGTGACAGCCAGTTAACAAGCGGTCATGGGATTTATATATATTTTTTACTGCTGGAGATGAATTTCAAGTTGCCATGAATGAGTCTCTCTGCCATTGCTCTGTGAAAACACAGGCAGCACTCTTACCCAGAGACACAGAGAGAGGGAGGGAGAGAGGAAGCAACAGCACTTACAGCATACAGAAAGAGGTAGAGAAAGAGTTTGAGTGGAGCGAGCGTGAAGAGCCCGAGTGTGACAGGATCCCAATGAGAGGAGGAGGAGGAGGAGGAAGAGGAGGAGGAGGAGGGACCAAGTGGCAAGGACAAGGGAGGGAGAACCAGAGAGGGGATGGACCGTGAGAGAGCGAGGGGAGGGAGCATTAGGAATTGGGAAAGTAGACGAGAAGGAAACTGAGGGAGTCAGAAGAAGAGAGGAGTGCAAAAGAAAAGGAGGCGAGATCAGCAAATAAGCTCAGTACTATTCCTCTCACAGCTGCAGTGATTTAGGCTGGGAGAGGAAGTTCAGCTCTCCAGGAGAAAAGAAAAACAATACAAATATATATATATATATATATATAAAATCTTTTTTTTTTTTTCTGAGATCCAAAAAGACTCCCTGGAGAAGAGAGGGAGCCAGAAGAAAAGAGAGACATAAGAGAGCATCTGAAGCCTCTGAGTGTCCTGCAGGGGAAGATGGACTCAGACTCCGGAGAGCAGAGTGATGGAGATCTCTCTCCAGGTAAGTCTCACTCTATCTCAACCACATTTACTACAACACAACATCACTTTCTGACAAGTTCAGGTCACTGGGCTCTGAGCACATTCATTCTTCAGAGAGTGTAGTCGCTCTCCACAGGGTCAGTGAGTCACTCCGTCCGCTATTTCAGCTCATTTTCCAGGATTATGATCAGGTACTGGCTGTACCTTCGTATGGTCCATTTTCCTGGCACAGTAACCCGACCGACGCGGGTTTCTTTCCACATCCGAAGACGTCTTCATATTTAAAAAAGAGTCTTTCTCTCTTCATCTATCCCGCTGCCAGCAGCTCAGAGCTGTGATGTGTCAAAATGCACAGTCGTCTGTCACTCTGAGCTCAGTGACTGGCGGAGCCTGGTTTGAGTGCTGTGAATGAAAGCCGGTGGAATCACCAGCAGGAACAGGCTCCAACACGTGCGTCAACACATCCAGAGCTCCAGAGTTCATCGACACATCCTCCCCGAACGCTCGCACTGTTATCTTCTCTGTGGGTCATTTGGAGCATGGAAATATTTGGACTTTGCAAAACCCTGGAAGAGGTCTGCATGTTCCCCAGCATTCTGAGTGTGTGTATTAGTAGTTGAACTGTGGAAAATTTAATCCCAGGGGTGAAACAGCCTCCTGCAGATAAGCTGAGTTGAATCAACAGGGTTTTTTTTTTTTATAATATACGCATGTATTTCATGAATATAATTGAAAGTTTTCCTCTTCCAGAACAGTGATCATACACTCTAAGATTGAATGAGTCTGGCCAAATTTCAGCCTCGTCAGGTTTTGTTTACCATGCCATCAGACAGCTGACGCGTCAGAAACGTTGCTCGGTCGACGTCAGGCTCTCGCACGGTTGAAACTACGCAAAGTTGCGAATCCGCAAACCACGACGACACAGTGTCGGACGTCATGTCTGGAAGCCAAGTTGCTCGAGATGTGGCGTGTTGTGTTACTACTTTTATTACATTTCTGCTTCCGTCCTCATGCTCTCACACATCTTTGAGTCCAGATGTGCAGACATATATATGGTCTGGTGTGTTTTAGTCAAGTATTGGCACAAAAAAAGTGCACTTCTACCTTGTTAGCATTGTCGCTCGTTGCCATGGAGCTTTGAAAAAAAAAATCTTTATTGGCATTTTTGTCAATAGCCTAATGGGACTGCAGGGGCCAACAGGCTGGTTTTTTTTACACCAATAATGATTGGACGAGCACAAAATCATGAGCATTGATTATTCAGTGTTAGATATAACTCCATTAGCAGATCGTGTAAAGGTATTATTAGGTATTATGATGCACTCATTATTTATTATTTGACGGCACAGAGATTCGTGTGTTAATGAATTCTGACCATCTGTCTGTCCATCTGGACAACTGTCTGTCCGTCTGATGGTGAGTCCATAACTAACAGTAGATTTAGTGGTAAACACACGTCCTGAATACACATTCACATCATCTGTGATTTCAGGCAGACAGATCAAGGCTAAAACAAAATTAACCAGGACTCTTAAATGAAGCCACATTTTGTACATTTTGCGGCCAAACCATCGGCAGATGCTTTATCCATTCACTTTCATGTCAGTGATATGCACCGTTTCCCAATGACAGAGCCGGAGGTAAATCATTTTTCTACATATGCTGTGATCTGGTAATGCATCCAGCGACACAACACTGACCAAGTCTTTGAAGCGTATGGAGGTATTATCTTGTAAAGCTTATCTTTCAGGGCCTAAAAGCACATGTAGACACAGGATTGGTGACAGCAGAGGAAAAGCAGAGTGACATTTTTCCGTAGTTTGGAGAAAGCAGGAGTCTGACTCATTCTCAAAAGTCATGGTAATGCGTGTGTGCTGCAGTTTCCACTCTCTCCAGTTAACTGTCACAGACAACAAATATATCATAAAAAAATGTATAAGGTCAAATCCACGAGCGAAGCACGAGCAAATGTATTTTGAAAACAGACGTGTTTTGAAAACCCTGTCGCACACAAACACGACCCGTTTTTCCCGAAGGAGTTGATGAGGGTCGAGTGATTGATCTGCTCTGAAAAGTCAGCAGTGTAAACACGGACGTGTTTTGTTTCCAGTGCGGGTTTCGTACGTCTCCCTTTTTTAGTCGTTAGAAAGTGAGTTGATCTTACATGAGTCATGTCAGCGGATCATCTGTGGTTATAGCTATATAATCTCACATGTAAACACAACAGGTAACTTGGGGTTACAGCGCATACAGCAACAGTCCTCCATCTTTGATAAATCAGGGTGTAGGAAGACTCTCCAAAACCAGCGTCTATTTGGATTCAAAACAAATAAAACTAATTCAGTTGAACTACTTCAGTACAAGCAGGTGAACGTACATTTCGCTTGTACACAGTTTGAGCATGACTCAGTTAAACACGACTCTTTTTCTTTGCTTTTCCATTAGTGATAGTACCTGGTACATCGTACTTTTTTTTGTACATGCTCTGGCGAGGTGAGATGTGACGTCGACAGTCTGCCGCCCACTGATTGGTCTGTGACGTCTGTCAAAAAAGAATCAAATCGAACAATAAGTTAAAAATACTTGAAAACGTGTTCATCTACAACATTTAGCAAAGGAAATGTCTAAAATCTCAACATTTAACAGAGGAGTCTGGTGTATTGAAAGCCGACATACCGAACGATTCAGTGAACAAATCTTTTTAATGAATTGATTCTAATGATTCAGTTACACCGAAAAACAACCGTCACTAGTTTGTGTGTTTGTGTCGCGTATCAAACGATGTCACGGCAGTTTTCGTGCTATGGCGACTCCGTCCACGTTGAGGAGGTTCTGTGGAGAACCCAAACCCAGTCAGGTAGAGCATTCGGTCTAATGATTCAATTTGCGTCCTGTTTGATGTGAATGCAAGACATACAGACGGACAGATAGGTTCTATTGTTGTGATAAAGCCTGGAGAGTAGCTGCAGTGAACTCTACTTAACAGTAACTGCTGAACACACACACACATACACATACACACCTACAAAAGCTCACATTATTACCCATAATCGCCCAGTCATGCACTGATCATGCAGCTCTCCATGACCCACAGACTGATTCACCCAGCTGCCCTGTTCTTCCCGCCGTGCACAGATGACCACAATTTACAAGTCAAAGTGTCACCTGTTCTGACGAGTGTGCCGATCGCACCAAAGCCCGACACAGGCCTCTGAACAGTTCTATCACTCCACGTTCTATATTTGAGTCGTTTGTTTTTAGATTGACATTATGTTGGAGGACAGTGAATAATCAGCCCACAGTTTACTTTTGGCTGATTCATCGTGGTCCGTGCGCGACTCACTATCACACCAGAACCAAAAATCTGCCATCTGCGGAGCTATTTCCAGGCACGCCGTTTGTGTTTATTGCAGATTGTCTTTATAAAGGCAGACTCGCTGAAAAGAGAAGCCGCAGAGAGACTGTTGTAATAACAAAAGTGACGCTCGTCAGGGCCGTAGCTGTGGTTCCATTATAAACAAAACAGCAGCAGATGTTGTTTGATGACACAACTAACGTTTTAGATCATGTTCTTTATTAGTTCCCTTCTGCTGATATGTGTACACATACTAATAAACAATAAAATGCCGACGACAAAAAAGAAAAAGCAGCGAATTAGCATCCAGAGGAGAAGTGCCGTGTTGGCAGACTGGTCACATGACCCACACATGAGAGAGTCCTGCACATACTGTTAACACTTCCACACACACACTGATGAAATCATGCCCACACTCTTCTTTCTCATTCCCCCTGGGCTTCCCAGCACATGCATCCATGAGTTTTCTTCCCCCCCCCCACCTTTAATCTGGTCCACAGATGGAAAGCTCTCAACACATACACACACACACACACACACACACACACACACACAAGGGACACACCATGCAGGAGCTGGTTCTGGAAAATTGCAACATGAACTGAGCAACAAAACAAAAGAAAGAAAAAAGAGGAAAACAGAAGTGAATGTAAATGGAAAAGACAACTCAGGACAAACAGGTTTTTCAGCCGCGGCGAAAAAGTCAAACCGTGAAACTCCAGATCCGGTTGTGTGACCGGTGACGGTGTGTGAGAGTGTGTTGCGTCTCTTGTGCGCTAACACAATTCTTCTGTGGCATTAGCAGTGTAGTGTTTGACAGACATTTGGTGAGTGAGAGAATTGTTTCCCCCCCCACGGCTGAGCCGTTACCGAAACATGGAACCAGACCGCAGAGACATTTTGACAAAGCCTCGTAGTCACACACTGAGGAGGAGGAGGAGGAGGAGAAGCCTGTGGTTTCACTGGACGACCTGATGAAGCAAAGCAGAAATATTAACTAGTGGCGTCTGGTGTGAGCGGTAAAACTGTCTGAGGACCAGCATGAATCGAGAGAAGCCTGAAGTGGCGTCAGCCGGACCTTGAGCTATGAAAGCTGCACACAGGAGCTGTGGTTCAGCTCCAGTTGTTTTATTTCTTCAACTTGTGTTGAAATAAATCCACAATTGTCTCAAGGAATGTTTGAGGAAAATTGTTTCTATTTTTAGGGGCCTGGTGTCTGGTTTCAATTTGGACTTTGTGGTTCACACAAGTGTTTTCATCATCAATGCCTGATGTGTTTGTGGAAATCAGTGCAGTCTGGGTTTGTCTTGAAAACCATCAACTTCAAGGTCGGGGTCTGTGAGTCTGGACGAGGTTTGAAACAGTATCCGTCTTGGGTTTCGATTATAGTGTGTGTGTGTGTCGGTCTTATGGCGATAGTTAATGTGACATCATACCGACACGATGCTGTGTAGCCACCAAAATATTCAACACATGGCATGGTATTTATTTGACGATGGTCTGATGCACTTCTAGACTTTATAATTTGGCGTTAAAGTGTTTTCTAAGGGTTTGAATTTTAAAGGTCCGTTGAGTGGTCCTGTTGCACATATATGTTAGTTATGAAGGTCTACTTACATACATTAACTTGTTTTTATGCTCAAAAACCTCCTAGTTGCTGTAAACGAGCCGATAGAAATCCTCTATTCTGACGCTGTTCCTCAGCCGCGATATTTCAGACTCAACTCTAACCCCCAGAAGACAGACTGTGTTGTGATTGGCCAGCCAGCGTAGAGCCTTCCCAACTGTCTTGTGATTGGCCAGTAGCCAGAAGTGACATATTCAGCACACCAGCTCTCAGAAGCACAGCTCCCCCCTCTGGAACGGTGGATGCACTGCTCCTCATTATCAAAACATTGTTTTAACAATGTTTAAAAATAGTTTCGTCACGACTCCCCGCCGCAGTCCCTTTGACGACCTTTGACCCAGAGTCAGACCCAGAGTCAGAAGACACTGTCGCTCGTGAAACACCTCCACAACGGATGTTATTCTTCTTCTGTGGTTCAATGTACGCAACCGGATGTGCCCGGACTAGTGCCCGGAGCAGGAGGATCTGCTGTTCAGGAGAACCGCTGTTTACGTAACCGGACCGGGTTTTTTCAGAGATCTCGCTGAGCCTGAGATTACAATAAAACACAGCGTTCTCAGCAGTGACTGAACTGTTTGTTTAGAACCTTCAGGGCTTCATAAACAAGGTAATGACGCAGATACACACTAAAAAACAGTGTTAATTGGAACTTCAGGTCTAGGTCTGCTTTAAAAAAAAAATCTGTCTCAAATGATGAGAAATATCTGAATTTTGCAAATGACCTAGAATACTCTCTAAAAAACTTTTGTGTTTTTTTTTTGTTTTTTTTTTATTCCATTCCAGTTATTGCTTGGAAGTGAAGAGACAGTGTTGACAAATCAATGGACCGAGTGTTTCTAGCTCCACCCTTTTTTTGTTTTTTTTGGGACATTCTGTGAGGGCACTCGTAGGGTTGGTTTGTGAAAAATATCATGACTGGCTGTGTTTATTACAAAAATATGTGGTCAATAGACTTTCTTTTCCCCGTTATTACCAAAAACATAAATCACTGATGGCTATAAGGATGCTTCAGACCCAAATTCTGAACCCGAGCATTCACATACAGATTATTCCAACATGTATATAAACTTTTCCTCTACCTCTTCACTTAAAAAGTTAACATTGAACATTGAATTGAAGAGTGGGAGGCAATTATACACTCACAACTGAAATAACGGCTAATTATAACACTTTGTGTTTGTGGTACGATAAAGTGTTGAGTATTTAACTGCATTTCACAGCAGTTGGTTCAGGATTATGTCATTTCAGGCTGATTTTGGTAAGGAAAAGTGTTCCTGGGTGGTGGTGAAAGGCAGCGGACCAGGCAGAATTAGAAATTATATTTATTATACAATTATATTAGTGGGTTTGGATATTTCATAGGAGACAATGGCAACAGTGAGAGTCTTAAATTCCACACTCCGTTTCCCCGCAGTCACTGGGATTTGAATTAACTCGCTTAAGGATCAGGTTTTTGGTCAGTTGTGGAGAGGGTTAAGCCGAGAGAAGGAATGCAGTCCCTAAAAGTCAGAAACGACTACCAGTGTGTGTGTGTGTGTGTGTGTGTGAGTGTGTGAGTGTGTGTGAACCACAGTTATTTCCTGGTCATTAGTTAGTGGTGCGTTGGCAGCCAAGGGAGCAGCAGCACATTGGATTTAACCCAAAGGCATGCACAGTAAAAGGCCTTCAAGGCTCAAAGTACAAGCACATTTTATCACTCGAATCTAATTAAAGAAAGAGCAACCTTTCATAGACGCACGGAAACTCTACTGTTCACGGACAACCTTTGTTCCTCTATAATCCCACATTACTTTAGGCTGTAGCATCTAATAGAATTTAAACACCTTACGTTTCAGCACAAATGGCTATTTCCCCCTCAAACACTGGTGGTGTAGAAATAGTAAATCCTGACACTTGATGCACAAAGAGCATTTCTTTCTCTGGCTTCTTTGACATTTGGTAACATCAGGTCGATCTAAAAAGAAAAATCAGTATAATGTAATCTAATGCGAGCATACTGTACTCTACTGTACCGGCCTTATGTTTGCTTGAAGGAAAACAAGTAAACAACAGTGTCTAGAGTCTTTTTCAAATGCTGGCATATTTCTCTGAATTCTCTGACCTGCATGACAAATAGATGAGCAGAGTGATGTGGACCATTCCCACTGTAATTTGCAACGTCAGAAAGCGTCGCTGCGCGTTTCCCATTAGTCTGTGGCGAGTCGTGCTGTTATTACCTCGAGCGAGGAGGGTTCGTCCGACTGTGAGCGGAATAACTCAGAAAAAATTACAGAACATATTCTGATGAAATCTTCTGTGCATGTAGATTATAGCCCAAAGAAGAAATGATTAGATTGTGGTGATGTGGATATGAAACCGACCGGCTTTGGCGGAGGTTTGTACTCTCTGAGTGCTTTACCTATTGTTTTTTTAATGAATTAAAACTGCAGTGTGTAACTTTTGTTGTTTTTTTTGTTTGTTTTGTTTTTTTCAAGACATTGACAAGATTAGAAATAATCATTTTATTCCAAATAATAATGTTGCCCTTTCGTCAAAGAAGCAGCAAAACTGTTTTCAGCTGTGCTAACATCATTGTACAAGGGTTTTCTAATCATCCAATAGTCTTCTAATGCGATTAACAAACACAATGTACCATTAGAACAGTGGAAATAGGCCTCTATACACCTATGTACATATTACATAAAAAACCACAATAACAATGTATAAAGTGTATTTATTTTATTTATTTCATTTAATGTTATATTCACTGAAAAAAGTGCTTTTTCAAATATAAGGACATTTCTAAGTGTCAAACTGCTAGAATGTACATATCCACTCTGGAGACAATAAAAGCTCATCTGCAATGTTCTCTTGACGTAAAACAAATCACTTTTTGTGTGCAGCGCCGACCTGAATAGATCTAAACACACTAAACGCTTCAGTGAGACACGACGTGTGAACTCATTTTTGACAACACAGGCAACATATTTCAAATGTTAGCGGTTGCATGATAACACATTAATCTTTAAGCGGGAGAGTTTTTGAACTGGGGTCACCGTTATGTGGTCGGTGTTTGATTGGCAGAGCGAGATTACGATGACTGGTTTTTGTCCACAGTCTTGTGTGTGTGGTCATAGGTTTAGGCAACAAAAGCACTTTGGTTTGGGGGGAAAACGGTTGTTAAATGGAAACAATGTTCGGCCTCAAGTCACTTACTGTAACTTTTTCTGCATCAAACCAAAACCGCAACCCCCGAGCGCCCTCCAACCTTGATAAAGTTCTGCTATTCTTCAATCCATGAGCGATACCTGCTTATTCTTTACACAATACTACTATTCCTACTACTCTTTAGTGCATTAAACAAGGGGATATTGTTCTGTAAAATTAGCTGCACTGGCAGGAAAAACTACACTTTCTATTGATTAAAAAATGTAATCCAGCCACTTCAAAACATATGCTGAGGCTCTGTGTTATATATAAATATCATTTCTTGGAGACGAGATTCTATTACCTTCAATTTTTTTTACAGTCCAGTTCCAGCAAAAATATCCAAATAACATAGATTATAGCCAAGGGAAATGTGTTTTTGATGGCAGCGATCCAGCTGTGTATGCCAGCAGTTTAAAGCAGGGGCTGGGGATTCAGCTGCGGCGAACGACGACGGACTGAGCTTCTCTGTCAGTAAGTCCAGGATTCTCACTGCAAACTCACTTCGACTGAGGCCGAGCTAGTAAACAAACCAGGAGGCCAGAGTTATGGGAAAAGCTGGCACAGCCCAGGATGATTGTGAGTGTGTGTCTTTGTAAACGATGCCATGGCATGCTGAGACTTGGCCAAGGTCAATGAGAGGAGCAGCACACCAAGGGCCGGAAAACGCTTACTTCCAGCTCAGTGTCGTAGATCTAGTGAGAAATGGACAGAAGAGGAAGAGATCGTCGCAAAAGAAAAGAGAGATGTGAGCTTCACAAAAGACACGCAGTGCAGCCGGCGTTTAACACAGCTGCAGGTTAAAAAAGGGAAAAGATGGCTGAGGATGAGGTGTTTTTCTTGTTCTGCGTGGGTCTGATTCTGATGTACGTGTCGACAGAAGGACGACGGTGAAAATATGAACGTGTGATTCCATCTCTCCTTCTTTGAGACACGTCTTTCCATCACGTTTTGACACATCTGCAGATAAATAGACAAACAGACTTTCTCCGTTTCGCTTCTATTAATCTTGTGAGAATTGTCAAAAATGTAAATATATGTATTGCCACACAGCTCTGTCCAATCCCCCCATCCATCAATCCTTCATTCTCTCTTTCACTATAAAAAAAAAAACCTTAGTTGCTTTATTTCAGATGGAATAGATTAAGGGAAGTAAGTGTGTGTTTCACTTCCAGTCCAGATAAAGTAAGGAAACCCCGATATTTCACCCTCTTGCTCAGTCTCACAGTCTGTCATTACAGTTCACACACAAAACACACCCACCCACACATTTGCACCGACGGCCTATAAATAGAGTTATGAATTAAATTAATTCCAGGAGAAGGTTGGATTGTTTCTGCAAACTCTTGCACAGCCTCAGTTCTAAAATATTGAATTTTTCCATCAGCCTTTTCTAAGCGTTGTTTATCTGCTCCAAACAATTTGCTGTCTTTGCAGATAAAAGTGTACAAAGCAGCACTTCCTGTGTGCACAGATGGTTCCGGGGACCTCTTGGACACTGGCCCCTGAATGCACAACCTGGTTCAAGTTTGAACATTAACAAAATCCTTTATTTATAGGGAAAAATGTTCAGTATTTCCAACAGGATCTGGTTATTGTGGCAGAGCTCTGTTCCAGAGAAGCTCCCACAGGACAGGAGCAGGGACGGGGGAGAAAGCCTCCAGCCTGTTCCCATGCCCAGATAATCAGCTAACTGGTTCTCCTGGCTCTTTAGCTAAACAATAGCAGACATTAGCGAACCACAGCTGGTGGAGACATTAGTTTTACACCAGAGGAGAGGTCAAAGGGCAGGTATCTCACAGGGCCCTGCAGTTCACGCTGCGTCCGCAACAGGATGTTCCCTGCACCACTTCTCAGCCTCTGCGGACGAAGCCGCTTTCTGTGGTTCGCTCGACGACAAGTGACTGTGACGAGGCCAAGGGCAGAGCGAAAGGCAGAGGTCAAATCGCTATCTCTCCGTCGGTGACAGGCGATCAAACCGGCAGCACATTAATCAATCAGACGTCTCCTGCCACTGCCAGGTTTTCCCCTTCATCTCTCTGGCTTGTGGACAAGGGCCGGCTGAGGCACCGGTGAAGCGGATGAAGGCAATCTGCGCTCGTGTCCCTGCTGAGGGGCCTAAGTGCTTTACTCTGGACTGTTGGTAACAACCATCCATTCATGTACAGTACATGTCTGAATGCTACCAGTGAATCCTGGTAAATGCTCTCTAATCTGATCCAAGAAACCACATTCAGAGGTGGTTTGAGGACTCGTGACCACAAGATAGATTAGAGATCTCAGCTGATGCTCTCTGATAAAACTGCTGTAATTTAAAGGAGACGTATTATACCCTCTTTCTCCAAGTGAACCCAGTTCCCTGGTGTCCTAATGAACATGTCTGTGACATGCTTTGGTCAAAATACCTTAAGGATGAAGCACCACAGCAGTTCAATCACTCTGCCAAAACAGTCCTGTTTAGAACGCTCTGTTTTGAGTGTCTGTCTCTTTAAATACAAATGAGACACAGGAAACTACGTCAGCGTCACTGAGGCTCCAGCAGCTAACAGCAGTTAGCATTTGGAAAAACCATCATTTGCCTACTCTAGCTGATCACTATTGCCCTCTCTTGCACTGTCACAGGTTTTAGGGACGAAGCAGAGTTCAGCAAGGAATGTGTCATTATGACGTAGCAATGAGTGCGGAAATCAACCTTGCGTGTTTTATGTCGCATCAGCGCGAGTAGAGCTTAGATTCACTTGAGCTTAGATTCACTTGAGCTCTTCTCATTTTCCTTTTCCTCTCTTTGTATCTGCACACACACACACATACATCTGTATGGTCAGACTTGTTAAAAACATCATGAATGTCCTCGCAAACAAACATGACATCATTGCGTATTTGAATTTAAGAGCAAAAGAAGCCAGATGTGATCACGGGAAATGCATCCAGGAAACATTTCAATGCCAGGTGTGAAGTCTGTTCACATGCGACTGGATCACTGAAGACAGATGCTAATACCAGGTGTGAACAGGGCCTTAGTCAAAGTAGAGACCGGTCGTTGGATAAATAATATTTAGTGGTTTCAAACACCGTCAGTTTGAAGTGAACATCACTAACAGGTTTGTTATTATGTATAATTACAAGAAATGCTGAGTCAAATACACGGAGGTTACAGGAAGGTGGAGGAGTTAGCAATAATTACAGTATATGATCAATTTGAGAATGAGATTTTTGTCATTATACACAGGTACAATGCAATTCTGTGCTGGTAGTAAATAAATAAGAAAAATAGAAATAGAAAAAAAAACGACTACTAAGACAATTAAAAAAGGATCTGAGATTGACAATTGCACAGATATTAAGTCACTCAGATGTTGGACATAATGATATATATGACGATATTTCATCCTGATTTTCAAAATAAATCAATTTGATTTCTGACTATTGGCCTGATTTTTGTCTATCTTTGGTTTTGGGAAAGCATTTATTGCACTTAATGCACCTACTTAACTCAAGTTATTTTGACTACACACTTGAGTGAGGACATTTTGGTTGGTCCTCACTTTGTTTTCATTGAAATCACTTCCTTAGGTTGCTGTAACATGCTATACTCTGTTTGTCAAAAAAAAATAAAAAATTAACATTTTGGACGACATAGTATATAGTACTATAGGACTTTTTTGTCAAATTTTGGACCAAACATTTTGCGTCAATTTTTTTTCAAATTTTGGACCAAACATCTTGGGACCAATTTTTTTTTTCAAATTTTGGACCAAAAATTTTGCGTCAATTTTTTTTTCTAATTTTTGACTTAACATTTTGGGTCCAATTTTTTTTTTCAAATTTTGGACCAAAAATTTTGCATCAATTTTTTTGTCTTTTTTTCAAATTTTGGACCAAACATTTTGGGTCCAATTTTTTTTTAAAATTTCGGACCAAAAATTTTGCGTCATTTTTTTTCAAATTTTGGACCAAACATTTTGGGTCCAATTTTTTTTTCAAATTTTGGACCAAACATTTTGGGTCCAATTTTTTTTTTCAAATTTTGGACCAAAAATTTTGCTTAAATTTTTTTTTCTAATTTTTGACCAAACATTTTGGGTCAAATTTTAGTAGATGTCATTCATGAAGTAGATATTTGTAATTGTGTTGATTTATAAAGTGGAAATGCTGGTCCTCACTTTGTTAGCTCTTTTACCCGGTCCTCAGTATGCAGCAAGTACAAGCATGTGTGTGTGTGTCTGCTTTGTTATGTGTGTGCAACACACGCCAGCACAGGGACAGAGTATGGGAATAAGAGAATGGAACAAATGTCACCGCGAAGAAATGGAGGGGAAACTCAGCGTCAGCATTGTTTGTTATGGTACGATTGTTTATGGGATGCAGCAGAAATGGTTATTATGATAGCGATGTATGGTAAAGCCTTATGAGACCTGAAGCACAAGGGTTTAAGAACATTTTGGAGGAAGGTTTGAGATTGTGTGTTTCTGTTGTCACTGATTCCTTCAAAGGATGTTAGTTGTTCCTCGTGTCCCAATAGCGTAAACAAAAAAAGTTGTATGGAAAAAGAAACTTGGCGTCACTATCCCTCACAATACGGGAATGAGCACTATCTGATTTGTCATTTGGACAAAATGGAATAATTGACTGGAATATCTGTCGTTAACCGACCTGTCAACCTGGTTCATAATGATAACTATGTTAAAATAAAGACGTTTTCTTACAGGTGATGGTTTGGTATGAATCCTTCTGGGTTTGTGGCAGCTGTCACAGGTTTTTTTTATTTTTTGGGGGGTGGGGGGTTGAAGCCTGCTGCTGCTGTGAGCTTTTCTCGACTTTAAGAGTCAAAATTTTTAGGTTTAGTTTGCTGCACAGTTAATGAGCGCTGACAGCATGTCATCCGAGCACGGCGGTGGGTCTGAATGACGGGTTTGTTGGTCTGAGATGTTGTGTCAGACAGACTCTCCATGCAGTCCACCTGCAAATAAACTGTTTTACACCACTGTCAGTTAACCACAGGCTAAAGATAATAAGTTTACTCTACAACAAAATCCCCAAAGCTCTGGCTGGGGTTGAAACTGCAAATAAATGTCAAGTAATAAACTAAGACACCGTGTCTGCAGGTGAAGTTTTATTATGACGGGAGCAAATCGACAAAATCTTCATCTAGGTTTCACAAACCTCTAATCAATTAGAATTACATTTGAAAAGTAAGTGGCTTTCTTCTTCTTTTAAATTGAATTTGCATGGATTTCTAAAAGTCTATATTTGGGACAATGATTGAAGACGAAAATAATTTCATATGTTTTAATGATTTTAATATCAGTCTACAACAGAACAAAATGTGTCCTGGAAACACTATTTGGCAGCATTCAGTGATAATCCTCGAGTCAAATATATATGCAAACATGTTATATAACATCATCAGTACAAATACTGTACACCGTGAACAATGGTGCATGACTCAGTCAGATCCATAAGTTGATTTAGCAAATTGTGCCCCAGTGAATTTGTTGATTCTGCACTTTATGATGTTCCCATGACCGCTATTTATGTCCTCTGGGCCTCTTGTGTACTTTTATGCCTCTCCTTATCTATGTTCCACATTTGGGTCAAATAAAAACTAGACTCATGCCGAGACAGGCAGCACCTGCACAATCCACTAACACACACAAACCCCTCACATCCACTCGTCTTCTTTCAGCTGAACGCCTTTTACAAGCCTCCAGATCTGAGAGGAGCATAAATCTGTGTTTCCTATTATTACGTTTAAAGGACCACTGTCGTCCACTGGAACCTGTGAGCTCCGGTTTCAGCCGGAGACGCGTGGACAACGGAGGATGAACTTTAAACTCCGTAGCTCAACTTCACACAAATAAAAGTCATTAAGGTATTAAAAGGCAGTTATTTATTAACCCTAAATGTCAGTATGGCCTTCTACGTACATCCTGAGCAGCTGTTAAACGCAGCAGAATGATCTCACTCAGGCATTAAGTGGCCTTTGGAAACTGGCTCAGAGTCAGATTTTACATGATATGAAAAAATGCACATCATGGCACGACAGTATAATAAGTCTCACGATCTCGCAGTCCTTGGGAGTCTAACATATGCCAATACAAAGTCATTAAAGATCCAGTAAAGAAATATTGACGTGTCTCCAGAGGATTTTGTAATGAATAAAGTAAATCAACATTCAGATAACAAGCCACATTGTTCAAATTTGATTAAGTC
Source organism: Microchirus variegatus (assembly GCF_963457635.1). Lineage (NCBI taxonomy): Eukaryota > Metazoa > Chordata > Actinopteri > Pleuronectiformes > Soleidae > Microchirus > Microchirus variegatus. The sequence goes on along the minus strand of NC_139815.1, from coordinate 26,706,360 downwards.
CTGATTCATTACAGATTAGATTTTGACTGTCCAGTGTGTCTTGTGTCTGACTTGCATGTAAATATGACAAGCATGTGCACATTGATCGCATTTCATAAGCCACGTTACAAGCATAATTAAAAATGTGCATTTTACATTTGAAAAGGCATTAGTTTCCCCAAGATTAGACTTCTGCACTGCCACACTGAGACACCTGAGTACTAAGTGCAACAAGAAACACTGAACACATCACTCCAACACTCTGAAGTCTTCACTGACTCACAGTCAAATACAGGAAAGTCTCTCAACTCAAATCCCTGACTGGTCTATAGCTCTAAGACACATCTCTGACCTGCTTTCTCTCCAGAACCCTGACATGTTCAGACTCTGGCTTTTTAAACACACTGGACGTATTATTGCAAATGTAAAAGGTGCATTCAGTCGTTATGAACCCACTCTCTCTCTCTCTCTCTCTCTCTCTCTCTCTCTCTCTCTCTCTCTCTCGAACCAACTGCCCGAGGACTTTAGATGTGCTACAACGGTGTCCTTTAAAAGCAAGTTTAAAAACCTACTGGATCTCTCAGGCTTATGTGTGAGTTGCATTATTAATATACTAATATATATCTATGTATTTTAATGTTATGTTAATGTATAATTTACTTTATTCTGTTTTGTAATCACGTGTAAAGCACATTTAGACAACTTTATATGAAAGGTGCCAGACAAAAGCTTTTGCATGCAATGTCAACAACAGAAGACGTGATATTCATCAGTCCACTCCATATTGCTGCAGAAATGGAAACTAAATCTCATACAAATGTGTGTATGAGATTTAGCTCAAGATCAGTGGTTCTCAAACTTTTATTTTTTTATACTAAGAACCACCTGAGAAAATACTGAGCTCTTGAAGTAACACCATTATCACCAATGTTAAAATACAGTGGTGTAAATAGACTTTTCACAGGAGGCAGATTTATTCCCAATAAAATAATGTGTGTGTGTGTGTGTGTGTGTGTGTGTGTGTGTGTGTGTGTGTGTGTGTGTGTGTGTGTATACGCAATATGATTCAAAGAACCACACACTAAAGTGACAAATCTGGAAAAAGCCATGAATAATTTGGCCTCAGGCACATTAACCCCCAGTAAATTGCCTTGGGAATAATACACAAGGCCCTATAATGGACATCCTGGTGATGTGTGTGTAGATTGCACATATTAAGGCTTTACAAAACACATTGTTGAGTCAAAGTATATCACATTTTTTCAGTTCAGTAGTTCTTTCATTTTTGTTCATAAAAACGAGCCAAGCAAACTCTGAACCGTGATAAATATCCCACATATTCAATCCCATTTTAAACATTCTGAGTACTTTTTGCTCAAGTGTGTTTATGTAGTGAGTGAAAATATCAGATTGTCTAGGTTGTGCTGAAAAAAAGGATATAAGACATAAAAACTCTGTATGTTTTTAACAAGCCTTAAAGGAGTCATATGTAAGAATGTGGCCAAAAACAGTTACTACACTCACTACACAAATACAGAGGTCTTTTAGGTTTTGTTTTCTCCGCCATTGTAGCTCAGACGTAACTGGCAACCCGTGGTTGCTCGGCAGCTGAGACTCTACTGACTGCAATGATTGGTAGACGGCGGTAGGTGGCGCCACATGCCAAAACATGATTTCAGAACATAAAGATGATTTGCAGTCTGCAAAATATATTTTTTTAATGCAAATATTTTGTCTGTACTGTTGTTGTTGGTGAGTTCAGTTTGTTATATGAACATTATTCCTGAGTCTCTGTGACATATTAGGAGGATTTTATGATTTATTACATGCACCTTTAATGCTCTGTTATTTAAGGGTTCATGTATAATAAAATAATCTAATTTGAGACACTTAAGTCTGGTAAGGTGAGAGTAGCCCCTCTGGTCCTCTGACGTCATCTGACATGAGTCAAAACTGTCATATCAGTATTGATATGAAGCACGTCAATACTGAGCGGTTTGAAAAATGAAATATGAATTTGAACAACGTAGCTCGTAATGTGAACGTAGCCACGTGAAGTAACACAAATCTGAATAGAAAATCAGACTGGATTTGTTTCCACGCAGCCCTGAAAAAAAAAAAAATGTGATGAGTCACATCAGTGGAGTGATATGAGTCACTTCAGCCTGGTAATCTGAATGTACCCAGAGACGCTAGAAAATAAATCCCTTTTACCTCGAGCTTCACGAGTCGAGCTCTCGTACCATCTGGCGTCACATTCAATTTTATTATTTATTAAAAACCCTTTTACTACTGACGAATAACCCGCAACCATTGTTTTGTCCTGAAGTCTTGTTAAGTGCAGAGTCTGCAGCGACTCTGTACTGGGAAGCAAAGGTCACAACAAAAAAAGATAAAGCGAGGGTCAATCTGTCACCTTTGTTTTGTTCCCCTGTGTAAAGAGCATTTCCCCTGACATTTTCCTCCACCATTGATATATTGTTGTGTCCGCTCACGTTGAAATGGCACAGCTGACGGATGATGGCAAACTGTTTTTACAGGACGCTTCTTTTGTGGACTTTTCTGTACGACTTCATCGTCCGCGGCTCGTGCGTGAAATATGAACGAATGCAACAACTGCAGATGTCCACAGCTGTGCCCCTTATAAAAGAGTAACCGAAGAGAGAAATGTGTGGGAAATCGTTGCCATTTGAGAGTTTACAGGATGCAAAGAGGGGTTTGGCAACTGTCCATCCGAGCGAGGCGTGGAGCGACCGTTCACTTATTCCAAACATCAGCGGCACAAAATGGAAAGTAGGTTACAGATGGAAAGTAAATGCACAGGAGGAGATGTTGGTGATGGCTACAGATGGGAAAACCTTTGTGTGGAGTTAAATGGCACGACCAACCTTTCTGCACCTTTGAGCTTTGGTTGTCTGTCAGCAAAATTGACCGTTTTTCTGTTTGGACTAATAACGTTTAGAGGGAGCAGGTGCTTCAGCAGCAACTTTGCCTCTTTTTTCCCCACCTTCTCCTTTTTGTTCTCCTTTCACAACGTAACTAATCTAATCCCACTTATATGATTATGTATGGATATACACTCATGGTGAAAATACCATATGTAGTTTCTGTATCTATAACAAACAGCGTGTCATGCACCTGTGAAGAGAATGGTCTGGTTTTGTTCAATACGGAAGGCAAGCATGTCGTCATTGGCAACCGCATACAAGCATTGTGTCCACCCCCTTGTCTGTCTGTGTGTGTGTGTGTGTGTGTGTGTGTGTGTGTGTGTTACCTGATATGCCAGGTGTCTGCAGAAGCTCTGAAAGGTGAAACAGGAAAAAAAAAAAAACATCAACTAATTAACAGCTGCAGAGGTGAATGACTCAATTCTCTCCGCTCCATGGTTGATTTTATTTCACTTTTTTTTTTTTTTTTTTTTTAATCTTCCATTTATAACATTCAAACACACTGGAAAATATAACCATTATTATGGTTTCAACACCTCCTTTAGTCGTGTGTATATATATATATATGTATATATGTATATATATACAGTACAGACCAAAAGTTTGGACACACTTCCTCATTCAAGTAAATGGAAAGGTGTGTCCAAACTTTTGGTCTATACTGTATATATATATATATATGTATATATGTATATATATATATATATATATATATGTGTATATATATATATATATATATATATGTGTATATATATATATATATATATATATGTGTATATATATATATATATATATATATGTGTATATATATATATATATATATATATATATATATATATATATATATATATATATATATATATTTAATATTATTTTCTAAAATCCAGTGAAATTGCATTCGGCATCACTATGTCAAATGAGTTCAGGTGCAGTTCTTTTTGCAGTGCATCTCTTCTATCAGTCACTCCTCCCGCTTAAGTACTTTATGTACATGTAAATACAATAAATGCAAAAATATGGCAGTAAAATGAGCAACACGAATAAAAAAGAGGCATCTTAAAATAGTGTACGAAGTAATATGATGGTTTAAGGAATGCTCAGCTAAGAGGTTAGCAGGTTTTCAGAGTAATTGTATACATATATATAAAAATATATATATATATATATATATAAAAAAAAAAATATATATATATATATATATATATATATATATATATATACACATATATAAATTTAGTGGTTGTGGTGTCCTCAGGTCTCACTCTCTGTTTTGGATTGTTTCACTGACTTCTTAGTTTTTTTATCGACTATTTATCCTTTTATCACAAAGATGAAAAGGTAAAAATGTCTTGTTTGAGTTCACTCTTGTCTTGTTCAGGGAGTTTCCAACATTGTGCTCACTTGGCTTAACCTGCTGTTTCACCAATACAGGGAGCATCTAACGTTACATATAAAAAAAAAAGAGTGTGGTAAATGGTTTAACCCTTGGTGCTCACTCAGCACGGATCTGTGCCTCAGGTGCACCCATGGTAATTTGCCGTGGAGATAATACACAACTCCTTATATGGACATCCTGGGTGGGTGTGCGTTTATAGGTCACATAGGTCACATTTTTTATGATTATTATGTCATGATTCATTTCATATTGCATTTATAGTAGTGATATAAAGTAGCAATAATGTAAAGTTCATAAAAAAAGTGAAGTCACCTTTGAACTGTGACATAGTTTCACAAATTCAATCTAATTTTAAACATTTGGAGTACTTTTTGCTCAGGTGTGTCAATATATATGGTGAAAATTGTGTGGTTTTTTGGCTAGGTTGTGCTGAACAAAAGGATACAAGACACTCTTTATTGCATTTATTACATTCTTATAGCCTCTGTATATACACTGTATGTGTAAACATGGATTTAAACATGGAGTAATGGAAAAAAGCAGCCGAAATGCTCTGTGTTCTCAGGGTTAATTATGACAAGAGTGTCCCTGACTGAATTTCAGTTAAGGACTCCAAATTTACTCCAGACATTGACTGGTTGCACATATTTTGTATAGGATCCAAATCCTTGTAGCCCACACAGCCATTGGTCTGACAAAGCTGGCTTTATGGTGCTAGATTGGTATGGTATTGGTTTGATCATTCAAAAGTTGTTGTTTTTTCTTAACTGCCCGATTCCATTATATTTATCTTGAAGCCTAAAATAAATCCCTGCCACTGATCACACACTCACACACTCACTCAGTCAGACATGTAAGTCCTGCAGACAGTGTTCTGGCTGAAAAGCCCACAAGTGCCTCCAGCGATGACTCAGTAAAGGCCGGTTGGCCCTCGTCTGTGCTAGCCGCCGGTGCTGCTAACGGTTCATTTCTCTGGTTACTCTGGACCGAGACCAACACAAGCCTCGGGAAGCCGACTCAAAGCCCAGCTGCCCGGCACACTGCAGGAAATGTCCATGGCATTTAGCGCCCAGTTACTAAAAATGAGTAAGAAAACTCTTCATGGTCCCGGGATCAGCAAATGTAATCTCAAAATAAATCTCTCGATGATAACGGAGTGATCTTTATTACATGTGGGTTATACCAGGTGGCACTAACTCTAACAATGACGTCAATTCAACCAGAAAAAAACAAAGATCATTCGTGGAAGCTCAGGGCTTTTCAAGGAACTTTTAGGACCTTAAGCAAAAGAGTTTATTGAACCAAAACAACACGTCATGTGGTTTTTTAGGGTCCCCAGGATATTTCCTGCTCTACCTACCTTGTTAGAAAAACCCTGATGTAGAGTTCTTCAGTTTAAGCAGATAACTGAATTAACTCTAGCTTTTGGGTTGATGATGATGATTCGCTAAGTCTTAAAAAAAGACCATAAAATGACCATGAGATGTTTTAATTAAAGTTAATTAGCCAGTTTATTCAGAATTTAAAATCTAATTTACAGCCAGCAACTTTGGTTGATAGTTATGTAGTGGAAAGGGGGTTTAACTGCAGCTGCTCATGGATTAGTATTTTGGTTCATTCAGGATTGGTTCTTCAAAGTCTCTTGACTTGGCAACCTGAAGACTCTGGGGAGGAGTGGGGGAGATTTTAATTCAGATTGCAGTAACCAATTTAAAACTCTGGTTTCATATCCTTCCAGTCTGGCTTGAAAATGGAGACCCCGGTCTGAATCACTGGAGAAGAGTCCAAGTTAGGCTCCCATTACCCGAGTCTGAGTCATTGAGGTTCAGTCACTGTTATTGAGTCCAAATCCCTGATCTAAACCATTGCACTGGCTCAATCATCAGTTGATTCGTTTCTGCATGTTCAAGCAGTCCTATAAAGGTGTACAGCACCATCTTCACCAGTCTGTATCAGAGATAGACGATCAGTAACACTCTGGTCTGTTTACCGACAACTAACCTAGCGTGACGCAACAACCACACTTATGAATCAAAGTTGCAAAAAAAAAAGTTTTGTTGTATAATTCAGGTCCTCTGTGCCATGTGATTCTTGGCCTTAAGCGTTTTATCTGTTTAGTAATTGGAGGATTCAAGTTGCTGAGTCAACCGTGAAGCCGTCGGCCAGGACTCATGCTGACACTAACAACAAGAGCCGGTGCTGAGGGGATGAGGAGTTTAGAGAGAAAAGGGAGAAGAATCCAAAAGGATTAAAGGAGACATTATTATACCCTATTTCTAGTTAGTTCCCTGGTGTCCTAATGAACATGTCTGTGACATGCTTTGGTCAAAATACCTTAAGGATGAAGCACCACAGCAGTTCAATCACTCTGACAAAACAGCCCTGTTCAGAACACTCTGTTTTGAGTGTCTGTCTCTTTAAATGCAAATGAGACACAGGAAACTACATCATCATCACTGAGGCTCCAGCAGCTAACAGCAGTTAGCATTTGGAAAAGCCATCATTTGCCGACTCTTGCCGGCACATTGCCGTCATATATAAAATGTATCCACTGGACACGTAAATCCTCTGAGGCTGGAAGTTTGTGTAGAACTCTTCGATGACTTACGATCTTCCGAATACTACTGCCCTCGCCTGCACTCTCATGTTTTTAGGGACTAAGCGGAACTCCACAAGACAACAATTCCAGGAATGTCTCATTGTGACGTAGCAACGAGTGCTGAAGTCAACATTGCATGCTTTATCTCCTGTACTTGCCTACTCATAGCGCCTCCAGAGTCCCAAATAAGTATTAAAATGATTAAAAAGTTGATTTTGCATAATATGTCCCCTTTAAGGAATGAGGATGAGAATAAGGGAGAACTCTGAACTGTAGGAGACGAGAAAGGAGTTGGGTGGAGAACTTTGGGCTGCAATCTACAACTGCAGACTCAGAAAGTATAGAAGAAGACTATGTATAGCCATCTTGTCACTTCCTTGACATAATGGTCTCAGACTAAAAGGAAACTAAATCGGGCCAGATGGGCATTTTTTGCAGTACACCACCTTTGGCAGGGCAGGTTTGGCTGCTCTCCATGGTCCACACTGGACGCATGTTCTGATCCAGCACAGCAGAAGCTGTTGACTCAGCACTCTAAAAACATCAGGCAGAACAAACAGAGACTGTCTAGTCAACAGCCGCAGTCAGAGAGCAGCGTGCACCTTGCTAATCCTGATGTTGAAAGTAAACATCACAAACTCCCAAAACACCGTTATGCAACCACGTTGATTTGCTGGTGGCTTCTGTGACTAGACTCCCGGTTTGTTTTCAGTCTGTGAAAACATTATACTCGAGGATAAGCAATGCAGGGAAAATAATAAAGAGGCGAGTGAGCGAGTGTCAGAGCAGGAGGGAGAAAAATAACAGGGGAGACAGTTTTTGGAGTTCTTCTCTAACTCCCTCTGACACTCAGTGACAGGATGTTTGTGAGTGTGTCGGACGACTCAGCATCTCCACGTGCACTTTCAGAATCATCCGTCCTCACTTGCTTTACTGCATGCGCTAAAATCTTCAGCCAGACTGAATCACCCACCACTCTGACTCACACTTCAAGCATCCCGGTGTCTCCTTGACTCGTGCTTACCACTCTTCATTTTTTTTTTTTTTTTTTCTTCGCCATTTGTTGATATGCAGACGTGAGATAAGGGGTCGAGCAAGTGAGTTAATAACCACCTGCTGGTCCTCAGAGAAAGGCTCCAGGCTGTGAGGTGGGTGGTAGCACAAGTATAGCATTAGTATAGACAGCATATAATTAAAAAAAATGGACAGTGTCTGTGATTCTGGAGTGTGCAGCCAACGCAGAAGTGTCTGAAACTTGTGTTCTCTTTAACGCACGTCAACATCTGGTTCTCTGAAAGCAAAACTTTGAACGTCTGGTCAGTGATTCGCCTTTTTCCAGAGAGCAAAGAGTGGTAGACGTCACTTCCATCATTTGGTCGACTATGGTACAGAATGGAGTGGTAAAGCCCAGAGTCAGGCTCGGTTTCAACTGACAACAACAGTACTTTTATTTGGTAGGTGGAGTGTGCGATGTGCCCAAAGGCAGCATAGTGCAATGACAATAAATGACGACATTGAACGCGGCACAACAGACTACAACTCGATGAACAACATCAGAGGACGTCCAGCTGCTCTTTTTTTCCCTGCTCAGTTTGTGGCAATTTGTCTCAACGAGATGTCAAGCTTTGTATGAGTAGAGACTACGGCATTTGCCTCAACCTCTATGCGATATTCACACCGATCGCAACAGAGTGACATTTTTCCATCGCAAAAACAGGCCAAAAGTTGGCTTTGACGTGCAACTTCTCAGCTTTCAAAAACCGTTGGAAGTTTTACCGACAGCACAAACCGTCACATAATTACGGTGATGCAAAATGTACTTGCGCAAACTGTGACATCTGCGATACGCTAGGGTGGTTTCGTGCATCAGTGCCATAGTTTCTGTCTCACTCATTTTTTTGTGACCACGTGTGTTTTTGTGATGAGAAATATCAGTCTGCATCTCCTCCTGATGAAAGATCATGTCGTCTGTAATTAGCAGCTGCCTTAGAAAGTTTAACAGTGAACAGACGGTGGGTCTGAATCTGGTCCTTGTAAAAAGTTGCCGCTAACGCTGCGCTTATGTGCATTTGGTTTCAACGGAGCCATGTTTCCCAAAGATACTTATGAACTTATGAGCTCTGATGAATGTCTACACTATCGTTCTCGCTGCCTCGACCTTATAGCTTGGAATCTGCCTGGGAGGCGTGTGCGTATATGTAAAGTGCCATAAAGCAATCCGTGTTTCTCAGGAGACCCGAGACTCTGCGGCGGCCCTGATTTTTTGCAAGGCTGGTTTTCTGCTAAAAGAAATGAAATGGTATAGGGGGAGTGGAGACGGCCCCCACTCTCCCCACAACAAAGCATTTAACCATCACAATGTCTCTGAAGCTGTTCTATTGGGGTCAGAACCCTATATAGTTACGATTTAACAAGTTCTCCAGAGTACTAAGAATGCTTTGAAGAACTTTTTCTAAACTGAAGAACCCGTTTTTTGCCATTAATGGGTGTTTGGGGAACTTAAATTCAAACCTCTGTCTCTGCAAAGACAGAGAGACATAGAGACAGTCTTATCACAAACATCAGTCAAACTGTAATCAGCTGACTGCAGTCTCAGTCTCAGTCACACTCCAATCACAGCTTTGCCGTCACCAGCCCAACCTCCACCTTTCTAGATCCAACAGACTCAAGTTTCCAGGGGAGATTCCAACATTGTGTTCCCTGTCAATCCAGGAAGTATCTTAGGAACAGAGCCATCAGCACAAAGTCTACCTGTAATTCCAGGCTATAAATGCTTCTATTATGACATTATAAGCGTCCCTGACTGAATGTCAGTTACGGTTTAAGCTCATCCACACAGTAATAATAATAACAGATGTTGGCCATTTCATTGCGCAGATTGCAAATGTACTCAGAAATTGAATTGGTTGCACATCATTTTGTTATAGGATCCAAAACCCTACGAGCCCACACAGCCATTGGCCTGACAAGGCTGGCTTTATGGAGCAGGCTGTCACCTTTATCAGTGTGCCAGGGTTTCAGAAATCTATCCAGTCGTGTTTCTGAATATCAGAGGCCGACTGAAACAAAGAGCTGCTTCAGGGTAACAGGAAATGACAGTGACAAAGAGAGTCTGTTGATGAGAGACACAGATCTGCCTAATGAAATCCACACTTATACATATCCTGATGTTACTGCTCAAAACAGCATGGATGCTGTTACTGTTGTTAAGCTTATATATATATATATATATATTCATACGTATATACAAATACATATTCATACAGATAGATAAAGTGTCAATATTTCTGCAAAAATGTGGGGTATTTATGATTTCTATGGGTCAATCAGGATCAAATGTGACGTGGACCAAACTGTGAAGTAGTAGTAGAAGATTAACACTGTCAGCATGTGAGAATCAAAGCATCACCAGCTGTTGAACTGACCTTAAAACACAGGAAACGATCACCTAACTCTTTGTCCTCATCCACTGCAGAAAAAAAAGCTTTGCTAGACCAACTGTTCATCAGCTCACAGACAGATGTAGCTTTACCAGCAGGTGAAGGAGTGAAGCATTAAGCAGCTGAAGCAGCTGATGTTTCCCACAGGAGTGAGTGGAGACTAATATAAAGCTACAATGTGAATGAATGAGCGCTGGATAAACATTAGCACAGTCACTAGACAAACAGCTGAGAATGTATAGCAGCATTGCTCACCGTCTACTTCCTGCTCGGCAACTGTAAAACAAACCGTAGCTACTTCATGTATGTATTTTTCCTCTCAACAACCTCTTAGTATGAACATTCTTATTGCTTGGATTTTTTATTGAGTGCTGCACTCAAACACTGTTTAGAAAACAACTGATCATAAACTCAGCTTAACCCTTAATCCACAACTCCTTATATGGACATCCTGGGGGTGTGTGTTTATAGGTCACATCTTCAGGTTTGCAATTTTTCATCTTCCTGTGTTGTTGAGTCAAAGTTATGATTCATTTTACATCACATATTTAAAACAGGAGTAGCAATAATTGTGCAGAAGTGACAAAATAGACCGTTTTTTTTATTATTATTATTTCATGAAAACGAGCCAAGTGGAAGTTCCACAATTTCACAAATTCAATCCAATTATATAAATGTTAAGTACTTTTTTCTCAGGTGTGTTTAGATGGGTGAAAAAAAAATATATCAAATTGCCTTGGTTGTGCTGAAAAAAGGGATATAAGATGTTCTATATTGCACTCTTATAGCCTCTGTATATAGGTGTTAGTACAGTAATGGAAAAAAGCAGCCTAAATTCAATTATTTTTTGTATATAATTTAAATGGATTGCAGTCACCTTTGCACATTTATGCCTCAACGCCCCAGAAAATAGCATTCCGGACATTTTTCAGGGGTTTGTTAGTTCATGAAAGCAGCAGCAGGGGTTTGTCTGGGTGGGTCTCACATGTTCACAACAGCAGGAAAGCTTCTGGAACATTCAAGAGGCATGAGGTGGCATGAGGTTTCCTGCCGTATTCACACACACACACACACACACACACAAATGCAGGGGCTCACTCAGACGTTGTGCGGAAATGGACTGGGAGGCAAAAGTTCCCCCAAAAAATGTCGGTACATTTGCATGAATCAGCCCCTCTGAACACTTTCTAAGGAAAATGTCTGCACTTTGACTCCCGTCTGAAAGCAGCTACAGGCATCGATTGGAATCGTAGAATTATTTAAATCATAGAGGAATACTTGGAATGTTAATTTTAAGTTTCAGACTTAAAACAAACATGGCAATTACTTTAGAAAGGTTCAACATCTCCAGACTCGTCGACCCACTCACTGACTGCACTGTGATCATCACCCTCGCTCTCATTAAAGCTGTATATGAAGAATTAAGATAATCTTGTCTTTTTGTTGAGAGACGATTACAGACTAAGATATTTGCCTTAAATGTCATGGTGGCCCTAATTATGTGAACACGAAAATGTCATTTAGCTTCAGACCAACACGTGAAATGTCGCTGGTGTGTGTTCACATGAAATGTCACAGATTGGGTTTCTCCCGAAATGTTGTGCAACACACAGACTAACACTCACACACAGCTGGGGAAGTGTAAACAAAGAATTATCCCTAACCTTAACTATAACCATTCCTAATTCTAACTTTAACCCAACAACAACTCAAATCTTAGCCCTTAAATAAGGTTCTGCCTCATTGGGATCAGTTTTTGGTCTCCATGAGGACTACAGTGTCCTAAAGAGAACACACACATAGGTTTTTAAGGACTCTGCATTGACTTCCGTTCATGTGGTCACAGCCTAAACAAAGCAGTATCAACTATAACCAGTTAATGCCAAACCCCTAACTTTGACTTGACCACGATTCAAATGTCAGCCTTAAACTTAACCATTTCTTCAGAAATTAGGTTCTGCCTCATTAGGACCAGTTTTTGGTCTCCATGTCGTCCTGACAAGGTTTGTGATTATTACAGAAAATTTCCCTAAAGAGGTCACATATTCAAGTGGAGAGCCTAAACAAAGCAGTATCCTTAACTATAACCAGTTAACACCAAACCCTTACTTTGACTTAACCACAATCAAATGTCTTAACACGCTTCTCAGAAATGAGATTCTACCTCATTAGGGCCAGGGTTTGGTCCCCATAAAATGTGAGGACACTGCATTGACTTCCATTCATTTGGACGGCCTATAAAACCACGACCATATCCAGTTACCGTGGAATCCTAAACTTAACCCATAACCACAATTCACATCTTATTCCTGACTCTTAAGCCACAGCCTCGGTAACGAGGTTCTTCCTAATTACCAGGCTCTGGTCTGGTGAAGTCTCTCCTCATCATGTGTCTCTATCCCCAGAAATGGTCGCGAAGAGGCGTCAGACACAAGTGTTCACTCACACACACACTGTTCTAATGTCTGCTGTCTGTTTTAATGAAATTATAATGACAACAAGGCAGGTGTTCCTTTTTTTACGATCTGGCCTCATCTGCTGTTATGTGCTATAATGACGCCCCCACCCCCCCCATGCTCTGTGTGTGTGTGTGTGTGTGTTCTTGTACTTGCGCCATACTGAGGACCAGAAAGGGTTTTTAACCAACAAAGTGAGGACATTTTTACGGAGTGAGGACATTTTGGTCGGTCCTCACTTTGTTTTCTTGAAATCACTTCCTTAGGTTGCTATAACATGCTATACTCAATTTGTCCAAAAAAAAAAAAAAAAATCAAATTTTGGACGACATAGTATATAGTATGACTTTTTTGTCAAATTTTGGACCAAACATTTTGCGTCAAAATTTTTTTCAAATTTTGGACCAAACATCTTGGGTCCAATTTTTTTTTTCAAATTTTGGACCAAAAATTTTGCGTCAAATTTTTTTCTTCAAATTTTTGCGTCAATTTTTTTTTTCAAATTTTTGACCAAAAATTTTGCATCAATTTTTTTTGTCATTTTTTTTTCAAATTTTGGACCAAACATTTTGGGTCAAATTTTTTTTTTCAAATTTTGGACTTAACATTTTGTGTAAAAAAAAAATTTCAAATTTTGGACCAAACATTTTGGGTCAATTTTTTTTTCAAATTTTGGATGACAGTATAGTATGACTTTTTTGTCAAATTTTGGGTAAAACATTTTTTTCAAATTTTGGACCAAACATTTTGGGTCAAATTTTAGTAGATGTCATTCATGAAGTAGATATTTGTAATTGTGTTGATTTATAAAGTGGAAATGCTGGCCCTCACTTTGTCAGCTCTTTTAACCAGTCCTCAGTATGCAGCAAGTACAAGAATGTGTGTGTGTGTGTGTGTAAGTACATGTGGAGGAGGAAGAGTTTGTCAACGTGCCAAAAGGAACAGGAGGAAAATATGAACCCACCTTCCTTTAATCATAAAAAGGGAATTATGTGGTGTGTAATTTGTAGCATGGGTGGCACCTAAATAAACCCACACTCTGTCCTCCGACTCGTCACATTCACACACAGACACGTGTGGAGCTGCTGTGAGGACACAGACACACACACACACACACACACACACACACTTTGAAGTTCTCTCCTCTGTGATGGATCTAGACTGCAGTCTAGTGTCTGAACATGTTCAATCTGGACAGTGAGCAGAAGCGGATCTTATCTGTGTACAGATGTTTGATGTTATGCTGAGCAGACACTCATTCCCTCCACCACGCCATCACCATCACCACCGCCGCCCGCCGCCTGCTCCAGGAAGGACGCCGCCCTGCCTTAGAATGTGGCCGCACCGCACTTCATCTGCTCCTCAGCTTTAACAGCTTTGCTCAAGTCTATTTTCTATCTGGAAATCCTCCCAAATTATAATCCGGTTATGTTGAAATAAACTCACAGCAGCAGTTCTATACAGTCACAAGTCACAGTAAGACACAGTAAGTAAGCAACAGCAAAAAGTAGAAGAATGCAAAAGGGCAGGGCAGTGACAAGTGAAGAAAGGAAGGACTTTGTATCATTAATATTATTATTACAAAGAGTCCAGGGAGCTTTATCCAGATGGAGTTCAGCTGTTTTATGTAAACACACTCAAATTTAAGGGGCGGTGATTAAAGAGCATTATAATAACGTGTAGAGAAGCACAATTTCCACCACTCTTCTCCCAGTTTGCCAGTAAAAAAAAAAACAGGATTCACTAGTTTGGACACTTTGTTTACAACAGGTTAATATTTACCACACAAAAATCTTTCTGCCCGGCAACAAATGACAGGAAATAAGCACAGTGGAACATTCAGACGCTCGAGAGCCAAGTGCTTGCTCTTTAAACGGTCGGTACAGATTCATCACGCAGAACCACACATATTATTTAAAGAAGAAAAAGGTGATAATTTTGTTCTATATCTGCTGCTGTAAGTGTGAATAAGGTGATGTGACTGTGTCAGCTGTTTCCAGCTTCTTCTGCTGCCCCCAAGTGGCCGAAATGGTCTATTAATGCCGTCGTGCCAAAGCATGACCAGGTAAAAATGGTCTGTATTTAAAAAAAAAACACATTTCCCAAGATATTTAAAAGACAAACCAACAAAGCGTTTTGTCAAAAACACAACACTCCATGTTCTTGCTTCTCAAAAACAGATTCTGTCAAACAAAACACAGATGTGATGTTCTCATGTCTCACAGAGCATCACATACACACTGAAGTGGTGAAACGACCATTAAAAGTCTTCATGTATGTTTAGGCACGCTTAAGGTTTTCACAATTATGTCCATGTTCTTTCTTGATTGTATAAATGTTATTCAGCTACTCTGGCTCTGTCAAGCAATACTATGATACCGGACTGAGGGAGCATTTGTGGGTATACAGCAGCAGAGCAGGGGCAAGTGGGTTTTTAAATCGGTACAATTCACTTCCTAAAGTTTTCTTGGGCACTTCTTTGTGTTTCCAGTCCAACTCCAACCTGTTCACAGCTGTCTCACTTTACTAGCACAATGTTCTTCTTGCTACATGTGTCTGGACTTCAGTCACTTCCTGTGTGCAGTTGGGATATAAACACTGAGCGCATGATGGGCTTACTCAGCATTGTGTGAACTCATTTGACAATGGTTTGAATGTAACGGACGCATGTTTATATTTACGACTGCAGTTTCCTATGAGTAACATCACAGTCCAGATGTCTGACCTTTGACCTCAAACACTTGTGTGTTCTCTCTGCCCTCAGGACAGGAGAGCTTCAACTCTCGCTCCCTGGCCCTGCAGGCTCAGAAGAAGATCCTGAGTAAGATGGCGACCATGGTGGTGGCCAACATGCTGACGGACGACACGAGCAGCGAGATCCTGGACGAGCTCTACAAGGCGAGCCGAGAGTTCACCAAGAGCAAGAAGGAGGCGCACAAGATCATCAAGGACGTCATCAAGATCGCCCTGAAGATCGGCATCCTGTACCGCAACAGCCAGTTCAGCCCCGACGAGCTGGACACGGTGGAGCGCTTCAAGAAGAAGATGAACCAGGCGGCCATGACGGCGGTGTCCTTCTACGAGGTGGAGTACACCTTCGACAGGAACATCCTGTCGGAGCTGCTGCTGGAGTGCAGGGACCTGCTTCACGCGCTGGTCGAGCAGCACCTCACCGCGCGCTCACACGGGCGCATCGATCACGTTTTCAACCATTTCGCCGACGGGGAGTTCCTGGCCGAGCTGTACGGGGACGGAGAGGAGTACAGACTGTCTCTGAGGAAGATCTGCAACGGCATCAACAAACTGCTGGACGAAGGAACGCTTTAACCCCGCCCCCTCCTGCGCACCTGACCTCGCTCACCTCTAGCTATTTCTTCTCCTGCTCATTTTCTTCCCGCCTCCTCCTGCCGTTTGTCCTCGTCACTTGCTCACCCACGACTGCGCACAACCTCTACGTCTCTCTCTCTCTCTCTCTCTCTCGCTCTCTCTCTCTCTCTCTCCTGCAGCCGTTTCCGTGGAGTTTGCTGTAACATCTCGATGCTGTGGTGCAACGAGGGAGAGACTTTGCACTCATCGGTGGTCATCGCTGCACACTGGGACAAACCCGTTCTCACGTTGTACGCTTTCCATGTCATCGTCTTTGTTTGCATAAAGTGTACTGTACCCAATGGCCAAAAAAAAACATACATTAGGTATACTTTATTTGGATAGTGAAGATAATCAGTCGTAGTGATCCGTCCGTCTCTCTCTTGTGTGTGTGTGCTTGCGTATGTGTGTGTGCACATATGTCTGTATGGGATCCTCATGAATAATGTGCTTGTACATAAGAATATGACACGGTGTGTGTAGTGTGTATCAGTCCTGTACGTCAATCTTCTCACACGTCTTTTATTAAAGATTTCTTGTAAACTTTATTTTGCAGTTCTTCTGACAAAGTTGGTAGAGTTTATAAAAAGAGCAGTTTGTTCCGTGAACGATAATTTCCCCCCGTTTCTTTGGAAACATCTGAAGCATTACAATGATTTACCTGTTCGCAAGCCAATTACTTTAAGAGTAAAACCTCCAATTTGCGAGGACTAAAATAACTCAATGGAGGAAACTGACTGTATGGATCAAATCTGGAAAATAAGCCACTAATGGTGCATTAAGTGACTTCTCTGCTATCTTTTTGACCCACATGCACGCTGGGCATAAATATGTCAACTTGTGTTTTTGAACCAAGTAGGAAAATCAGCGAGTGGTTATTTCTGGTTCATTAGTTGCCGCCTGGTTTATTCTCTTCCAGGAAAAACATTTTACTGGTGGCTTGGTTTGACTCCAGCTGGTTTCACCGACAGTTTGTGGAGAAGATGTCCAGTTTATAATCCATAAAACAGACCACCCACCTCCTGAGACGTGCAGTACATGTCATGTTACTCTTCCTCAACCCTTTTCCACTCTCTTTCACACTCATTTCCACCTTTTTCTTATTTTGTTGGTTTATGCACCAGGTTAATGCTAGCAGATCTGTGCATCTTTGTTTGTTTTTCGCATACTTCTGCTTCAAATCACACTCTAGCTAATTTATCCTCTAGGGGCTGCTGTAGAAACACGGAAGAAAATGGCAGCCTCCGTCTAACAAGGCCCTTGACTAAAGAACATATAAAAGCCTCGTTCTGAGGCTATGGAAACTAAAAAAAAAAAATGTAATTGATTATAGACTTATGCAAACATACCTGTGTGAAGTATATTCTTTTCTGCCAATTAATCTGCCTACATTTTACATACTGGTGCTTTAAGAGACATGCATATCATCAACCACACACTTGCACATGTTAATCTGGTTTTGCGAGGAATGGGATATTAAAGATTGATGCAGTTTCTCAATTCAAGACTGTACTGCAGGGGTGTCCAAACTAAGGCCCACGGTGAGATGTTGTACAGCTCGCAGCTTCAGTTTTATGAAGTATTATTTATAGCTAGGGACGGACTCGGACAGAAAACTCTTGCATGTCTTAGATTTTAACATTTTCATTTTAAAATGATAATTGTGACAATCAAAATTATTTTTTTATAAACCAGTGCATTTGTATTAATGTTACTGTTCAAAAAAAAGGGGGGGGGGGCATCTTCACATTATCAAATATGGCCCCTTTTAAAAAAGGTTTGGACAGCCCTGCTGTACAGTGAATGTATGAATGAACATGGAGAAATGAATCCTCTATTCAGCACATCACTCACTCACTGCTACATCACATTTGTTTCTGTAGCTTCATATTTCATCTACAGACATTTCCACTTCAACAGTCTCACTTCAAATGTATTCTTACTCTAAAACGTGGGCTATTGCAGTAAACTTGGCGGAGTCACGAGAGAATTATGCTCACTTTTAATACAGTAGTGTTTGTCAACCCTCAAAAATCTTGGACACTACAATTCCCATGATGCAACTCTGACCAAACTGTCAGCAAAAGCCACGTTTCAACCTCAGTGACCCAGTGAAGTTTATTTCACATTCTCTGAGCCAGAGCTATTTCACCAGGGGGTTAAATTATTTAAAGGTTTTTACAGCTTTAGTTTCACTCATGACAAAAATGAACGATCAAACTGTAAAACGTGCATAATTTCATCCTTTTAAACATGAATAAAAATTGAATAACATCTTCTATGGAGGTGTCAAAGTCACTTAAAATAACCTAAACTCCCTATGATGTCATCCAGAGTGTGGAGAAAGCAGCATTATTTAAAGGTGAGCTGATGAATGGTGGGAGGTAACGTCTCCAAAGCAGGACATTTGAAGGAAAATTGGCAAATACTGGGAAAGTAGTTCAGCCTGTTTTTCATGCAGCACATTTACATTTGTCACTGTGCAGCAGGTATCAGGAGGGCGGAGCCTGGATCATCATCGCTGTGGTTGGAAATGCGTCACTCTGATGTTCTCCAGCTTCTGTTTCTAAATCATTTACCGTTTTATTTCAAATAAATTACTTTTTACGTTTTCTGTGTCCATGGCATAAAGACAAGCAGTGTGTTTTTAGATTGAATGGAGACTCTAAATCACAATGTTGTGACTGTGATTCATTTCTGTATATTGCCCCTGTGATGGACAGGCAAAAAAAGTATATATAGTCCTTGACTCTGAACTCAGACTAAAAGGTCCAAGGGGAAATTCGACAAATTCTCACTTGATTTATGATGTCAGCAAACATTTTCTTGAGGAGTTAATGGTATTAGTTGATAGTTTGAGGTCTTCTATGATGTTCATTATGTAAATTAGTATCTCATTTAGAGGGAAACGGATGATAAAGCACAGCACATACGAGTGGTTACAAAAGATGTACGTGAATTTACAGCTGAAAAACCTCTACTTGTCGCTCGTCAAATCGCAAATTGCAAAGGTTTCTAAACAGGAAGCTATTTTGTAACTGGAAGACTACATCACACAACAGATAATAAATGATGTCAATGTCACATGAGCAAACACCAGCGTGAGCAACACTATGTGAACGTCCAGTGGCCAAATCTCGATTCTGGAGGCTTCAAAACAGACATTCTGATTCTTGTTGATGATAATGCAAAGAGTTGCCACATGGGGGCGCACCCTGCCTCTCACTTCAAGAGCATACACAGTATGATGGATGGATGAATTTCTGTGAGGATGATGCTTTTAAAATGCCAAATCAGTTAATCGTGTTTCAGCTGTATTTCTGTCTTTGTCAAAACTGCTTAAAGGTCACATAGAGTGGTCCTGTTGCACATATATGTTAGTTATGGAGGTCTACTTACATACATTCACTTGTTTTTATGCTCAAAAACCTCATAGTTGCTGTAAACGCGCCGATAGGAATCCTCTTTTTTGACGCTGTTCCTGAGCCGAGTTATTTCAGAGTGAACTTTCACCGCCAGAAGACAGAGTCTTGTGATTG
This sequence comes from Microchirus variegatus, assembly GCF_963457635.1. Classification (NCBI taxonomy): domain Eukaryota; kingdom Metazoa; phylum Chordata; class Actinopteri; order Pleuronectiformes; family Soleidae; genus Microchirus; species Microchirus variegatus. The sequence goes on along the minus strand of NC_139815.1, from coordinate 26,686,637 downwards.
GCCAATAGTATTCAGCACATCAGCTCTCAGAAGCGCAGCGCCCCCCTCTGGAACGGTGGATGCACTGCTCCTCATTATCAAAACATTGTTTTAACAGTGTTTAAAAATAGTTTCTTCACGACTCCCCACCTCAGTCCCTTTGACGACCTTTGACCCAGAGTCAGACCCAGAGTCAGAAGACACTGTCGCTCGTGAAACACCTCCACAACGGACGTTATTCTTCTTCTGCGGTTCAATGTACGCAACCGGATGTGCCCGGACTAGTGCCCGGAGCAGGAGGATCTGCTGTTCAGGAGAACCACTGTTTACGTAACCGGACCGGGTTTTTTCAGAGATCTCACTTAGGACGAGATTACAATAAAACACAGCGTTCTCAGCAGTGACTGAACTGTTTGTTTAGAACCTTCAGGGCTTCATAAACAAGGTAATGACGCAGATACACACTAAAAAACAGGGTTAATTGTAACTTTCGATCTAGGTCCACTTTAAAGAAATTCAAATCGTCTCCTTGAACAAGTGACAGCAGTTTTTGTTTGTGTCCCAGACAATCTCTTATTAAAGTTATTAAAAGCATTCCCCTCTGAGTTTTCTTTTGAAAGGAACACTTACTGTAAGTCCGACTAATGTAAACAAATGTTTTTCCTTTCGATCCGACTAAAAGTCTGTGTCCTCATCTCTGTCTCATTCTCTGGGGGACATCGTCTGTTTAGAGCTTCCTTTAAAAGCATCTCAAGGGCATCTTCAAACATCAGAAACAAGACAAATAAATGTAAACAGCATGTCGAGTCACTTCTCCAGTCAAACATACACTCACTCACTCACGCACTGTACACACACAAACGCACAACATGTGACAATGATTCTCATATTCTGGGAAAACAAACATCCGTCCATGTCAGGGCTGGTGTTCGTCATAAACTCTGAGAAACTTCAGTTGTCACTTTCAAATGCTGACCGCTGTTTAAAAACATACAGAGTCCACATCAGAGACAGTTCACAGGTCCTGAGAGAGTGGACGATGGAACCACACACTGATAAAAAAGAAGAAGAAAAAAAGAATGGGGGAGGATTTCACTTAAAGTCTGGTCGTTCAGGCTAATATTAGACTAAAAATGCTGCACAAGATTGAAGAATTATTCCAGAACATTCAGGTTCCAGAGGACAGAAGTGGAAGAGGTCAAGACAGTGAAAAAGGTCCCGACAGGAAAACTATTTTTGTGGACACAAAAGATTAAATAGTACTTTTTTTCCCTCCACAAACTCTTCTATAGAGTAAGAGTGCAGGTTATATAGAATAATGTGATTTTACGTATGTATTATGAAGATAAAAATCACATCAAAATCTCAACTTCACATAAAGTAACAAAACCTACATGCAAATTAAAGTTTAAATGTTGTTGTTCTTTAATAATAGTTAAGTCAATTATAATATATACTTTTAGATTGACACTCAACAAGCAGCAACAAGATGAACAAATTGTAAAAAATAAATATTTATATGTGTTTTCCCAGAAAGGTTTTCAGAAGATATTTGACAGACATTCAGGATGGAGCCCTAACTTTGTGGTTTGGCTGATACTGGTTTTCACTGCGGTGAGTTTTTGTTTGTTTATTAATATTATTCAGGCAGATAGTGGACGTGCATGTGAAGCCAACAGAAAAACTATTTTCCCACGCAATAAATCATGTCTTTATTTCATTAAGTTGACATGATTCCAACGGAGAAACCGCACAGCAAACGAGTGTAATTACAGCTACTGAGCACAAGATGTCAGTAGAGTTGTGTCGGAGAGAGAAAAGCTCAGAAGGACAAACTGGAATATGAGGGACTATGAGAGTGGTAAAATAAATAAAATACATCTTCTGTCTACTGATGTGTTTTCTTATCATCACTGCTTTGTGTGATCACATACTGTATCTTTAAATGCGTCTACTTTCTCTAAGAGTTCTGGCAGCGCTGCTGTCCTCAGACTGCTGAGACAAGGCAGAGGACGAGGTGAACAGTCTGTGGCAAACGTCCCATCCTGCTCTGCACAGTGATGAGGCAAGAATACAAGAATGAATGAATAAATAAATAAATAAATAAATATAAAGGAAACTGACATCAGCACCTCTATACTGCAAAATACCAGCCACATCGTCTTGGTATAACTTCCTCACCAACAATCACATAACCAAAATGAGTTTGTGCATGTCCAGCACAAACTCCCCCGCACAAAATCATCACTCCTTCCAGCTACTGCCCTCAGGCAGAAGATACCAAGTATATTCACTGGCCCAGAAAAACAACCATCCAGAACACCCACTAACAGACACTGCAGTTTTTAAAGCTATTTTTCCATTTAAATCAACTTTTTAAAAATTGTTTTTATGGTAAATGTGTGTATGTTTTGTCACCCTTTGGTACAGCAATGTAAACATCTATGATAAGATAAACCTATATACCATCATTCAATCATCTACCATCTATCTGTCCATCTTTGTGTCATCCATCTGTCAATTATCTATCCATCATCTTCCATCTATCTAATTATAACATCTGAAAATTGACAATTTACATAACAGTAAACGTACATAATGCAGCAAATCTACTACTTCATTTACTTCATTTTGCACATTCTATATCATTCGTTTATTTAAAAAATCTAAATTATCTCAGACCATTTAAATAGATTTCAACTCAAAATGTGAAACTTATAAAAGAATATGAATTATACAACACAATAGACTCAATCTAATAAACTTGAAGGTGAATGAAGTGAAATCTAACCAGTGACTGGATGAACTTTTATCACATCTACATACATGACCATGCTCATACATAAATTAAACCAGGCAATTGAATAGCTTACTTTTAGCTTATGTACCCAAAAATCCAGGTCATTTGTCACTTCACAGGTTTTTGACAAGTGATGTAATTCAGAATATTACAAAATATGAATCAATGGCAACATCAAAACATTTAAACTGAAACAAATAAGCTCAAACAAACAAACAAACAAACAAACAAACAAACTTACTGGTGACCGCATTGCGTGTTGGGGGGAAAATGGGAAAATGGCTTCCACTTCTTCTTTGTTGAGGTTTTATAGCCGAATGATTAGGCGCATTACCGCCACCATGTGGTATGGAGAGGGAAAACGGGAGCTGGACACACCCAGACCTGATATATCCTCCCCCTCACAACACTGAGTTTCAGCCAAACACTGCAAAAGTCTGAGGACAGCAGCAAATGATTGTTTATTCTGTCGTTAAGTGAATAAAAACACTTTATGCTGAATATTTTTGTCTTATTCATGCAATTTGGAGAACTGAATATTACGCAGGTTTTCCTTTCTTTGCTCAACATCACTCACAAAACACTTCACATCACTGTAACTTCACAGTCCACTCACCCACACGAGTGTTTTCTCTGTGGGCTGTGAACTAAATGAGATGAATTAATTTCAGCCATTAGTTTTGTTGCTCTTCAGACTCGAGCTCCAGCCTCCAGGTCTAATCAGCTCAGTAATGGAGCGTGGGCGGGCGGAGTTTAATAAGAAGGAGAAGAGAACATAAAGATACTAAATCGTCACACAGTCAAAGCTGCCAAAAGTACAGAGGGATTAAAGCTGCAGTATGTAACCTTTGGTGACCTTTATTCTGTTATTCTGCATCCATTTTGTCTTTGTGAAAAGAAAAAAGACGCAATATTATTTGTATGCTCCGTCCTTCGTTTGAAAGCAGAAAACAGAAATGTACTTTATTTCTGTGGCCCTTTACAAACACACACAGTTAAACCAAAGTGCTTTACAAAATAAAAGCCTTACAGACACACAGCACTGAAAGCAGTCGGTGAGAACAAATTCATAACAAAACATTAATCAAATCATGAAGATACACAAGAATAAAAAGTGAACTAAAAGATTAAAAACTGTCACCACACTACTGGGTATTTCTGAATAAATATGTTTTAAGTTTGGATTCTCCAGTTTCCTCCCACAGTCCAAAGACATGCAAATATCCAATGTAATATCAGCAAAAGTCCATTTGAAATGATGAATTGCAGCCTCTGGGTGGTTTAATTTAATTTTACTTGATCCAGGAGCCATTGGACAGAAATTCAGTGGTTCCGTTATTTATTTATTCACTATCGTGTATTTTTTATGGTCTTGTTTTGTGGCACCTGGAGCATCTTTTACTCTCACACCTTCCAATTAGTTGCAGTGTTTTCATATTTCATACATAATTATGTCTGTCACGTCTGTGTGCAGCTCACGGTCGCTATAGTCCGGTTAGCAGCACTCTTGCCTTTGCAGCAACAGTGTGTGTGTGTGTGAGTTTTCTCCAGGTTCTCCAGTTTCCTCACACAGTCCAAAAACCTGCAATATGGGGATTAGGTCAATTGGACACTCTAAAATAGTTGAGATTGGATGATGGTTGTTTGTCTCTATTGTCTCCTGTGGAGGATAACGTGGTAGAAGATGGATGTTTGTGTGCAGTCTTTAAGATGCTGTTAATGGGCTGCAAAACAAATCCAGCAACAACACAAACACAGGGACTTTGAACTCATTTGACAACAGTTTAATCTAACACATTTAGTCAGGTCTTTTCTGAGTGAAAACAACATAAGAGACTTTGTCCTCTGGGGGAGAGGAGGAGGAGGAGGAGGAGGAGGAGGAGGAGGAGGAGGAGGAGGAGGAGGAAGAGTCACTGACCACAGGATGCATTTTAATCTCAACTGTAAAGTCTTTCATAAACCACAGGATTAACAGCCTGCGGTCTAAAGCCGGCCTCTTCCACCTCGTCCTTTCACGCGGGGAGAAATTAAAAGTGTATTTCACGCACTCTCGACAATGAGCTTTTTCCATGACACGTGCATACACTTTACATGTTTACTACTTTTTTTTTTTAGCCTATGTTATGACGTTAACAAAGGAAATAATCATTTTACATTTCCTTTGTCCAACAAAACTAGTGGGAAATTACAGCTCCAGTATGTTTGGACGGAGGGAGGGAGCCTCACTTGTTTTGAATATATTATAAGCCTCTGGAAAGTGGAACTAACCACCGCACGAGTGCAGGATCACCAGCAGGAGACGTGAGCTCACATCCAGTCAACAATACACTGAGCTGATAAAAGCAACGTGGTCATAAAAGTGCCCTAATACATCACCCCGGGGGCTTTGTTTGTCTGTCTAATTGTTTGGCGTTTTAATAACGGTTGCTATTTACTGGCCAGTGGAAGATCTACAACCATGACGCAGGCTGTGAGTGACGCACAGAATGGGCGGATTTTCCTGCTCCAACACTGTAAAAGATAGAAATAAAGGTTTGGTGACGTGAATTCAACATGAGCTCTCAGGCCTGTTTGTCTTGTCTCGTATATTAAATTGTAAATTTGCACATATGTTTCAGTTGTTGTTAACATATAAATATATATATGTACACACACACACACACACACACATATGTATATATTTGTGTGTGTGTGTGTGTGTGTGTGTGTAAAACTACTCAGCAGACTGACAGATCAAGGATTTTGCAGTTATTCTGGCTGATTTAAGACTATAGATTACTCCAGACCATAAACAGTATAATGTTGTCTTCCCAGTTGCCAGATGGTGCCACTGTGGAAATAAAAACATACTGAATAGCCACCAGGGGGAGTCTGCTGGTTGTAAAAAGAAGTCAGTTTGAAGGGAAGTCAAAGGGACAATTCTAATTTAATTTAATTTAATTTAATTTAATTTAATTTAATTTAATTTAATTTAATTTAATTTAATTTAATTTAATTTAATTTATTGTCAGTAAACGGGGAATTAATGACTCACTTGCTAGTTTCAGGTCTTCCTCAATAGAACTTTGTAAATTATTCTTCCATTTGGAGGAAATGAGATCATAAAATAGGGTTGTGATGAGTGCACAGCTGATATTGTCCAAATCATCAGTCTTGATGCTTCAAATCAGGACTTTTACACACTGGTTTACTTGTTTAGCTGGACTCAGGTCAGAAAGCCGTTATATGGTGTTCGCTCCTGTGAGCCTCAGGTAAACATCAGTCAGTGTCAGAACTCAACAATGTTACCGAAGCAGTGAGTTGGTGTTTGAGTAGGAATGGAGTCTATTCTATTATTAACAAGCAACCAGCTCACATCACAACAGACTCCAACTGAAACCAGGCAAATGCATAAAAGGTTAAATAAGGTTTTATCTAACACACAAACAAGAAAGTGAAAATTCTTTCTCTTAGATCAACATAACAAACGTCTTATCCATTCGTTTCCAATGATTTTACACAAAAGGACTGACAAAAAATCAAATTGATTGAGATGCTCATTGTGGAAGATATAAAAATGAAATAAACTGTAGTTATACAATTGGTCAGATTAGATCCAACACTGGATTAATGTTAAGCCACAGGTTGATATTACAGTGTGACGTCATCCATAACAATCTGAAGCTTCAGGATGGATTTGGGCAAAATTAGCTGTCAGTATTTTTTTGTTTTTTACTCCCTATTTTAAATTATTTTAGTGTATTTTTTGTGGATTTATAGGTTATAGCGTTTTTTTTGTTTTTTTCACTGTAATCAGTGTTGTTTTGTCATCTGTAATTGGCAATTCTATATAACAAAGATGATCATTTTCTGACATTTTTAGGGATCAAAAGACTACATTTCACAGATTAACAGATTAAGTAAATTATTGTTGGTTGCAGCTGGACTCGTCAGGTTCAGCTGTTCTATCTTGGTAAGACACTTCTTGCAGTGTTCTCCTCCCCCTCCTCCTCCTCCTCCTCTTCCTCCTCCTCCTCCTCCTCCTCCTCCCGCTCCTCAGTGAGGACAGAGGGGGGCAGGTCTTGTTGGACAGGACTCTATTACAGCCTCTTGCAGGTGAAGCTGCAGCTCACACGGGGCCGTGAAGAGCCTCACAGCTTATCTGCTTATAATTACAGAAAGGTGACCTGCTTTAAGCGCAGAGGCTCGTCCACAGCTCCAGAGCAGCAGCAGCAGCAGCAGCAGCAGCAGCAGCAGCAGCAGCAGCAGCAGCAGCGGGAGATCCACTCAGCTCCATCCGCGTCCTGCGCGTCACACACGGCGGCGGAAGCTCCAGTGAAGCGTCCGCGGCGGTTTCAGCACCAGCGAGCGGCTGGAGCTCAGCGGAGCTGTCCACACATTCAGCACTTTTTCTCTTCTTCTTCTTCCTCTTCTTTTGTTCTTCTTCTTCTGGAGGATAAGCCAGAGCTCAGACGTCTCCACACTTTGGACAACCTTATTTCAGGATGGCGTCAAAACACGTCGGCCTTTTTGTCCTTTTCCAGCTTTTACTTGTGACTGTGCTGAACCAGGTTTCTGCTTTCCCCACACCTACAGTTTCATCACCCGGTGAGTTGTGTTGTTGTTGGACATCCATTAAATCACAAGTAGATCATGATAAATGAGGCCAGCATCGCATCTTTGAAATAATTAGTGTAGACATTTAAGGGATAAATGGAGACAAAGAGTGTCCACAGAGGCCAATTTACAAAGGACAAAAACACAATGAGGACACTTTGAGTGAGAAAACGAGCAACTGCACAATTAATAATCTGATCATAACCAAGCAGATATTATATAATTCGTTATTTATTTGTATTACTTTTGAGTTTTCAATCTTCCCAGTGTTGCTCCAGTGATTCTGCTGTTTATTATGACTTTGATTCTCATTCTTTTTACTAGTTTTAGAATGTATGTATATTTATGTTATTATCTAACATGTCTTTGCTGTGTGTTAGAAGTTTGGCAAATTATGCCTTTGTCTAAAAACTACAAAACTTGTGTACTATATACCCCATAAGAATGTGCAGATATCATTCTTGAGACATCAGAGTTTTTTTGGTTTTTTTTTAAACTGCACACACAAAGAGCTAAAAGCACTTTGCACAAATGTCTTTGTCTTTTGTTGCAGGTGTTGTGATGTCTGATCTAAATTAAGTTAGAGGACTTAGAAACCAGTGCCATGTTGTGTTCAGCCGGGACTGATTTGTTTTTAACGACGCCCGGTCGCCTGTTGTCAGGACGCCTGCTCTATTTTCACCGCAGTTTAATCTTTTCTTTGATAATCCGATTAAGCTCTGCCTTTGCTGTGGTGAGCCGGCAGAGCACAGAGGCCGTCACATATAGAGATGGGGTTTTTCCTAACAAAAAAATAGCACAACATTAACTTTTCAAGACACTTTTACAGTTTAAAAAGCACACATTAATTAAGTGAGTGATATAATGGTAGATTATTAATTGCTGGCATTTTCTTTTTCTTTGCAGATAAAACTGTTTACATTAGAGAGTTGACAGAGGAGAAACCACTAGAGGAGCAGGTGAGACCACAGCACAGTTTTGCTCATGCAATATCCGGCCAAACAAACAGACTTTATGGTCACACAAATAGCAAACATTATTAATCTGAGTGGACATCCTGGATGGAAATGATTTGTTCAATGTCCATTATTATTCCCCCCCCCCCCCCCCCCACCCCTCCCAGATTGCTGAGGCGGACAGCGTGAAGGCCGCAGTCCAGTCAGCTGGTAAGAGGAAACCCTTATTCCCAATCAATGAATGACTTTATTTCCGCTTGCTCACTGGATTCATGTTACCAACACTCCTTCCAGTAAAGCAGGCCTCCTCTGCACTGAAAAGTCACAAGTGTATTAGAGCCACACTGATGTCAGAGGAGTCAGTGTCATCATTGCTTATCATATTTCCCTGGTTTCATCACTTTGTGTCTCTCAGAGAGCAGACGTCCATCTGAGGACAAGGACACAGAGTCAGAGCAGGAGCGTGATGACTTGACTCTGCTCAAGTCGTTGGCCGATGGCCAGAAGTCAAAGGACGCGACTGTGGCACCGGTGGAGAAGGAGGATCAATATGTTCCTGATGAATCAGATTCCACCAAGACCCGACGTCTGGCCGAGGACTACGACTCCACCAAGAACGGAATGGACAACGACAAGTACCAGGGTATGAACACCAGTCACTGACAAACACTCTGTGTGTGATCGAGCTATAGCCATAGTCTGACTAAGACAGGCAATCAGACAACTTGCCGAGTCTGAGTATACAAGCAGAGGAGAAAATCAATGTATTGGCCCTGTATGTCTGACTCCGCCTCCGTTGGTGGCGCTATAGTAATACAAATTAGATCGAGCTCTTGTGGTTGCTGTGTTGTCTGAAGAAAGAGGCGGTGGCTGTGGATCCGACTAGCTTGATTTTAGTCAGAATAACATATTTACATGACATTAAGAGAACTGTATTATTGTCTTAGTCTGACTAAGGCTAGCTTGATTTTAGCCAGCCTAACGTGTTAACATGACATTAAGAGAACTGTATTATTGTCTTAGTCTGACTAAGGGTAACTGATTTTTAGTCAGACTAATGTGTTTACATGAGATTAAGAGAACTGTATTATTGTCTTAGTCTGACTAAGGCTAGCTTGATTTTAGCCAGCCTAACGTGTTAACGTGACATTAAGAGAACTGTATTATTGTCTTAGTCTGACTAAGGCTAACTGATTTTTAGTCAGACTTATGTGTTTACATGAGATTAAGAGAACTGAATTATAGTCTTGAGTAAGACTAGTTTGAGTTTAGTCCAACTAACTTTGTTTACATGACATTTAGAAAACTGAATTACTGTCTTAGTCCGACTAAGACTAGCTCGAGTTTAGTCCAACTAACGTGTTTACATGAGATTTAGAAAAACTTAATTATTGTCTTAGTCCGACTAAGGCTAGCTGGATTTTAGCCGGACTAATGTGTTTACATGAGATTTAGAAAACTGAATTAGTGTTTTAGTCCGACTAAGACTAATGCTGCCTCCTCACAGAGGACGTGTAAGTGCATGTCATTTGGCTTTAGACACTGACGTCACCGTCTCATCTAGAAATAATCAGAAAATTGACAGAAAAATACTGTGATAAAAATGCACTCAGTCTATTCTAGTTTTCAAATGTTTACCTACAGGGAAAAAACAGTATATTTGGTCCTTATCTACAGTGGATCCGCACACAGTTGACCGCATGAGCATGATCCAGTATCTGATCTTAAATCCAAAGCAGAGTCTCTGCGGCGAGGTGACGCACACACACAAAGAGCTGAGTGCTGTTCTAACATTGATTCACGAGCTCGGCCCGGCAATGACAAACCACTTGTCAGGTTACGCTGCATCTAAAATTAGCTAGTCCTGCTTTTATATCTAATATCCTACAGCGAGACAAGAACATGCCGTTAGATGGTAGATGATGACTGATGATTCCTCTATGAAAGACAAACGTATTCTGGCAATGAGTCATTTTTATTTTGGATGTAAAACTTTTTTTTTTTTTTTAAAGTTCTGGTTTTAATCTGTGGGAATGAAGACATGGAGAATTAAAAAGTAAAGATGGATGCATGAAGAATTTATGTAACTTTGAAAGAGCCTTATGTCAAATCGATCGAGCCAAGCAGATGTTATGTGGGACTCGGTTTCTTTTTACATAACAAGATTTTGTACAAACACCTACACTGTTTTGAAGGAGGAATGTTCTGCTAAATCACAGCACTATACTATACTATAATTTATTTATCTATTATTTAACAGAAAATCACTTTAAAACACAGGGGTATGAGGCAGTTATGAGTTATATACTGTATTTGTATAGTAAATTACTGCTAAATCACAGAGATATGAGGTTAACTAATGTATTAATGTAGAACATGACTTCTGAATGACCTTAATATAACTATAAAGTCACAGTTACATAATCTAAAAATCATCGAAGTAAGAGGCACTTTTACTGCAATCTTTCAGTTTACTCCTGTATGTGTGTAAGTAAAATCAGGCTGATCTACTGTAAACTATTGTATTTGTTCAGGAAATCACTTTTGAATCATAGTAATACAGACACGACTGCTGTCACAGTCAAATAAAACACTGTATAACACAGGAAAGTACTGTGAAAGCACAGTAATGTATGCAGAAAATGACAGTTAAATCAGTAATATGTGGTACAACTACTCTGATGCTTCTGTAATTTACAATAAAATTATACAATAAGTTACTGTTAATGTACAGTATTTACACTCTTAGAAATAAAAGTGCTAAGTAGAACCATATAAGGTTCTTCGGCTCATTTTTGGCTCCAGGTAGAACCTTTATTTTGGAGGGTTCCACCAAGAACCCTTTTAAAACCCTTTATTCAGGAAAGGGGTTTTAAAGGGTTCTCTGGATCAAAATGGTTCTTACTGGAACCATTAGTGTTACCAAGAACACTTGAAAAACCCTTTCAGAAGCAAATGGTTCCAGGTAGAACCTCAGCCCTTGTATAAGAACCCTTTTGGAACCCTTATTTCTAAGAGTGTATGACACAGTAGTGTATTGTAAATATACAATAGTTTGCTGCTAATTAGCCAGTAATTAACTGTGAACGTACAGTAAGATATTTTACATTTTCAGTCGGTAAACTGTTTTGTGAAAGTTTAAAATAAAAGGCTGGTGGGAAATCTTTTGTTTACCATTAGTGAGCATTATCGGCACAGTTTGTAGGAATAACTCGAGCGTTGTCTCCTCTCAGACGACACAGAGAGTCTCCATCAGGTGGACGGGACTCCGCTGACAGCAGAGGACATTGTGCAGAAAATTGCAAACAAAATCTACGAGGAGGACGACAGAGGCGTGTTTGACAGGATCGTCTCCAAACTGCTCAAACTGGGCCTGGTAGGTTCTGAGATTGTTATTTTCACACACTGCTGAGTGTCACGCCGCGTGGAGTGTGACATTCTCTCAACAGGAGCTTTATCTCTCGCTCGACACTCCGTGGTTTCTCACCAGGAGCAGCTGCGACGTGTGTGCTGTGTGTTTTTTGTTTTTTTTCTCCCATGCTTGGTTGTAAATGACTATTCTCTGACAGTCAATAAGTAGTTTGCTGGTGTCACAGATGCTGCAGGCACAATATTAGATATTCAGTACATGTTGTTTTGTTTCAGCACATCTTGTTTTTCTCAGTCTGTCGCCCTGCCTCGTCTTCTCCTGTAGATCACAGATAGTCAGGCAGACACGCTGGAGTACCAGGTGGCCGAGGCTCTGCAGGATCTCATCACCAAAAACGCCAGGAAGAACGAGATTGAGGAAACGGAGAGCGACGACCGAGAGGCCAAGGGAGAGCAGGACGACCAGGAATCAGACCTAAACTTGGTAACACCCTCAAGAGATTGATGGTGTATTTAAAGCTCTAGTGCTTGAGTTCTGTCGCTCCCCCTGACCCCTGAGGAATTCTCTCTAATGACCAAAACACTGCCTGTGCCTCTACATAACGTATGCTTAGGTAATCCCAGCTTTAGTTTGCAGCAGAATTCATTTCTGAAACCTGTTGCTAGTCGCTTCAGGTCTCTAGTCGAAGAAGATGTTTTTTTCCTCTGGAGGAAAAGAGATGATAAAGCTCTGCACATAAGAGTGGACCCCAGTGTTATTGACGGCGTCTGTCGTCCAGTAGGTGCCTGATTGCAGGGGACATCTGTGAACCTTCAATTTCCCAAAGTGACATGGGGTCGATGCAATTTCAAAATCGCAGAGGCTACAAATTGGGACTTTGTTTTGCAGCCGGGAGCTGGAAAACAAAGTGATTTCTGGAAAACAACCCAGAGCAGAGGTCTCAAGCTCTGTTTGTGGTGTTTACATTTGTCATTTCTGTCTTTTTTATATATATATATATTTCATTCATTTTGCATATTTGAGACTTGACGTCTCTCCATCACAAAACAAACACTCTTATGTTGAAAGTCTGTGAAATATCATCAATAATCTCATTATTTTGGTTATATTGTTAAGCTAATATCTCCCTACCCTTACTGAACAGCTGTTTTTCCAGAAGGTTGGATGTTTTTTTTGTTTTGTTTTACTTGACCCACTTCTGACCAGACTAGATGCCCATTGGCCCCTAGGTCATTTGAGTTTGAGACCCCCTGACCTAGAGGATCAGTCACTTGATCGCATGCCGTTCCCCGATGTCAAATCATCAAACTAGACTTTTGTTATCATTTGATTGATCAAAGTTACACACTGTAAAATAAATATGGATGACATTTGCAATTTCCAGGACCAGTGGGAGGCGCCCAACCGCCGCTACAACGAAGACGAGGGCGACGACGAGGAAGACGATGACGACGAGGGCGAGGATGAGGTGGAACGAGACGCGGAGGAGGACGACGCCAACGCTGCCGACAAAACATGGGACAAAGACACCAAAGAGGGCAACGAGGTCAGCGACGACGACGGCCTCCAGGACCTGCAGTACTTCCCCAACTTCTACCGACTCCTCAAGAGCCTCGACTCAGGTGAACACACCAACACATACGTCATTTCTTCACATCCAAAGATAGAAGATCTTAACCATCGATCGATGCTGTTGTCATGGCAATATGATTCAAGGATGAGGCAAAGGCTCGTCTTTCCCTGGACGCGTTCAGTTCCCTGGGAGGAAGTGCTGAGCAAACCCATGAACACTCAAACATAACTAATTATTTATAACGTTGGCATCATGACCCCCACAGTCTAACACTATGTGGTAACATTAGCGCCACGGTAACCAATTAGCATTAACAAAACAGCGATGCTAGGTTGTTAAAAAGGTGCTCACTGGTTTGCTGGGGGGGGGGTTTGCAGCTCAAGACGCTCAGGAGAGGGAGACGTTGATCACCATCATGAAGACGCTGATCGACTTTGTGAAGATGATGGTGAAGTACGGCACCATCACGCCCGAGGAGGGCGTGTCCTATCTGGGTAAGACTGATTTCTGTTTCCGTTTAGTCGAGTTTGGACTCTTGTCCTCGTCCCAGTGTACGAGCACAAGTGGGGAATCCATTTATTGCCTGGATGTTGCCATGTGTTTGTCGCGGTTGTCTTGTTCTTCTGTGTACAAGCTTCTTCTTCTCTTATTTCAACGTGTGGGTGGTAACTGTGGAGCAGTTTGGCTTCAGTTGAACGTGTACATGCAATAGTAATTAGACTCTCAAACACATTATCTGGGTGTGTTAGGCAATTTGAGTGTTATGTGTATTCTAAAAGGCTGTTTTTTTCTGTCACACCCGGTATCACTTAGTATACATTAAGAGATTTATGTTTGGTGACATTTTTTTTTCCATAAAAACCCATGAAGTTTTTGTTTTAAACATGGATGAAAGATCTAGAATTTCACTTTCATTTAATCATATTAGCATACGCACATTTTCCTATATCTCTACATACGTACAGTACATATAGATATATGACTGCGGTTGTGTGCGTTCAGCCAAGCTAGTTTCCTGGAGCCAGTGCAGTGGAGCGTGAAGCTCTGCAAAGACAGATTAGTGTCAGGGGACAAAACCAGGCGGCTTTTTATGACCGACCATCACATCAGTAATCAGTGACGAGGTCGGATATCTGAAAGGAACAGCTGTCTTTAACATCTCTCTCTGTTTAAATGGGATTTGTAGTCCCAGTCTGAACAAATACAGTAGATAAGTCTTTATATAATGTATATAGTATGTGACTTTTCAATCTAACAATAAAAAAAATAGAACATAAAACAGAGACATGCAGCCAATCGTCACATTTGAGGAGCATTAAACCTTTATATATATACGCAAACTTAAAATGAGTTCACAGAATGCTGATTAAGTCTTTCAACCCCACATAAACTCTTTCTGTGTTTCTAAGTGTCACCGTGTACAGATCTGGAGTGTGACTAAAAACACAAAGAAGTAGCCACCTAATAATATTACTGATTCTACTGCTCATAAAACCCAATCATTCAGCAGCATCAATGTGGATAAACGTCATGTCTGATAGTATTTTCACATGGACACAGCAAAAACATAATTTCTACTCAAAACGACCAAGAATTATATCAACAACAATAAAACAAAGATTTGCACATGATATATAAAATATATTGAATTACCACCAGGGGGCGACACCACTTTCATGAAGGCACATATTAGGGATCGGAGGGGGGAACAATCGATACAGTGAAATATTGCGATATTTTGTGTTTGGTTTTGAGACACCGAGTATCGATCTTTTTAACAGAAATAAACATTAAACTTTTTGTGGATTAGCGAAAAGAAAATATAATCATAAAATAATCCACTAGATTGTGCCAAGTGCTCACTCTCACTCAGGCTTTTGCGTGAGTAGATTGCGACATATACGATTCCGCAAAAACATCGCGAAAATATCGTTTTGTGGCGTCTCTGGTGATTCCCACCCTGAGCACTTTGATTGACAGCTGATATCGTCCAATCAGACACCTGTGAAGCGAATCAACGTCAACAAAACGTTGCTAAATCGTGAGCGTTGAGGCTTCAGAGTGGGAATTGTATATTCATATGACGTCACGGGGGAGTTGCTACGTGTCGTAAGAATTGTAATTTCAAGCTCACTGGAACATGTTTGCGACGTATACGTCACATCATAAATAGCCACAATCACGTAGTATGACGAAGGCTGACCTTTGTAAGCTGTGACCTCCTCTACACACGCCGCAGCAGCAGGTGGCTGTTGTTGTTTTTTCCATCATCACTGACCATGATTTACCATCACAACGTTTCACACGAGGAAGGAAAAAACATATGCGGTTACAGGAGATGGGCGTTACCTAGGCAACCCCTGGCTGGTCTTATGGCTGTATAGCTTGTGTGAGGACATAACAGGACAGACAGAACACCCGTCACCTAGCAACATGTGAACGCTCACCTCCCCTACGAGCCCGCGATGCTCCAGTGAGTCATCCAGATGAAAGTGTCAATCAACGCTAATCTGCCCGAGGCCGACGCAGGACGGGAGATTGAGAGCGAGATAGAGAGGAGGTAATGTGGAGGAAGAGGGGGGGAGAAAGATGGTGAGTGCGTGTGTGTGTGTGTGTGTGTGTGTGAGTAGGCCGGGGGTGGGGAAGAAATAATGGGTTTCCACTGTATAACAGGTGGGTGGAGGCAGCTTTAATATATGGAGGAAGCACGAGGGGAGGGAGAATGAGACAGTTAAACAAAAGAAAGACAACAATGTCCAAAAAGGAGTAGGTTCAAGTAAGTCAATTATATATATATACACAAAAATAAATTAGAAACTACTGATCAAAAACAATTAAAGAAACAGGTTCCAGAGTGAAAAACATCTCTGTGGGATCATTTTTGTGCAATTTGCGTCGGTCGCACATTTTCAGTAAGGCCACAAATCTCCACATGACAAGAAGTAACTTCTAATAGTAATAATAACACTGGGTTACAAAAGAAATGTAAGTTGTCGATGTCTTCAACTGAATTAGGACCATTTTGCACTGCTGAATCCAAAAATGACATCCATCAGGTCAGGTTTTTATGCTAATTTGATTTAGAAAAATCCCCCGCAAAAAAAATTTTCTCATCCAAAAAAGTTTGAATAAAAATGAATAATAGTAATTTTAAAAAAGCAATTAGTCATCTTCAGTTATCTTCAGAATTTGTTTATTGCAAGAAATATAAATGAACTTTGCATCATATCATGTGAAAATAGTGAGTTGACCTGATTGAGCACATCAAAATTATCCTAAACAATAATTTGATGTTAACCAGTGTAATCTATCATATTTTTACAGCACTTTTTAGACGCTAAACAAAAGAAAGGTGATAAAGTAATAAATAAATACATTAAATGAATGTTAAATGTTGTAAACAGGTGGGTCTTGAGTTGTGTTTTTGAAAGTCTGGAGTGAGTCAGAGTTCTGGATGTGTAGAGGGTCCAGGAGGCAGCAGCGGAGGCGGCTCTGTGCCTCCAAGGTTCTGTACTTGGTTCTGGTGATAAAGGTCACGAGGTTGAATGTGTTCAGATCCGAGTGTGTGGGTGGTCAGCGAGGTAAGAGGAGGTTATCGAGGGCTTTGTCGGTGATGAGGAGAATCTTTAATCTTTAGTCTGACAGTTTACCACAGAACAGACTCGTCCGTATCCATGTACTATTGTTGTTTGAATTGATGTATATCTGTGCTTTGCTTAAACCCATTCCACAGTTTCACACAAACACAAAGTGCTGTGTCAAGCATTTGTGTTTCTCCCACTGTGTCCTGTGCTGTAGTTCTTACTGTTTCCACAAACAGAAAGCTTTTCCTTGACTTTCTGTCATATTCTCTGCAGTCATACGTTCTCTTTTTGGCTGCTTCACCCACTTCTGCTTCTTCCAATTTTCACCTTAATTTATTCCTAACCTCTGCTTCCTTGTCTGTCACACCTGCCACGTTCACTCACTCATCACATCCACGTAGCTTCTCGTTGGCATTTTCCCTCGGGATTAACCGCAGCAGCAAAAATGCCACAAATGTGAAATTCTCGTCACTTTTAATCACCTCGTTGAAGAGAAGAGGTTTTTCTAAGGGACTACGGCTCCTCTTAACAACACTATGCAACACAAATACACCCTTTTTAGCACATATTTGTACATTTGTAAGCAGATTATTCATATAATTTAAAAAAGAATCTTACTTTAAGAGGAGGCTCACTTTGAAAGAGATATTTTTAAATAAAATCACAAAATACTAGTCGTTTTAAAAGGCCTTCGTTGAAGAAATGACCAGAAAATCACTGGCTGTGTTCTCATATATCAAAAGTCAACAGTGTAAGTAGATTTTAAAATCTCTGTTGAACCACGTCTTGTTGTTGCTCATAATG
The DNA here is from genome assembly GCF_963457635.1 of Microchirus variegatus. Taxonomy (NCBI): domain Eukaryota; kingdom Metazoa; phylum Chordata; class Actinopteri; order Pleuronectiformes; family Soleidae; genus Microchirus; species Microchirus variegatus. Next base: position 26,668,975 of record NC_139815.1, on the reverse strand, counting down.
TTTAGTTGACATTCAGCTCCGTTTGAAGCTCAACATCTGTGTCACTGCATAAGACGAGTCTTTGACTTTTAGATGTTTTAAAGTAAAAAAACCATCAGATACGAGTCAAAGCTTGAAGGGGAAAATATCAAGCTGTGTCGCTAATTGAACAGTGAATGTCATGGGGTTTTTTTCCCCTATGTTCGGGATGCGACGCATAAATTATGATAAACTAACGTGGAAAAAAGCAAAGGCCGACGTCAGCCTCTCAAAAGTGCTTTTAATGAATTAGCTGAAGTCGCCTTTTCTCATGATAATCTGTGGCTCTGAGTCACTCTGTGAACAGCGAGAGACTCTTAAATGCATGAGAGGTTTTCAATTCATGATGTCAAACGACAATGCGGGGGGAATTAAATTTAAAGTAAATGTCCGAGCTGTTTCACCTCCCTCTCCTCGTCTCTCCCACGACAGAGAACCTGGACGCTGTGATCGCCATGCAGACCAAGAACAAGCTGGGAAAGACTCTGGGGCCGGACTTCAGCGCAATCAACAGTAAATAAGCCTCATGAATAATTATCCTGTGTTCATGAAATCAGATTGTTTTATTCAGCGAGGTCAAGTGTGATTAGTGGTCTTGACCCTGTGTCGGGTTAAACCATTATATGTTTGTGACACGTGTGGTAAAACATGGAGTTTATGTCATTTCAGTGCTGATCTGTGGAAATATGAGGTGATTTTTAACATCATTGTTTTTGGCTGTAATTCTTTTATTCTGCTTGTGCACCTTTATATGAGCAAATGATATTAGGATAACAAAATATTAGGATTTTGTTTCTCAGATCAACTTAAAAATATTTTAAATAAAGATCATGTGTAAAATAATAGAGGGAATCAAAAAGACTAAACTTTGTCTAACTGATTTTTCAGGGTTTTTTAATAATTAAAATTCAGCTTCTTAAATGTGAATATTTTGCTCCATTCAACATAAATCATTAAAACAAGATGTTTTTTAAGAACATTTTATGACATTTTAGGAACCAAACAAGTTCTCGATTAATCCAGGAAATAATAAGTGATTAATTGCTTAAGAAAATAATCATTAGTTGCAGTGACAAATACTTGGCTGATTAACTAAATTTAAAAAAAAAATGGCAAAAGTCTTTACTCGTGAATGTGTTTGTTAAGTATTTCACTGACAGCAAATTCAAATTCAAATTAATTTTCTTTACTATTTTATAGTATTAGATGGAAAATAACCATGTAGCAAGTTTCGCTAACTGACCGACAAAGATGTGCGACAAATCTATAACAAAAACATTGGATGTCAGATGTTCATATAATTTGGTATAATTAATATTTCCCTGAGTTATTGTTGTTGTTGCACATATTTAAAAGTATTCAATAGCATTTTCTTCCTTATCTTATTTCTACTTTTCGACATTGTTGTGATTGTACGCTGCTGTAACACTGCAGATTTACACATGTGGGACGAATCAAGGATTATCTTATCTTATCTTATCTTATAAAAAAATCACATTCAGACCAGTCCATTAAAAACAAGTGTACAACCACAACCACAGCAAAGCCTTGTTCCATTAGAGCAGAACTAAATCCACCTATAAAAGTCGACAGCAGACACAAACACATCTCTTGTAAACTGTCAACGTGACATTTCAATGATTCATGTGTCGAACGATATCAAATCAAAGATTCTTTGTTGACCCCGCAGGAAATTTGTCTCGGGCAAAAGTGCTGCAGTAACTGCACAACAGCGGACAGTAAAAAAGAATAGACCGGATATGAAATCATCTAAACTGTTAAACTGCCTCTATAAATTTCAATGAACCGCGTGCTTTCTTCTTCCCGTAGGGAAAACTCTGGAGGAGGACGACAACACCAAGGCCGAGGCCGCCAAGATGCAGAAGGAATACGAGAACCTGAAAGACTCAACCAAGGAGGAGCAGCCTTCATCTGAGAGCGGTCGGTCTCCTTCACCACACACTCCCTGACAACCACAGCACACACACATACAGTAGCTCGACTGTAGTGTACAGTGTGTGTGTGGTTCGTAAAAATGCATCGTTTTTCCTTTAAGTAAATCAGACGAGCGTGCCGACAGGTGATAAATAACAGCGTGTAGTCCAGGCCAATCATAGTTAACTGTGCGTTTGTTACCGACAATAAAATACATTTGATTTCATTTCACATTCACGAGGCCGACCATTAATCTTTGTCCCCGTACACAGTGTGGTTCAGTAATCTGATGCACACACAAACACACATAGAAAAATTAGAGTCAGAACGAAACGCGGAGCAAGATTAGCAGCACAGCAGGAAAAGTATTTAACTCTGAGTAATGTCAACTCAACTGAAGTTACAGAATACTTTTAGAATGCATTATAATCCAAATGTAATATGCGGTTAACTGCTAGTTAAATCTTTAAACTTCATACTGTACACACATGGTATCATATTGGGATGACTGGAATCATAATCCTGGATGCCAGAATTCTCTCACTGCAACTAAAGTCACAATGTGGTGTAAATAAAAAAGGGGATGAGCCAATATTCAGTGTTGATATTGGTCCAAAAATGGTCAAAATGATCTGGATCAGACACCAGAAGAAAGAAAAATCTGATTCGATCCCAAAACCCAAGATTCTACAAAAATGCTTCACTATTAAAATGTGGGACCTTTAGTTTTTGATGTATTGTTATTGATAGAGCAGCAGAATTGTTATATTTAACGGCGCAACTGTGATGTAAAAACTGTATCTGTATCAGCAGATACTCAAGAGAAAAAGTCGTCTCGTAAATAACAGCGTCAGTAAGACGTGGCTCTTTTGGGCACTAATGCAAACGAAAGGTGAAATCCAATTGTTATTGTTATTACCTTGTAATATGTGTCTTTTCCTTTTCATTATTTCTTTCCTGAATTCAGATCAGTCAGGCAAGTCAGAGGTGTATCTGGAGGCCATCAGGAAGAACATCGAGTGGCTAAAGAAACACAACAAAGAAGAAGGCAAAGACGGTGAGACATTCACTGTTTACTAAAACAACAACAACAACAAAGAGAAAGAAATCAGTTTTAGAGCTGCATCTGTCACACGAAGCACGGAAAAATACAGTTTTAAGCTTCTTTTTTGTTGTTTATTTGCCCTCAATTTGCAATGAAAATGAAGACGGGACACCAGGATAAACTCTTCACTCCACATCTCATGAATATGAATGATTCTTGGAGGAGTCTGCGCTGATTCATTATGATACAGCGGCTTTGTTCGGAGGAATAATGTCCTGTTTGTTTGTTTCCTACTACGCACCTACAGTACCTGGTCCTTGACATTTACGGTGTGTGTGTGTGTGTGTGTGTGTGTGTGTGTGTGTGTGTGTGTGTGTGTGTGTGTGTGTGTGTGTGTGTGTGTGTGTGTGTGTGTGTGTGTGTGTGTGTGTGTGTGTGTGTGTGTGTGTGTGCACCTGGACATCGTTATGCTAAACACAAAGCCAGGTTAAAGTGGAAAACTGCGGGGAGACACCATTGCAGAGACGGCGTCTTTGCCAGATCCATCTCCATAAAACAAAACAAAGAAATAGAAATTCAATCCCTAAATATTATTACTAAATATTAAACAAAGTTTAAACCCACTTTAAACCTCTTTCCGGCCAGTGATTTGGCTCCGATTGGCTTTGTTGGGAAGCAAAGACCTGCGTTAACACACTAATGAGTCTTTGTCTGCTCTATTGTTTGTTTTTGGGCTCAAAACAATAGCGTTAGCTTCAATGATCAGTCATTTATTTCATCAACTGGATCATCTGCATCCATGGTTCCCAACCTGGGGTCCAAGCCCCCGTCAGTGGGTCACCAGAGATCACATGGTGGTCTTCGCCTCGCACAGCTTTGTCTGCTCTGAGGTTGTCAGGGTTATTCAAATCCCAATCACGCCCTCTTTTGGAAAATAAAACCCCTTTTTTGGGCCACCTTTAAATGTATGAAGCCATTTATTACCTAGACCTCTGTGACCTCTGAACTTCTGTGGCCATTACTGCATAAGCAAGTCTATACCTGATCACACTCCTGTTGTCAGCATCTGTGCAACAAAATCTCATGTCTGACTCACTGGTTTTTATCCATAAACGCTGCCAGAAAAGGAACAACAACCTACAACTGCTGTTTATCTTTTGCCTTGGTTTGTCTTGGACACAAGGAGAAAAGTCTGTGAACCACTGATCTAAACGAGCAAGTGCAATCATGCAAAATTATAATCACAAAATGAGAGCTTTATAGTTTTGGAATTGCATCTGTGGCGGCTTCACCCGGGTTTTACCCACCAATTTATTGCTATTAACAATCTGTTAATTTGTAGTGTTAGCATGTCATATCTCTACAGTAAATGTAAGCATTCATTAACATGAACACACGAGAGAAGCAGTGAAGCTTGTGGTAGTTTTGACACACAACAGTGCCTTCATCTAACAAGAGACTGTGTCAAATCAGTGCTTGGTGATGCTTATTAAAAGCTAAATGGGGAAATTAAACATTCTGTGCACTCATGGTCATCACAGAAGGACGAACTCAGAGGGAAAAAAAACTCCAGCTCAGTGTTATTTTTCCTCTTCACGCTCACTGGCCTGATTTATTCTGTGTAAATCAATAGATGAATCAGCCTCGAGTGAGTCGGAAAAAAAGAATTATTAATAGACAAAACAGCGTTTGACCCAGATTTGTGTTTGCATCTCAAACCGGGGGAATGAGAAAGAATATGTAACTAAGAGTGGGTTTGTGGTGCTGCAGAGTGGAGAGGCCGGAGCAGCGGGGAACTTTTGTTTGATGCTCATCTCCCACCAGGCATTATATAGGACAGCTGATTAGCATTCTAGTGTGTAGAGTGGTTGTCTGGGACAACGGGAGCCTTGACTGCCTGTTATGAGACAGACAGATCATGGTGTCAGACAACCACAGGGGTCACAATGTGTTTTCCAAAATCACCCAATTTACCCCCCCCCACAGAGCACCTGAAATGATCCGCCATCAGCACAGCACTGATATTACAACGCTCTGCTCTCCTCGTACTCCTGATAAAGTGCAGCACGAGAAAAAACAAACAGCTCTTTCTATCAAAAGAACAGTGTCATAGTAACAGAGAAGGCAATGGGCCATTTATTGTGTTTACTCTACTAGAAGCACCCATTAGGACAATCCCAGTGTGTGTGTGTGTGTGTGATGTGTGTGTGTGTGTGTGTGTGTGTGTGTGTCCGCCTACGCGCTGCACAGATTAGCCGGCGGCGACCAGATGGACACAGAGGCCTCATACCGGTTTTGGCTCTCGGGCTCGTTTTACGGGCAGGTTTCAGTGAAGCAGTTCAGTCTCTAATCACGTTGCGCTAATCCCCACACACACACACACACACACACACACACACACACACACCATGTTGGTCGTCGACAAAGCAGCCGTGCCTTGAAGCGGTGCGGTAAATCGCAGTCTCTGTTAAAAAAAATAAAATAAAAAAATGTCATGGAAGACGCAAGAAGTTTGTGGCGCGAATCTTCTCGTTCGTCTTTTTTGAAAAAGAGAGAAGTGAAGCTTTTGTTTTCCTGCCAAAAAATAATCTGTTAGCATGAAAGACAGAGACAGATGGCACTTTTCCATTATGCGCTTATAGCAGCACTACTCGCCTCGACTCGACCCTTTCTTTTTTTGCTTTTCCATTAGCGATAGTACCTGGTACCTGCTCTGGGGAGGTTCCAGGCCAGCTAAGACGATACTAAAATGTGTGATGTCAACAGTCTGCCGGCCTCTGATTGGTCAGCGAGTGTCGTCACTGGAAGAGTCATGAGCGTGACGTCCGACACGTGAATCAAAGCGAACGACGCGGAAACTGTAGATCAGTTACTAGATCAGAATTAAAAATCCTTAAAAAACATGCGTTAATCTCCAACATTTAGCAAGGAAATGTCTAAAATCTCAATATTTAACAGAGGGATCTGGTGTATTTTAGTGACATCACTGTGGATTCATTCAGCCGTATTTCACTTCAGTGACTGTGTCCCGTGCAATCCTGTCAGCTCCATTCATGCAGGAAGTGCTGGACTCATTATTTTAATTAACTGATTCTTATGATTCATACACGGAAAAAACCACTGCTTCGCCATCACTAGTTCACAGCAATCACAGCAATTTCATGCAGCTATGACGTTGAGGAGTTACAATAGTAATGGAAAACCATGTGACTGATACCAAACTGAGTATGATGGAAAAGTGCCATGGTTTGTTAGGTCATGTTCACCTTTAAATAGAACCACTAGGTGTAGGAATCGTCCACAGACACCATGATGCGATATTATCACGATATTTAAGTCACAATGCGATATTATCACAATGTCGCAAAATACTTTGGGGTTTTTTTTTCCGCTCTGATATTCTTGATGTCATTATTTCAAGCCTCTGTTCCTGCAGACAAACATTCAGCTTCAGTCTGACCCTAATCCTTTGATAATGAACGACCGTGACAGATTACAGCTTGTTTGGGTGACTGTCTGAGGAAGACGGTGCTTTTGATGTCTGATCTATGCTGAAGACTCATGATCTTACTTCCTTCCTTCCTTCCTTCCTTCTTTCCTTCCTTCCTTAATCTCAAGATTAAGTAAATCTTGATTATTCTGGAGATTGTTTACACTTTAGTGAACGTGGAGATAGATAGATAGATAGATAGATAGATAGATAGATAGATAGATAGATAGATAGATAGATAGATAGATAGATAGATAGATAGATAGATAGATAGATAGATAGATAGATAGATAGATAGATAGATAGATAGATAGATAGATAGATAGATAGATAGATAGATAGATAGATAGATAGATAGATAGATAGAGAGAGCAGGGGGGGGGAAATAATATAAATCAGCTTTTGACTGTCCTGATTCCTAAAGATCAGCATCAGCTTTAGAAAAAAAAAACATCTCCTGTGTTCTCCTCTAATCTCTGCTCTTATAAACCTTTAATTCTCCGCGCCTGATTTTCCCAGACTACGATCTGTCCAAACTGAAGGACTTCATGGACCAGCAGGTCGACTCCTACATCGAGAAGGGCATCATCGCCAAGGACGAAGGCGACACCATCAAGAGGATCTACGGCAGCCTGTAACACTATCATCCGTCCACCCTTCAGCCGACCTCTGGCCTAAAAACACTGGACACCGAGTGTGACACTGCAGTCTACGACAAAAAACCTGACTGTTCACTTATTTCCCATAACGGACAGTGTATAATTCTTCAAAAACTACTCAATACTTACCAAGAAAAAAGGATTTAATCATGAATTAACATCAGATTAGCAGATTACTCCTTATATTTGCACGTCCAGATGACAGTAATAAGCAGTAGGATGACATTTATACTGAGAGAAATCATTTAAGCATTTACTTTAAACATGAATGTCCTGAGGGTAAGATGATGATGCAGTAGGTTTTTTTTTTTATTATTATTTGCGACAAAAACCCCACATTTGTCACACTGTACTCATTACGTGTAACCTGTCTTAGCCTAATTATGTTTCCTTTACCCAAGTCTAAATGTAAGATCTTAACGTGTTTCTTGCTTTTTACTTACCAAAAATATATTTGTTGTGTATCATACTGTGCTCCTCTGTTCTCTTCTGCGGTTATTGCTGGGGGGGCCACTAGGGGGCGGTGTCTGTCTCATCTAACTCTCTGCATGTGTCTGCGAGTGGCGTTCAACACTTGACAGTTCATCCTCTGTAGAGACACCAGATGAAGTATTTTTAAATGTAAATATTTGTGATTTTTTTCCTAAAAATGTAAAAGCAATTAAATGAATTGCCTTTTCTTTACTCTTCATGTGCTCGGCTGTGATGATGAAGCAGCGACCGACAAAAACACACAAACACACCTGCGTCGTCACAGGGAGGAGAAAAGAAACACGGGAGATTATTCATGTTTTGGCTTAAATACATATTTATTCTCTTCAAATAAAACCAAACAGAATTGGAACGCACAATAAAACAGCTGTTACAGACACTTTTCCACACAGATAAATAATGCATTCACACGTCAAAAATATGAAGCAGTTCCCTCTGTTCCTAAAGAAAAAAAAAAAGCTTCTATGGAGGCAAAAGGAACAAAGGCCTCGAGTCCATCCACCGCCCGTCACTGCCCGATCTGTAACCTAATAATCTGACCACTTCCTGTTGAAACGATTTACGGCAGATTTTAAATAAAATAATGTTATATTCCGTGTTTTAGAAGGTAATCGTTTAGTAGTGTAGCCGAAATGTGCAGCTAAAAACAAAAGCAATGCAGAGGCTCCTCGCACACATCGACCAATCGACCGCATTTCACCATGGCTTTCAAAATAAAAGGCACTGGCTTTGACATTTTTACCACTTCCTGCACAAACCTTTGTTGCCATGAAATAAAATACACATTTTGTTGCCTTTCCACTGTCGTAACACATTAGCGGTAACAGGGAGTAACTAATCAGACAGGGTTCCCACACCTTGTTTGACATCCAAATTCAAGGACTTTCCAGGACAAATTCCCTCAAATTGAAGGGCCACATGTAAAGGGCTCTTCAATTTGCACCCATGGTCTCCACGTTCATTGATTTGCAGCACACGCTCTGCATCTGGACAAGTGATTGTGTCCTCGGGATCTTGGTCAAAGACAATCTTTGTATTTTCTCTGTTGAGACAGAGATTTTGGGGTTTTCATGTCATCATTTGCTCTTTGCTTAACTTTACTCGCTCATTGTTCTGCGCGGAATCTCACGTCAGCGGCGGAGAGAGAGACAGAGGACAGTGTCCACAACACCGTTAGTAATGACAAATCCACGTTTGATCTGCTTAAGCCTAGTCCACGTACATCAAGCAACGCAGGACGCAAAAAACAGTAGGTGGCGTCGTAACAAACAAGGGAGACATTTACATTAATATCAACTGAACTTCTTCAGTCTATTTAGGGCAATTTTCAAAAACTTTCAAGGGTCTCAAGGCTCTGTGGGAACCCTGATTGGATTTCTGATGAGATCGGGAAGTGAGCGGGTTCATACCGGGTAAACACTGATGCAGAAGGCCTGAATATGTTTCCCACTGTTACTATTCAGGGACAGGATTAAGGACTTCAGAAGCAGTTAGCAAGTCTAACAAGCTAATCCTTGTGTGTATGTGTGTGTGTGTGTGTGTGTGTTCTTGTACTCGCGGCATACTGAGGAGCAGTGAGGGTTTTTAACCAACAAAGTGAGGTCATTTTTACGGAGTGAGGACATTTTGGCCGGTCCTCACTTTGTTTTCATTGAAATCACTTCCTTAGGTTGCTACAACATGCTATACTCAACTTTCATGTCAAATTTTGGACACATTTTTTTTTTCAAATTTTGGTCGACATAGTATAGTATGATGTTTTTGTCAAATCTTGGACCAAAAATTTTGGGTAATTTTTTTTTTTCAAATTTTGGGTAAAAAATGTTTTTTTAATTTTGGGTAAGAAAAACATTTTAAAATTTTGGGTAAATTTTTTTGGGTAATTTTGGGTACATTTTTTTTTTTTGTTATTATTTTGGACGACAGTATAGTATGATGTTTTTGTCAAATTTTGGAAAAAAAAATTTGGGTCAATTTTTTTTTCAAATTTTGGGAAAAAAATGTTTTTAAATATTGGGTAAAAAAATGTTTTTTAAATTTTGGGTAAAAAATGTTTTTTAAATTTTGGGTAAACATTTTTTTTCAAATGTTGGTCAACACAGTATAGTATGACATTTTTGTCAAATTTTGGTCAAATTTTTATTTTTCAAAATTTTGGTCGACATAGTATGATGTTTTTGTCAAATCTTGGACCAAAAATTTTGGGTACATTTTTTTTTTCAAATTTTGGGTAAAAAATTTTTTTTTAATTTTGGGTAAGAAAAACATTTTAAAATTTTGGGTAAATTTTTTTTTTATTATTTTGGTCGACAGTTTAGTATGACGTTTTTTATCAATTTTGGACCAAAAATTTTGGGTACATTTTTTTTGTTATTATTTTGGACGACAGTATAGTATGATGTTTTTGTCAAATTTTGGATAAAAAATTTTGGGTCAATTTTTTTTTCAAATTTTGGGGGAAAAAAAATGTTTAAATATTGGGTAAAAAAATGTTTTTTAATTTTTTGGGTAAAAAATGTTTTTTAAATTTTGGGTAAACATTTTTTTTCAAATTTTGGTCAACATAGTATAGTATGACGTTTTTGTCAATTTTGGACCAAAAAATTTGGGTACATTTTTTTTTTTTTTAATTTTGGACAACAGTATAGTATGACATTTTTGTCAAATTTTGGTCAAATTTTTATTTTTTTAAATTTTGGTCGACATAGTATGATGTTTTTGTCAACTTTTGGATGAAAAATTACAACAAAAACAAAAAAAATCGAAAAAGTTTTCCAGCCCTTTTTGCTCTGGGGCTCCACCTGCAGACATTTTATGGTACTGCAACCAGTAGTCCTTTGTAGATGTCATTCATGAAGTGGATATTTGTAATTGTGTTGATTTATAAAGTGGAAATGCTGGTCCTCAGTATGCAGCAAGTACAAGAATGTGTGTGTTTGTATGCGTATGTGACAGTATATGCAGCAGGTGGGATCTACACAGCAGCTTCTGCAGCAGGTGTGAGGATGGACATGTGTGCTCTGATGTCTTCTCCCCATAAGACTGTACACAAACGTGACGACATAACGCGTAAACGACAAAATAAAAGGCAGATATGACATGTTTTGTTCACTGTGGTCTCGTGAAAGCAAAGACGAGTAAAAGAGGAAAAGCAAGGAGGTCGTAGTAACGTGTGTGTGTGTGTGTGTGTCTTCCTATGGCTGTGAGGACAATTGCAGCTCAAACCGTCTTCATGAGGACAGTCTCAACTTTAAAAGGTTTTTCCTGAGTGTTAAGACTTGGTTTTAGATAAGAATCAGGCTAAATTTACACAATGTTTGTCTTGTGATAGATGATGTCAATTTGAAGTTCCACACGGGGGAGCGTGCATCTTTCCAGTCATTCCTGAGCCTCATGATTTATAATAATCCTATCTATGGTCCATTATGTCAGATTTGGGAGGTTTTATTGGCAGAAAATGAATGTGCTACTCATAAGTTTGTTTGCTTTTTAATTTCATAATCGCTTTTAAATAAAATACTGGTTTTCATAGCTTTATAATTACCCTGTAATATGTATTTAAGACAAAAGCCTTTGCCAACAGGCAAACCCAGTTACAGTGTGCGTTTTGCAAAGCAAGAACATCTCTGCTCATGTCAAACAACTTTTAAACATCTATAATCTACGAGAACTTCTTTGAAAACACCTTTTCTGGTACGTGAAGGCCACCGTAGTACCCTGTGAGCAGAGTCGTCCTCTATTTGTTTATTATCTACAATCTCACCATTAGATGTCACTGTTTCTTACACGCTGGACCCGTAACTACAAAGAAAATTGTACCTGTGCTACATAAACGTTACATTTTTCAAGATAGAGCTAAGAATTTTAAGTTTAGGGAAATGAGCTAGGGAATATATGATGTTTATGTTTTCTTCACAACTATAGAAAGACACCAGTGTGTGTGTGTGTGTGTGTGTGTGTGTGTGTGTGTGTGTGTGTGTGTGTGTGTGTGTGTGTGTGTGTGTGTGTGTGTGTGTGTGTGTGTGTCCGGCCTCAGGTCAACAGAATAGTCTCTCATGTCTCCTGGTACGATGTTGTAGGGGTCGTGTAGTTGTCTTCGTTGCTCCTGCAAATGATAAAAAAAAAGATTTACGACTTTTAATTTGATACGGGGGAATTTTCCACAGCGGAAACATTATTAATATTAACTGCACACCTAGACTTCCTGTTCCCCTCTTTCTCCATCTGTTAATCTGGTCACCAGGGTGTCTAAGGTGAGTGTGTGAATAATAGATGATGGTGCTCAAACAGCCGGGCTGGTCTTCGTCACGGCCGACAGCTCATCTGGTCACAGCAGCGTCTCAGTTCAACAACATCTTGGAGCTCATTTAGAAAGTTTCCTTCGCAAAGTTTTTTATTACCGAGCAGAGAGGAGAGTGTGGCTGAAGAGTTTAATTTAGGGAATAAAACGTGGAAAGAACAAAATCAATACAGAGTGAGCTGCAGCCCCCTGGTGGTCCTTCGAGGTACTGCAGTGGACCTCAGTCTGAGCAATGAAAATGCCCCAAATTTGCCAAAATCATCAAAACATCAATTCCTCCTCACTTTTGTGCTACATCCTTGCCAATTAACAAATGTGGAAGTTTTGCAAAGAAGAGGCAGCAGACGGGGGAAATGACACCAGACGTCAGTTTTGGAAGGACATTTTAGGAGAAAGGAAAGTAAAAGTGGGCGATTCAAAGACAGTTTCTATTGAGTGGTAAATTCTCTCTGACTATGTTAAACTTCACACCTCTGACTGGACAATCTCTCAGAGGAGCTGCAGAATCGATCTTTCCAACAGTCCAACAAATGATTCAGCTAATTGGTCCAAACGTATTGATTTCTTTAAAGAGGACGCAGCAGAAGGCAAACTTGTTTCGGCTCAGTTTTGCCCGTTTCGTTCATCCATCAATCAGTCAGTCAGTCAGCAAGCGCTATCTCTGCTGCTTATCTGCATGCAACGGTCTACAGATTTACAGAGATATGAAGTGGAAATTAAACCAGCACATTCTCATGTTTGTGTAACAACAGCCGAGCAAAAGCAGAGACTTCCCCTTTCTAAATGTATTGTAAGGTTACAGGAGTTGTTAGATGTCTGTAGAGCTGGGAAATATCAAAACTAAATATTTGACATTTTAACATGATAATCATCAATATCAACCAATTTGAAACCTTTGCTTTATCGTGATAAGATTTTTGTCCAAATCGCTCCCAGCCTCAGGTGCAATGAATATTCACTCTCAAACTCTAAAACCAAATAATCAGTTATCAAAATAGTTCATTTATCACTATTTTTACCAAAAATTTCAAAAAATAATAAAGTTAGCAAATAATTACATTAAAGGTAAATGAAAAGATGGAAAATAATTCAGTTTGTGGACTCATTTTAGTCAAAATATTGATCATTATTATAACAAGGAGATCCATCATGGACTTATAGGGACTTCTAAAAGAAAAGTCTACATTAGCTGCTTCATCTCATCTTCACTACTGTTAAAATCTTGTGGCTTGTTTCATCGTAGGGAGAAAGACGAGCAGGCGTGTGGTCTGTGTTTGCTCTGGGACTGTGTGTGCAAACAATTAAGTGAGCCGCTGTTTGTCTACACACACACACACACACACACAAAAGGAAACACACAAAACACACACACACACACAAAGACCTGCCTTACATGACAGTGGTTGTGGCTTTAATCAGACACTGGGCTTAAACCTAAAGCCTGGTTTTATCCTCAGCTGATGCGTAAACATTTGAGGAGGAATCAAACATTTGGCCTCGTATTAAGTTAACACTTCCCCTGACACACTGACACACTGACAACATTTATAATGTCTTTCATATATTTCAACGATTGTCACAGTATTTAGCAGCATTTCTCTTTAGAAGAGAAAGATCACCAGCGATGACAGAAACTACGACTGAGTCATCATGATATAAATGATATTATATATAAGTTCATGTTCATATTGTTGCCACAAATGTCAGATAAGGGCTGCAACTAACCATTGTTTTCATAGTCGAGGAATCTCTTCATGATTTCTTTGTTAAATGAAGCAAAGAAAGAAGAACATATTTGCTTTTAAGAAGCTGAAGACATCTGAGAAACTGTTGAGAAAGCCGATTGATCGATAAAATATAAAATGAGTTGACGATTAATTTAGAAACCGATAAATCCTGAGTGAAAGATGAAGAGAAACCAACGAATTGTGGGTTGAAACATTTTGATAATCTGAGGTAAAACACCCAAAATAATTACACGTGAGGACCACAAAGTGCATTTGCATTATATCAATATTATGTTACATTATTGTGGAAAATTACACTGTTAATATTATTGTTTTTATTGCCCAGTTTTAACAGAAACTACATATAGTTGTCAGCTGATGTCGATCACAGAACAGACAGGTGCCCTAAGTTACCCTAAAGTCAACAAACTAGATATTAAAATGAATGTGATTGATTAACAAATTAAAAAAAACGTATTTATATGTAGGCAAATATGTTCCGTGAGCCTGAAGAGAGAAAAACTATGTATGTGTATGTTGAGAATGCAGGAGTGACTCATTTCTCTGTGAATTTCTCTGTGAATGGGTATATGTCAGGTTACTAACAAGCAGACGTTTAAAGTGTTAAAGTGTAGTCAGACCTGATTCAGCAGCCAAATCTTCTGATTAAATACCTGACTGTTGAATAACAGTAGCTCATGACAATCTGGAAAAACCCCAATTACTATCTTGACTCTATCTTACATTTGAAGGTTTCCTGCACTGGATCAGTGTTCCATCCTGCTGACAAAAAAAGCCTGGGCCTCATTTCCTTAAAGCATCTTAAAGTAATAGTTTAGGTTGTTTTTGGATGAGGTACCGACACATTGTCAGCACTTTACATACAGCTGAGTGTGCTGTGCAGATCCTCTGCTCCACAAAACACGAAGGAGCAACCTGCTCTGTAAAAACATGGCTGCCAGTTTTCCACACTAGACACTTAAGTTTGTGTTGTTTTGTAAAACACTCGCTCCCACGCACCAAAGTCCATAGAGAAAATCAGGTTTTTTTTACGACACCATACACAGGTGTTATTGGTCCACTGCTGCCTCCATCAATAAGGTTGCATGAGTTATTTTGTGTATTCAGTGTTTGAAATCCTTCCTTATGTATTGAAATGACACAAACTTAACAAACAAGGCAACAGAAGAGCAGCAGCTCCAGTGTACAGGTGAGCTAAAAACGCTGATTTTCTCTATGGACTTGGGTGTATGTCAGCTGTATGTAAGAAAATATATGGGCAACACTCACTTTGCTCAGCTATTCTGAGACGAGAGCAAATATTAACTTTCAAACCCAGAATAGACGACATCAGGACATCTGAACAGTGGCCTGATGTCAAGCTTTTGAAGTTGGATTTCAAACTTCAAGGTGAGGTCAAAGTCAGCTCTTCGCTGTTCAGAAGAGAACAACAGTGATGTGATGTTGTTTTGTTGTGCCACTGGAGGATACAGCACAACAACCAAAAGAGCCATGCTATATCTAATTGGTATCACGATTGACATGTACAGCAGGTACGAAACACACAGAACCACCTCACTGTTCGCCGTTTGTTTTTCTGAGACAAAAAGGTAAACGGGAAACTGATCTATAGATACAGTGCCACCTACGGAGATGTACACGGTCAATAAATCTAATTAATCCGCTATTATGTTATCCGATTGCCGGTCTTAGTTGAACTACACCCTTAGCTCGATTAACCTGTGCATGGAAACGTACTTAGTGACAGCCTCACATGTCTGACTGACCTTTTTGGGGGAACTAGTCTAGAAGATGCATTTTAATTCACTCAGAGACTACAGTGTGTGTGTGTGTGACCACAACCTGGTTTTAAATAGCACTCCATTAACACTCAAACGAGAAGTAGCAGTTGACTTGGAGGAGGGGGATTTTTGTGTCACCTCACCTTACTTCCTCTTCTTCTTTCAGTCGACGCGCAGCCTGCTTTGACTGTTTAATTTGCAAATCCAGTCTGTGTAAGAAGTCTTTGGCTGACAGCTCCTCTGGCTGGGACTGGGTGGGTTTGGAGTCCTTAGGAGGCGGAGAAGGTGGTGGTGAGGGTCCCTCAATATCCTGCATCACGATGCAAGGTGCGTCTGCCTCCTGGCATTCCGGTTCCCCCTCCCCGTCGGGAGATTCCAGAGACAAACCGTTAAATATGTAGCGCCTCTCCGACAGCACAGGGATGTTGAGGCTGTTCCTCAGGAACATGCATTCATTGCTGAAGAGCTTGTTGGCTCGCTTGATCTGCTCCATCTGGAAAAAAAGAAACCTCTGTTATCAAATGCTCATCATCACAAACACAAAGTGAATTTATTGCAACATTCGGGGCAAAGTGGATCAAAAACACAAATAGGTGTGAATAGAAACACAATCTGGACACAAATGATGCAAAAAAACAACAGTGACTTGTCTGAAAATGCTTGAAACAAACAAAAGAGTCACTGACATGAGGTTGCTAAAGCTAAAAAAGCTACGACTGGGACAGAAACATTAGCCCCACTTTATTTTTTCTCCACTTTATAAGAGGTTGGGTATAAACTGAACATTTTGTAGTTCTTAAAGTCATAAATGAAAAAAACTATTGCTTTTTTATGTATTATATCTGCATAAAAAGCTTCATTCGTGTTATTATCTTCATTTTGTGGGTTGTTTTATGGCTCCAAATGCATTTTATTTGGGTGGAGAGGCGACAAAAATGGCTCTTTTCATCCTAAAGATTGCAGACCACTGCCCTAACCCCATAACATCACAAGATTGATGGATATTGTGCATTATCTGACATTTGGGGTCAAAAAGCCAAACACAACACAAGGGTCACGATACCAACAATATCACGATACACAATTCTGTGATAATCAATATATTGTCAGGCGATTGTGTAGCGATACATCACAATATCTGTGTAACAAGAAAACAAAACGTGCAGAATTTCTCTATTTATTCACAACATGGGGAACAAAGCGCATAAAGTATATGTATCGAACAAGGACGGACGCCATTATGGAGAACCTTAATTTATCATTTAAAAATATTGTTATTTGCCCTGGTGTATTGATCATCATATTCGATAAATTGATATTTATCCCCTATTGGATACAGTCACAATTTTCACAATAAGAAGATAAATAACAAGTCATTATTTTGTCTATGTTCCTTTACTCTGTGTACAAACACCTGAAAAGTTTGTTTGAGTTGAACAGCTGCTCAGGAGCTACTGAACATATGTTAGTTGTGTCCGTGTACCGTTTGTAGACGTAAACCGCGGTATTATCGCATCGTGAGAGTCGCTACATCGCTGTTGCTCCTCCATAACTTGTGTAATAACTGTTGTGGTTGTTGTGGTTGTTGTTGTTGTTGTGTGTTAACCTCACCGTGACACCGTACTTGAGAGCGATCCCTTGCAAAGTATCGCTGCCTGAAACACGATGCTCGATGTATTTCTCCCCCAAAGAGGCCGTGACGCTGGCGGTGCTCCCGTAAGACCGGATCTTGGTCCGGGCCAGGCTCTGGGACAGTTCGCTCTCTGACTCGGACCCGGAACCGGACCTGGACCGAGGAAAGATGGGCTGCTGACCAAAGCGTCCTGCTGCCCCTCCATCCCGCATCGGTAGGACGGGCGAGAACTCCGCCATCTTCTCAGAGACGTGTAGTTTCTCTGTGGTTCTTCTAACGTTCCTGTCGAGTCACGGCGGTGATGGACGCGTCGCGTTTAAGCGGCGGGAAGGTTCCGGTCCCCGGTCATCTTCCTCATGTGGGCCAAGGGGACGACATTCATGTTTCGGGGACCAACACCGCCTCACAGCTGCGCTTTTATCATTCGTTGAGTTTGACGTAAAACCGAGCCGAGCGTCGTGAACGTCAACAATACTGTTTCCGGTTTTACTTTCAAAATAATTTACGGGAATTCAGGCCCGGTCCGAGCCACAGTGGTGTCCCCCACAAAAAAACAATGGTTTTAGTACTCAAATATAGACTCACTGGCCATTTAATTTGATAAATGTTTTCTACTGAGACTAAAGATTGTGGAAACAAACAGGATTCCACCACTCAAAGCTCCCTTAGGGCATCATGGAACTACGGTGGCCTATGAACACCAGAATGTTGTTGTATTCAATTGTGTAGTAAGCTATCAATGTATAGACCAGGTGCATCATTTAGGATTAAATTTATATACTAACAATAACATGTTTGTATAAGTGTTCAATTAATAGCTTTTTTTTAAAGGAAATTTGAGTTTGAGTTTGCCTTTTATGCCTTTTATGTACTTTGTAGAGGCAGCCATCTTGTGCCAACATGTTTCCATAACAACTCAGGCATATCCTGCATTTTGCATTTGGAAGCTAAGGCTTATTATCACAAACAATGAAGAAGAACAATTCTGGTATATAAAGGAAAACAATCCAACTCACGACTCCAAATGGAACACACCTTACATTCACGTGCACTACTGTAGAAGTGTGGAGGCACAAAATGGCGAACGTCTAAAAAGCTTATTCCAAGGATTTGGAAGGAAGTTTTTCACTTCACCAGGACAATAATAACATTATGATACAGATTCACAGGCAAATTGAATATCCAATATAAAAGGAAATGATAATCATAAAGTGCAAGATAAAACTAATAAAATAAAATAATGAAATAACTCAACTTAATTAATTCTACAACGATACTAATCAAGTTGGTTATCAACTAACTCACTAGTCCCGTGTAACAGACAGGACTAGAGATGTTGAACAAACATTCATCAGGTCTGGTTGCAACGTGAGCACTGACCGCTGTGTGTGACAACATGAGGCATCACTTTGGAGAGAGGAACCAGGTTAACGGGTAAACAGGTTAATAGGTTAGCAGGTTAACAGTCCCATGACCAAAATAACTATGAAAAAATGGGAATTTTTCACAGCCGGTGCATCAAAGTCTGCCAAATGAGGAAATGACTATTAGTCAAATACACGTGACATTTAAATTAGACATGGATTATATTTTACATTATATTTTTAGAATGGGAAGAAAAGGTGATACATTCACAGTTAAGAGACCTCAGACCTTTTTTTTAATAAATTAAATATTCCTTCAACTGCAAGACATATAATAGGATATGAAAACTACTAAAAAACTAAAATAAATACCGTCCTTTTAAAGAATATATACATTCATGATAAATTAAGATTTTTTTTTAATTATTTAAGCATCTTTTTTTGCTGGTTTTTCTAATATAAAATATCAAATGACTTTATTTATAGCCAAAATAATATGTAATAAAAATTAGAAAATGGAGAAGGGGTAGTATTATATAAGTTATTCTTCTTACTACTCCTTTTCGGACATGTTAAAATGTATTTTGTATATTTATTTTGTATGTTTATTTTTATTTTTGATAGTTTTTTTTTCATTTCTTCTTTCGTTATTGTTATTATTCACATGTTTGAAATAAACTAAACTAAACTATATAACACCAAATCACATACTACATTATCTCACAGTACTTTACGCTCGTTAGACTGATACCTTATTATTATTATTATCGAATCTGGCCAAACCAGTAATAACCAGTAACCATTAAATTTCAACCTTTCTGTAAATGTATGACCTTTTTTCATTCCTCTCTATCTAAACATTAATCACACGGTGTGATGAAAACCTTAATCACATATCAGACATGCACCTGACGCCTGCGTACGAGGAGCAACAGGTCACTTAATCATTGTAGACGGATGAAGTAAAGACTGTCAATATGCAGCGAGATAAACCCCAGTTAAACAAACAAGTTAATAGCAATCAATGAACTCATGTCGGAGAAAAAAAAACCCTCCTTCGTGTATTCATTACTGGATAGTTGAGCTGCTGATCAGGAGATGAAACCAAGCAAAAATAAGTCAATTGTGGGCAAAATAAAGCAGCAGCAATTATTCAAGATGTATTGATACACACGTGTGTTGCAGCTGTAAAGTAAAGCACAACATAATTCAATAGAGACAGATAATTACAGGTGTTACCTCAGGGTGAAGCTTCATGAAATCTAATATGCTGAGGAACAAATACTGAGGAGCAATGAATGAATGAATGAATACAGGAGCTGTGAATGATTAATTTATTGCATTAGTCTCTCCTGGTTATGGACGATGATGATGATGATGATGATGTGGTAATCTCACCGTCTGGCATTTTCAAATGGAAATCAAGTCATTATACGTATATATGTATTGGTACGGTGTCCAGGAGGAGGGAGGTCAGTGCATTAATTATACATGTTCTCAACGTGAGGCGACACATCTGAGATTGAAAAGAGATTCTATTCATTAATCACGTTGTATTTTTGCTTCTCGTCTCGATCTGCAAACGTTAATAACAGGAGAGAAAAAAGAATATGTGTCTTTATTTCTGGATGTTTGAAAATGTGTTTTTTAACTATAATCCCCTGCAAAAGTCGTCAGATTTCAGTTTTCACCGGTTCTGATGCACTCACTGAGTTTGGTGAGTTCTGTCGGGCCCACAAAGGTCCACACAGAGAGTGAATACAACAGGGTCTTCGTACCAGACGGTGCCCTAAATAGCTCCGTGTACATCTATGAATAACTCCTGGGATTGATTCACTCTCCAGAAAACAACAATGACTGAATCAGATGACCTCACGTTTACTCGCATCACCCTTTTCTTTCTCTTCATTCCAGGAAAACAAACAACAAACAGAGGCAGAATGAAAAGAGGGAGGAGGAGAAGCAGCAGCACTGAACCATCTGTCACGACAACATTATAAATGAAATCAAATATACTTTATTGACTCCACCGGGAATGTTCTTATTGTTCTGCAGCTACAGCAGCTGTAGGACACAGAGACACGGCAAACAGCACAGTGAAGACACACAATACACAGAATAAATAATAAGTCAACAGGTGACATATTACACTGACTGTAAAACAGTCATTTCCCAGAGACTGGATCAGGGTTAGTGATCAGAATTGTTTTCCACAATTTAACTCATGATTAGTGCTTTACCTATTAAAAATAACAGCAGTTCCAACTGAAATGGAAGGAAAAATAGTCATGAACATGATATTGTTGCACAAATTACCTCGTGTCATGATTTATATTGCGAATAGTCATTTTTTAAAATGTGTCCCTAAATAAAAGGTTTGACAAACACAAACCTTATACATTTAAAATGGCACAGCAGTGCCTCCTAAAGTGTGGGCTACTGCCCACTGGTGGAGCTGGAAGGTATTGCAGATAGGGCTGGATTTATATATAATATATATTAAAGTATATTCTTTGTAAAAGATATTCCAATGTGTCTATCTTATTTGGTTTTATTCACAGTTCGTTTATATGCAGTACTTTTATTTATAAACACATGATGCTTCTCAGTTATAACCAAAATGTGAATTGATAGTATAATTATGTAATGATTACTTCTATATAGCGCGGGGGAAATGTTATCTGTTTATGTCAATGCTGTGCTAAATCCTTGCTAATATACAAATCTGAGCTTTTAGGGAGTTTTTGCAGAATTGTTTTGGGACATAAAACCTCTGACGTTTGGTAAATAATGTGTTTAAAACCTGTGATTCAGTTGCACAAGGTGCAAACATGAAGTGACGGAATGAACCTGTTTCCTTATGTTAATCTAGAAAGTGAAGTAATTATGCAATTTATTCATCAGCTTTAAGTAAACAAAAGAATCCACACCAGTAAAACCTGCAACAAGGGCCTTTCTGCAAGGAGTTTGCATGTTCTCCCCGTGCTCTTATTTTCCTACCGAACAAGGAAAACAAGAGCAGGATTATGTTAAAGTGAAGTCTACAATAACATACTAGCACGCTTTGTCGACCTCTACTGGGCAGTTTTGGGAACTGCACTGACATTTCCAACCACCAGGTGGTGCCAGTTAATCACGTATAATTTCTGCAACTTTCAGAATTAGGTGAACTACAGTACTTTACATTTTCACTCTTTATTGCTTCTAAGACCATGGTTCTCAAACTGTGGTTCGTGTACCACCAGTGGTACGCAAGCTTCCTCTGGTGGGTCCTTGGAGGAAAATATGAAATATGCTCAACTGTGTAAACCAGGGTATGCAAAGAGTGTAGTAGTCATTTAAAATTACAAAAAATAATCTAAATAAAGTGCGTAGCTGACTTTAGCTCGGCCTTTTGACACCACTGTGTTTTAACACTGGTGATAATGTTGTTAGTTTGAGAGCTCAATATCTTTTCAGGTGATACTTTGTATATATGCAATTTATCTGTGAACAATGAAACAGTGAAACTTGATCAAGTTGGAAGAGCAATGGCGTAGAGTTTAAAAGAACAAAGTGAACCCACACTCTCACTTTACGTCAGATATAAATACATGACAGATTTCAAACCCCTTTTTTTAAACATGTTTTCCTGTTGCCGTGACAACCCAGAGTGAGAGCTGACAAGTTAGCAGAGCTCTGATGGTGTCTGTCAAACACACCTGGTCTCATAACCCGACTGACTGGTTTATAGAATCATTCTTTTTCTGAAATCTGTGGAAATCGGCAACATCTGCAACATCTGCGAGTGCATATTTCATCTAATCCATCTAAGTCTTTAACCCGTGTCAACTGTGTGTATTTAGTTTAATCAGAAGAAAGGTTTGTATTTGGAGTTTTAAATAAATGAGCTCAGGGAATAATAAACGCATAAATGGCTCTAATGGAAAAAATGTGTTTCCTGTCCTGAATGTCAACTTTTATAGGAATGAACTTTCATCTCCATTACAAGGAAGCAGAGCTGCTGTTCTCATTTAGTCTCCTTTATGTGTTAAAAATAGAAAGTTGATGTCAAACACAGTCATTTAAATGAAAGTGAACAGATAATCTCACTTCAGAGGGAGAAAATGATCACGAGCAGCCTTTAAAACCATGGCTTTTGTCTGCTGCGATTAAATGAAAACATTCTTACTATGTCATATATTATTTAAATCATTTGTTGGATGTCTATAAAATGACTCAAAATAATCTGCACACTACATCATTCAGGCACCACAGTTTGAGAACCATGGACTAATCTGACTGGTCAGAGAGAGGGAAAAAGTCCATTTATGATGATATTTAATATCATTTCAAAATAAAAGTGCTTGATTTGATAATGTGGACGGTAAATAGTTCACAATATAAAAGTGTTTATGATGCAAAATGAATCTATGAATAAAAAAAAACATATTAATTAACTATAAGTTGATATTAAGTGGCGGGCCACATGGAATTGATGTGGCCCACGGGCCGCGACTTTGAGACCTCTGATCTAGTGGTCAACACGTGTAACTGCAAGGGACAAAGACGCATAGTTTGAGACTGCTGCTGTATGGCTTTAGGATGGTCGGAAAATCGATTTTAGTTTGTCTTAAATTATTTTACGACCAACATGTAAAGTTTGTTCCAGAACAATTCACCACTTCATTCAAAAAAAAAGAGAGAAGCAGAGGAGGAGGAGGAGGAAGAGGAGGAGGAGGAGGAAGAGGAAGAGGAAGAGGAGGAGGAGGAGGAGGAATGACTCGTCAGCAATGACACATGTTCATAGAGAATGTGACACGTCTGCTCGTTCATGTGGAGGAGACTTTTAATCCCTGTCAGCGTGAGCTACGACTGATCAGACCTTCAGAATAAAATGTGCTTTAATATCAAGCAGAAGCACAAGAAGTAGAGAGAAAATATCCCAATTAATGTCACATTTATTATGTTCTATCTCTGAATTGATAGATGCATCAGGAGAACCTGAAGTATCTTAGACGTAAGAGTGTGGAAACTCATGTTGCATTAAACACTTCCTGTCTCACTCCTTCACACTCTCTGTATGCAAATCACATGATGACATGACGACACTCACCTTGTTCTTTCTCTCCCTCACTTTGTGCTTGTTCCTTTGTCCACAGCTGAGAATGAAGTGAAAAAAACAAGTGTCAGTTCTGCTCTGATCCAGTGTTAAGAAATCATTAAAAGCAAAATTATGGCAATTGTCAGTAAATAATAAAAAAAAAAGATGCCAGAAGGTGTTTGTGAGGTTCACAACATGTAAATTGTTTAAACATTTAGTCTAAATATACAAATATTATGAATTATTCCTCGAGATTTCCAACAGTGATTTAACTTCATGCAAATCTTCACACAAATGTGTCAAGAAATCAGTGAATATCACTGAACATTAGTGAAACATCTCATTCTTCTTCTTCCTTCAGCTTCTGTCTGATAGATGGTTCTTTAACAATAAAAATAGATACCTGTGGTTCCAGGGCTGCAGGATCCAGATCCAATGTTTTTGTCTGTTTATGAGCAGCATAACTGAAAAAAAATAATAATAATTCAATATTTAGTGGAGATCAGAACAAAGATGTGGATTCAGAATGTTTTTAAATCAATAACATTTGTTAATAACTCTATTCTATGATGTGATATTGATCTGTACTGTGGGAAAGTGAGCAGCTTTGGTGGAGGTTTGTTTAAAAGTAAATATGTTGTCTATCTTGTTTTCAGCTTCACTTCTGTCTCACACACTGTTTTAGCATGTTTTGGTTTTATATTCTGATTTAGTCTGCACTTTCATGATTGTTGCTTCTGTTTGAATATCCTGTTTCCTTCTTGAACGACTGCTCTTATCACATAAAAGTCCAGTGTGGGAGAACACGGACACAAAGAACTTTATAAGCCTATTTTCAACGTTTTAATCCTGAGAAAGCACAGACAAGACGATCCAGTGGAGACTCGGGGACCACACACACACACACTTGGCGTTCAAATCAAACGATTTCACGGTGGATATTCCAGGGATTTGGGATCTACACAGAAACACGAGCGCGATTTAACGTGAATTCAGATAAACAGACGACTGAGGAGACGGAAATCAAATCGGCTTGTATGAGTTTCAGTTCTAAACAAAAGTACGCAACGTCCGTTTCCCGGTGAACTCGGAATCTGGAAGAATCTGATGTGTTCGATGACGTCTGTTAATCCCTCACACTACAGGATCATCTGTTCAAATCAGACGTCCAGATCCTGGAATTTAGGAGCTGTTGTGGTTAAATTACTTCATGTTTGTACAGAAGCCCTGAATAATCAAATCAAACACTGTCTCAAGGGAGAGCTTTTCATTATCTGTGTGTATCAGACGGTTGCTATAGAAACGTGGATGCGGTGAGTGAAACAAAAAGTAGTTTTTTTTCAGTTGGTTGCAACACACAGTTTCACCTCTAGGTGCCACTAATCTGACACACTGGTCCTTTAAAGCTTCAACATAACATCAAATTAATGACAGAGCTCTGTGAACAACCTCAACTATAGAGAAGCTGTGAGTTACAGCCTGAGACGTTTTTATTAATAGT
Source organism: Microchirus variegatus (assembly GCF_963457635.1). NCBI lineage: Eukaryota > Metazoa > Chordata > Actinopteri > Pleuronectiformes > Soleidae > Microchirus > Microchirus variegatus. The sequence continues at coordinate 26,643,926 of NC_139815.1, read as the reverse complement.
TCTGTTCTGAGTGAACGTCTGTTCTGCACTTACACAAACACGCGGCTTTACGTTATACTTTACTGTCGGATTCGGATTTGAGGTTTGGATTTTTCCTCCACGTTAATGCCTTCTGGTGTGTTTTTAACAGACATGACATAACCTCGCTGCTCTGGCAACAGTTAGACGTAGAGATTTGTCTGACAGCAGCTCAACCACAGCCTCCTGAGTCCTGGCAGAGGAAACTCACACACATGACATCATCGCTCAGGCATGTGCAAACTATCTCAAAAACTGGATCTGATTAAAGGCTGCACATGGAAAACACCACCTAGACTGCAGTACCTCCCACAACCAAAAGGTTTGACCGCAGCTAAATTCAACTCCTGAACAAAGTCACACAGAGATTATCCAGGTTTGCTTCTTCTGCTGAGGATGAAAATAAGAGGCTCGGTCTCAGGACACTTGAGTCAAAAGTATCAGAGCACACAATGACTTTGGTAGAAGTTGAAGTCACTTTTTATAATATTTAGGGCTGTCAAAAGATTAAAATTTTTAATCAGATTAATCACAGGGTAGCTGTGGATTAATCACGATTAATTACCATTCGTAAATATGCCAAAAAAAATCTAATTTTCCCTTTATATTGTTGTAGGACTGCAAGTCATGTTTTGTCATGTGGCGCCACCTAACGCCGTCTACCAATCATTGCAGTCAGTATAGTCTCAGCTGCCGAGCAACCACGGGTTGCCAGTTACGTCGGAAAACGAAACCTAAAAGACCTCAGTATTTTGAATTTGAATGTAGTAACTGTTTTTGGCCACATTCTAACATACGGCACCTTTAAAGAATATGACATTTACTCTACTTAAAAAGTCATTTTCTGATATAAAATGTGCTTAAGTTTTAGAAGTAAAAGTAAACTGGAAGGATGTTAAGGTTAAATTCCTGGCTCTGCTATATAAATACAAACCACAATACCAGCTCTTCTTCTTCTTCTGATTTGATTTGGTAGTAAAGAGTAACAAAGATAGTAAGAGGAAATGTAGTGGAGTCAAAGTAAAAGTTGCTAGAAAGACAAATAACAAAGTACTTTAGTAGAGACTTTAGTCAGTCGACCCTGACTGAGCACATTCATAGTTGTGAATCCCTCTAACTTTCATAATCCCTTAAGTTTTCCACTTGCAACACCATAGGCTGTATTTAGGTTTCCAGGAAGAAGCATGAACCCAGCAGCATATAGAGAGGACAGACATGAAAACATTTGAAGCTACATTTTGGTGTCTTTCATTGACGGAGGCCTCAACAGGGAGGTGTCCATGTCCTCAACTTTTACTTTATTTCCATAAGTTCACTCAGTTTGAGTTTTTATCCTGACTCCCATAACTATTTAACCCACTATTGTTGTTACTTTTATAGCCCTCCATTATACTAAATGGCTTGGCACTGGGACTGAGAGTTTTATTACTGGTAATCACAGGGCCGGCTCTACGTATTCTGGTGCCCGAGGTCTCCCCCCGTCCAAAGATAGGTTTCTATGAAAAAGTGAACTATGTACAAGAAGTTCATAATAAAACACTATACACTATGGTCGAGCAAACTGTGTAGAAGTATGGATACTGCAAGAGAAAAACACACACACACTAATATATAGTAATAAAAAACAAAACTGTTACATTACAGATCATGCAAATTTGACTTGGTCTTAACTATTATCATATTATAAGGTTTGTCCATTTGTTAAGCGAAAGACAACGTGTATCTGGACAAGTGATTGTCCTTGGGATCTTATTATTATTATGAGAAATAGATTTGAATTAGAATTTTCGTTTCCCAGGCATCGCGTCCTCAATCGCTCGCTCTTGCTCAACTTTACTCGCTCATTGTTCTGCACGGAATCTCACAATCTCAACAGTGGAGAGAGAGACAGCGGACAGTGTCCACAAACGCCGCTAGTATATTTATGACTCGATGTTTGTTCTGCGTAGGCCTGAACAAGGGAAACAGTAGGTGGAGCTGTAACAAACAAGGCAGAGCTTATTGACCTAAATAGCAACTTATTTCTCGCACAACACATAAAACAGGGAATTATTGGTTCAAAAACAACAACAAAAAGAACATTTAGACATGTAGAGATTCTGTAAAAACATTTATTGTTGAGGATGTTTCATATACAGCAGTGCATTTTACCAGTCTTGTGGTTTTATCATAGTAAGTATTCCTTATATTGGAGTCTACACCCTGGGTTTTTTTGACTGAAGGTACAAAAGAAATCTCAGCAGAGTTGTGCAGATTGTTACGTGGTGCAGGACACACATAAACATGTGCGTGTGTGTGTGAGAATTTGAGATGTTTTTTGTTTAATATAATTAATATACATATGATATAGAATCACAGATTATTATTATCATTATTATTATTATTATTATAAACAAGCCCAAGCGAAGAAGCAGTATTCCACTTTACCCGAGCGTCTGCCAGCAAAGCACAGTGAAACATCAGCAGATGTGGAAGTGGAAGAAGAACAAGTACAATAAAAACATACAGTATTACTCGTGTGTCAGGAATGTGAGGCTGTGTGTGGAGAAACAGAAACGTGAAGTGACGACGTCATGCCAGACTATTGTTCCTATTACACATTAACCGTATATATATATACACATGTACTGTATATACACGTTTCAAGTAAACTCTGAATTAGTCCTGTTATACCATATACTGCAAAGTGATAATGTGATGGAGAATTCAAATTCATAAATCTCTACACCAGTGACGATTTATGTGTCTGTTTTAAATGACCAATTCATCGAGTCAATACATTATGCACAAATTTGCTCGTTTCATGATTTATATTGTGATTTTGAAGTAAAAAGTCAGTCCCCATATAGAAAGTTTGGGAAAAAACGAGGTTACAAAGCAGCTCTGTAAGACAGTTCTTCCTCACATCTCTGTGGACTACAGTTGTATGTGTTTTTTCTACATGTGGCTCACAAAAAGGAATGCAATGACATGGTAAAAAAGCAAAAAAAAATACAACAACAAAAAAACCATCTGGATCTTGTTTTGAATTATTTCACTTTCTCAGATCTGTACTGTGAGGATGTGAAAAGCTGCAGCTGAAAAGACCTGAACGTGACAAATATTGATAGTGTAAGCACCACATGTGTTAGTCTTTGGTATAATGGTTAAGCATCAGAGACACTATCACTGCATGTTGGAGTTAAAAAACATGATTCATGACATCAGGGTCAATTCATTTTCAGTCCAAACAGAGTTACGGCCGGGCGATACAGTCTATTCATGATCATCTTCAGTGTTTTTTTTAATCATTTAAAATCTGCATCTGGTTTCTTTGTTTCATTTTACAAAGGAATCATTAAAACTGAATCATTTTCGTTTGTGGACAAAACAAGACATTTGAGGACAAAGTCATTTTGAGGTTTGACAAACAATGAATGAACATTTTTTTAACATTTTACAGACCTGATTAACATAATCAAGAGATTTATGAAGAAATTGTTAGATGACTAAACTAATCGTCATCTTTGCATAATCGATTAATTGGTTTCAGTCTTTTTTTCAATAATTAAAACAAGCTTTCTGATTCTGCAGCTTCTTAAATGTGAATATTTTCTGGTTTCTTTGCTCCATAATAACAAGGAAATCATGACGACTGAATCATTTTTGGTTTGTGGACAAAACGAGACATTTGACAACATCATGACTTACAGGTTTGAGAAACAAGTGCTGCATTAATCGACAAATTAATCAGTTATGAAAGTAACCGTTCGTTGCAGCCCTACTAGAATATTAAAGGGTGTATTTTGTAACTGTGTGGATGTTGAAGAAACCAATTAAGTGTGCTTTAAACCTTATGTTGAACTCATGGTTTTAGAATCATCGCCCAGCCGTAACACCCTGGTATATTTTCAGTACAATTCCTTTCTTTTTCCCCCATCAGAATTCAATGTATTTACTCCGATCCAGAATAACTGACATGAGAGTTTGAACTGTATGAAAACAGGATCATTAGTTAGAATAAAAACATCACCTTCTAAAGCTCTACATGAAGTTAACGGTTTGTTGCTTTGTACGAACTACAGAACACGACCAGCACCAAAGAAAAGTGTCGCAGACGTACGTGGGCCCAAGTCATGCTGGCTTTTTTTTTTTTTTTACATGGCAACTCCAGTACACAACACCTGCAAATCACAAAATCCTGTGAGAGAAAACAATACAACGGGGATGTTACCATTACTGCACTATACAGCTAATTGTTAACAGTATATTAAGACTAACGTCTGTAGAACTATTCCCCAGAATCTTCAGCCTCAACAGCATATTGTGAGTATTATGGAAGGACACTACAGAGTATTCTTGAAGCATGTTACCGTTTTTTTACAACCGTCGTTTCAGTTACTTGGTAATGTTCATGTTTATTTACCATGATAATAGCACAGTAAAAAGGAAAAGGGCAACTAAAATAAAAAGTCTGGACAGAATGTTATAAAGGCTCAAAAAAAAGGGGTGTAGGGGGGCAGCTGAAATGAAAAGTCTAAAAATCTAAATCAGATTTACACCTTCAACATAATAAAAATAACAATAATAACGATAAACAAAAGTATGAAAAAGCATATGGGAGAGGGCCATTCCAGTTATTTCCCTTCTTCTCAGGTGTATGTTCTGGTTGAGCGCGCCTTGCTCCACAGTTTGGCACAAGACTGAAGAATCCACACAGTGAGATGAGACCAGGGCATTGGCTGAAATTATTCCACATGGTGAGATGAATACACCGGATTGGCTGGGAGATGTTTGGGGCTTTACATGTCTCCTTCCACTCGCCTCCTGCGGACTAGATAGAAAAAGGTAAGAGTGAAAAAAAGGAGACAAAAGTAGACCAAAAACAAAACACAAAAAAGTGAATCACTGCAAACATGCAACCTTCAACTCCCTGTTAGTTTATCACAGAAACACTAGAGTGAGTCATCACGAGCTAAATTGTCAGCGTGTACAGAGGAAAACGGGAGGTGAGGCGTCGTCGACCTCAAAGCTGTGACATCATCACACAGTGTGTGCGTCTCAGTCGTCATACGGTTAATGCAGTGAACGCTCCATTCAACCACTGTGAAGGAAATGGCTGTTATATCATAGATAGCATTAGCACTCTTAGTGAAGCACACCCATGCACCAGACCTGTGCTACCGCAGCTCTGACAGGAGGAGGAGCTAAAAGAGAGCAGAGGTCATCACTGATTGACACCAACACATTATTAAGAGACAGAGTTTTCACATGAGACGACGACAACACTGTGCAGACTCTTTCATTCCTGCTCTGCACCTGAACCTCTGTCCTTGCACTATGTTGACTCTAGAGAGCTGATAAGAACAATGGCAGTTGTCAGAGATTCAGGGCTGGTGCACATTCAGGAGAATTTGCAAACATTTTGCATTGTGTCAACCTTTTTAGCCCTAAAATGTTATCCCCACCCTTGTGTTTACAACCGATGTACAACTTTAGAAAATATGATGACATCATAGCCCCACCTCTCTCTTGCAATCTTCTTCATTGTCATCTTCTTCATCTTGTATTTGGATTTTGTACACAACGAGCAAGCTTTACACTCATGTTTCCATGTCTTCTTCTCTGTTTTTTGGTACATATCTGTGGCAGCACAACAGCGCCACATACGTGTCTAATATACGTACTACATCGCTCAGAGTCGTTCTGGACATTTCTTGCGAAAGAACAAAAATGACTGTGAATAAGGTCCAAAACGGCCAGAATCAGGCTCAGAAACGAGAGTCTGTAAATGAGAGGTGACCACATTTGTGTCGTTTGCTTTAGTTGCGCAAGCTGAAATTTTAGAACTAAACCAGTTGTACTAGATTGTAACTTCTGAAAAAAACATGTATCACACGATTCCAGCTCTGTTTGTTAGCGCTAACATTAGCCCCAGGCAGAAGCCGCCAAATGTGTTTAAATAGGCTGCAACGATTATTCAATTACAAAAGACATGATTAACTATTTTGATAATCGAGTTATCAGTTTGAGTGAGATTTTTCAGCTTCTTAAATGTGTCTTCTTTGCTCCATATAACAAATAAATCATTAAAACGGAATCATTTTGGTTTGTGAACAACAGAAGACATTCGAGAACATCATCATTTCCAGGTTTGGTAAACACTTTTCAACATTTTACAGATGAAACAAGTACTTGATTCATCGATTATGATAATAATTGTTAGTTGCAGCCCTAGAGAAATAATGTTTTGGTGTGAATGCACCATCAGAAGTCGTTAAACATCTGCTTACGCTGCAGTGACAGCACCTCCAGCAAAATGTCCATGAGTTATTTTGAACTTTGACATGAACTCTGTGAAATGTCCTGAACAACAACAGCAGACAGATGTCAGAAACACTCAGGTGAGAGGTGGTGTCCTTACAGACCGTGATATTTGCCCTTTCACATATAACACCGACAGACGATTTAAGTTCGTGTCCAAAGGCAGCTGTCGTGTTGCGTTTTAATTGTTTATTATTAACCTTGGACCTACTCTTGTAAATTCATTCACCAAAGCTCAAAACTTGTGTGTGAATGTGTGTGTGACTCGTACCCAGGTCGTTGTTTTTTGTGATGGCTGCAGCAGCTCTGGAGCGAGGTCCCTGCTGAGTGAAGTGGTAGCCGAACTTCACTACGCTTTTGTTCTCTTCCAACATTTTAGCTATCTCCATCTCTACAGTCGTACCGAGCTGCTGCCTCTGAAACACACAAACAGACACATACGATGTTAAGCTTCTTTTCTTAAAGTCATGTATGTCGTTGATACTCTTCTATTAGAGAGTCACGCCACTGACCAAACATTCTAGATCAGTGAGAGCTTTGTTTTTTTTTAGACAAATCATACTGTACCTGGTTATCTATCTTGATCTCTGTGAGCGCTTCATTATCTCGCAACGCACTAACCAAAGCCTGCACCCCCGCTCCGGTAATAAAGTTGGATTCCAAGTTCAAACTTTGCAGCGCTTTGTTTTCCCGCAGCATTTCACTGAACGCCTGGAACAAGAAGGAGGAAATGAAGCAAAGATGCAAATATGGAGTTATGAGGTGTTTTTTAAAAGAAGGAATTTAAACACTCACCACAGCGACTGGGTCGTTACTCCGCGTTGCTGCCATACTGAACTTCTTGACGTGCGTGTTTGTCTCCATGGCTTTGGCAATGTCTTTCAGGGTGGGAATTGGAATGTTCTGAAAAATCAACAAATCATACACATCCATTAGTCAAGGGTTAAAGTCAAGGGCAAGGGAAAACATAAGAAGTTCACTGTGAAAACTTGTTTGTGTGTACCTTAATGTTGTTGAGGTTGACTTCCGTTAAGGAGCTGTCGTTGCTTTTTATCCTCTGCAGGGTTTCTTCGACGTTAGTGGGATTGGGCGGCTCGTCGAACACTGGGTTCATTTTCTCCCCTTTGATCACATCTAGATGAGACACGAGGTCAAGACATTGATCCTTTTAGATCCTTTTGAATTAGTACAGGTAAAAAGGATAGGACTACATCCAAACTACAGCTCTGTATCACATGGGCATTAGAGCGCGGCTCAGGGCACATTTTTCCGTCTGATCCCGACTGAGCCAGAGAGAGAACGTTGACTGAACCTGACAAACTAAGCTGAAGCGTACTCTGACCGTCATGCAGGTTGTTCAAAGTTATCGTTACGTCTAGGAGGAAGCAACTATTAGCCTCGTGAACACACATGTAAAGATACAACCAATTCACACACCATATGAGTTATCGCCAGCATTTACGAGCATAATAAAATTTTAGACACGCCATTTAATACAATTGTTTCTTCTTAATGAACTCTTTTTACATAATCCAACCACCGCGGTTTATTTTGAGTTGTTGTGGAGGAAAAGGATAACATCTACCACGGATGGTTTCAATAGCCTGTTTGTTGTAAATGGTAAACCCAGCTTTATTTTTACTCTTTACACATCTATTTAGTCAATGTTTACACCATATTTTTGAATTCAGCTTATTTTACTCTGTGTCTCACTAAAAAGAACTATTAATGTAAACAAGAAGCTGATTCTCTGCTGTGTTGTTGTTTGAGAAAGTACTATTAACAAAGGTAAATACAGTTAACTAAAAGTATGGGTTTACAGAGTGGATGGTCAAGTTGTGGCTGATAAGAACCATCAGGAAGTGAATGAAGGGAAGTGCGTCATCATTTCCAAAGAGTTTCTTCCTATCCAGACTTAAATGATGGCTCCAAGTTTGAACTAAAATGGAGGAAGCACTGTTTTCAAACAGCAGAATTTATGCATTTGTAAAAGAAAATGAAGCATGACTGTACTTACTGTTGTAACCTTCTTTCATTCCAGACCCATCGTACGTCTGACTACTGGTGACCAGCGTGTGAACACCAAGGATCGCTGAGAACAAAGACAAAAAACATAGACTCAGTAGCTGTGGTGTGGAATCATATGATGTAACCATTATGACAACCATTATTATAATACTTCAATGTTCTTGTATCGCTGTCTATGTATTCTCTAACATTTTACCTTTTATTTCACTTGCTGAAACTGTGCTGCTATAACTAAATCATTAAATTTACTAAGTAAATCCATCCATCTCTCTATCTATGGAGACATCATGGGAGAAAAGTGGTTTCATTGTGTTCGGCCAAGCCTTTTTCTCCTTCCATCAACACAAACAGTAAAGGACAAATGGGAGAAACAATAAAAGTCAAAGGATCATTTGTTTTATAGTCCGAGCTCATGTTTCCCCACAACTACATCCATGTGTTTGGCTTCCTTTTCATAGAAGCCCTTACAGCTCAGCTCTGATATCTTATATATAATGTATGTATAAAAGCTTTCAGCAAACACGTCTTTGTTTTCATGCTCACCTGCTAGATCACACAGTTCTGTGTCTGTGGCGCTGGACAAAGCTTCCTCTAATTCTGGATCGAGGGTTGTGACTTCGTCCTGACGCGCCTCGATCGGTCTCTGCTTGGGGATAAATACTTTACCTATAGAGAGAGAACAAAAAGGTTTGGATGATGTCATTGAAAATCTTAAAGGAGAGGAGTCAACCTTTTTTTTAAATATATATATATACAGGCAATAAATTCCTTTTACATTAACCAGCACAAATGAACTGTGTCCCTGCAGGCCCAGCAAAAGGTTTTATGAGATGTTACTCAACCACTCCTGTTTCCACAAAACATGTCCAACTGCTAACAGTTAATGAGACCATTGCTCTCCTTTTGCCTTGTGCAACAGTTAGAAGAGTGCACGACCACCAAGAGCCATGCGAGTGAGTGACTACAAACAGATGGATCCACTTCCAGATAAAGCAACTGTGGAGCTGCACCCAAAACATGCTTTCATCATCATTAACATCTCTTTGTTAAATTATTTTCGATTTGTCCATAAATGCACAAAAAGGTGGAAACTGGTGTTTCCTGAACCTGACAAAAACATCCTCCTCAATTATTTTGTTTACAAACCAAAGATAGGGTTTAAAGACACTAGGAAATGGTCGCATAGATGTTAAAATCCCAGAACTTGGCTTTAGTTTATAGAAACCTTAGTAGTTTGCCCATAACTTTAGTAATCAGTTAATTCTTCATCTATCTTTGTAGCTATCTATGCATACAAAGATATGATAGCAGCATCAAGCAGAGTGCATCTATAGTTTTGTTATAACTGGGCACCAGCTGCAGAGCTCTGAGTTTAAATGCTCATCACTTTCCTTTGCTCTTGTATTTTATTTAACACAGTAACACACTGTGTTTGTTGGCTTGTTTCCTAAAAGTCATTAAACGTTTTATACTTTTTTTCCCCCAAAGCACAGTAAAATGTAACAGGTCACATTTGGCTTATTTTAATATTGACATTAACACAGTCCATGTTAAGTAGTTCTGTCCGATGTGTTTGAATGCTGTTCAAAATGACTGATATTACATCAGTTTTGGCCGGTAGACAATGATTATATTATTTATGACAAGCAGACAAAGTGTCAACAACAGAAATGTGTCATGGCCTCCTGCTATTTCACACAGCATTCCCCTCTTACCATCAGGGGCTCAAACTAGCTGAACTTAGCCCACCGAGGGCTGTCCAACAACTGTGGTATTGCCATGGTTACCAATCTGGGCAAAGAAACGGAAAAGAGCGAAGGAAGTCATGGAACAATGACTTTAGTCTAATCTAAAACTGCACTACTTTGGCATAAAAAAAAGTATGCATGGGCCAGAGAACTCAGCCTCTCTATGTGCCTGTCAACTCCCCAAGATCAGGCCCTCCCTCTTTCCTGGTCAAACTGCTCAAACTGGTCCCAAGAGGGGGCTCTGGCACTTCCTGAAAACAAGTAAACAGTAAATAAAGTCATCAGACGGAGTCTGTGCCAGTCCCACTGCAGCAACATTTATCCCCTCAGAAGCAGTGAATGAGACTGATGGACCCCAGAACATGAGCATGATCCCAACAGGCGCATATATCAAAGTCTTAATGAGGAAAACACATTGGGCTGCAACAATGTACCAATGTGGAGGAAAAAACAGAGGCCGAGTCTGTCTGAGAATTCAGCTTCAGCAGCGTTTTCAAACGTTCAAAGTGGGGTGTGGACTCAAGTGTGGACCAGTGTGAATGCAGCCTAAAACACCAAGACATTTTAACAGGCTGTAAAACACACAGTTACCCTGAATTTTAATATATTTGGAGGTATAACCAAAACTGAGAGCACTGCACACACCCCACAACATCAAGTAAAAGGGGTCAGATGTACCTGTAATAGATGTTTACTCAACACTAAACTGTTTTCTTTACTCAGTTCTACTATTTGAGTTAAGTGTGGCTAAATTGAGGTCCAGCTGATCAAATTATTCAACTGATTGATGAGTAGCAGCTTTGTCTATAAAATGTCAATGTCAGTTCAAGTTAACTGAATTAAAATGCCCATACATCTCAAATTAGTATCAGTTCCCTGACGAAATTACTTTTACAAAGAGCTGTTTGAAGGTTAAGACCTATCAAGGTCACGATTAAGTTTAGAATTACACTACTGTTCAAAAGTTTGGGGTCACTTAGAAATGTCCTTATTTCTTGGAATATGTACATAGGTGTATAGAGGCCCATTTCTAATGGTACATTGTGTTTGCTAATCACGTTAGAAGATTATTGGATGATTAGAAAACCATTGAAAACCCTTGTGCAATGATGTTAGCACAACTGAAAACAGTTCTGCTGGTTCTTTGACGAAAGCTAAATTATCATTTTGAATAAAAATCATTATTTCTAATCTTGTCAATGTCTTGACTATATTTTCTATTCATTTTGCAACTCTTTTGATGAATGAAAGTGTGACTTTTAATGGAACAAAACACAAAAAAAATTGTATAGGTGACCCCAAACATTTAAGCGGTAGTGTAGGTCAGGTTGGTTGAAGTAAGATGTGTGCATTATGTCTCTGAGCGTCCTCACAAAGATAGAATTACAAGCAAGTGTATTCTCACAGCTACACCTTTACTGTACCACCATTATAAAAATTGACTGATCTGACATAATAACACATATTAAGAGGTTTAATAACTGTATCTGTTGCCATGACAGATTTTCTTTTTACAGTGGAATTATGCATGTTATTATAAGGTGACCCCCCCCCCCCCCACACACACACACACACACACTCATGCACTCACAAGCTTTTCCTGACCACATTATTTATCAGCAGGGGGTGAGCACAACAAGGGGAGGAGAATGAGCCACATTCCACAGAACCACCAGAGTGATTTCAGTTTTCCATGTTGTCATAGGGTGTGTACAGACACACACACACACATACATGCAGCATAATGTCTACCAGACACAGAGTTGTGTTGGGGGGGATGTCAGTTCCATATTTCCTCTCCAGAGGGAGTAGATCTTGGGGGAGATCTCAACAAAAAGACATTTCTCTGGAGAAGTGTTTCAGTTTCCAATCGACTCACTTTTCTCTTTTTTTAACCGTCTCACTGTCACATGAATCACTTCCCAGAGACTTCCATACGTATCCAACTACAAATGAAAGAATCTCAGAGTCCTTTGATTTATCAGCGACCAAATCAATCAATTGACTTTAAATGTTGCGTGTGCACTGCTGGGAAACCACAAAATGCAGTGCCGACAGTGAAGGATGTCTTTCACATGACTGCTTCGTGGTCAACGTATAAAAATGAGGATTAAATAACAGCGGCTCGGGGTAAGAGTGGGGTGACATCAACATATTTCACTGATTACGACAAAGGCGGCTGCATCCTTAAAAACAAGCAGCACAAGGCCATGACATGCACAGGATTATGAAAACAGTTAATCGCAGAAGTATAATAATATTTACTGTGTAAAGATAGCCGGAATAATTAGCTGCTGTTAGGATTACATGATATTAAACCAGTCTGTTTGAACAGAGGCGTTTTCTATTAATGGAATAATTTCTTTTCAGTTTTGCCATCAACAATAATCCCATAATAACCATTCATGACTTTGGCTTTCAGTAGACATCTCCATAAAATCCAGCGAGTATTCTCGCTCCTCTGATACCAACACGACAGGCCCAGCTGTCTGCAAAAGAGCCTGATTACATAACCACACTTCCACTGGCTGGAAAAAGACAGATTATGTTTGTGATAGTAGATCTACATGTTGTACAGTTATGTGGATTAAGCGTTTCATTTTTCAAACATTGAACAAAGCCGAACAAAGAACAATCCTCAAGACTTGGCCTCAGCCATGAACTCATCAAGATCTCGATCGATTTATTGCCGTCTTGAACCAGAACTGTTAACAATCCATTACCAGATACATTTCAAGACATCTTATCCCAACACTCTGTCCTGTGTTTGGCACTCCCTGCCTCATGTCTCCTGGTGCAAAGACAACCTCCCCCTCACTGCTGTATATTACATAAGAGCAGACATGCGTTAAACATGCAAGGACAGCAGATCAATATGTCGTGTGTCTGTGATGCTGACGAAGACGCCTTCATTCTCCATATAGAGAAATATAACATGGTTTAGGGTTAACATGGGTTAGGGAAAGTTAGATATCATACCAAACAAATCACAGCTATTCTTTTTAGGACACTACGTTGACTTCCATTCATTTGGACAGCCTTAACAAAGCATTATCCCTAACCTTAACCATAACCAGTTAATGGCCAAGCCTAAACTTAACCTAAAGACAATTTAAACCTTAGCCCCAAACCAGATAACGTCAGTGTTCCATAAGTCCATAAGAGGTAGCACACGCGCACACGCACACACACACATTCCTGTACTTGCTGCATACTGAGGACCAGCATTTCTTTAGGGTTAGAAGGGTCTTTATAAATCAACACAATTACAAATATATACTTCAAGAATGACATCTATAAAGAACTACTGGTTGCAGTACCATAAAATGTCTGCAGGTGGAGCCCCAGAGCAAAAAGGGCTGGAAAACTTATTCGATATTTTTTTATTTTTGGTCCAAAATTTGACAAAAATATCATACTATACTATGTCGTCAAAAATTTGAACAAATCTTTGACAAAAAAATGTTGGTCCAAAATTTGAAATAAAAAATTTGGTCCAAAATTTGAAAAAGAAAATTGGTCCAAAATTTGACAAAAACGTCATACTATACTATGTCGTCCAAAATGTGAAAAAATCTTTGACAAAAAAATTTTGGTCCAAAATTTGAAAAGAAAAAATTGGTCCAAAATTTGACAAAAACGTCATAGTATACTATGTCGTCAAAAATGTGAAAAAATCTTTGACAAAAAAATGTTGGTCCGAAATTTGACAAAAAAATGTTGGTCCAAAATTTGAAAAAAAAATTTGGTCCAAAATTTGAAAAAAAAAAATTGGTCCAAAATTTGACAAAAACGTCATACTATACTATGTCGTCCAAAATTTGAAAAAATCTTTGACAAAAAAATTTTGGTCCAAAATTTGAAAAGAAAAAATTGGTCCAAAATTTGACAAAAACATCATAGTATACTATGTCGTCAAAAATGTGAAAAAATCTTTGACAAAAAAATTTTGCTCCAAAATTTGACAAAAAAATGTTGGTCCAAAATTTGACAAAAAAAATTGGTCCAAAATTTGAAAAAAAAAAATTGGTCCAAAATTTGACAAAAACGTCATACTATACTATGTCGTCCAAAATTTGAAAAAATCTTTGAGAAAAAAATTTTTGGTCCAAAATTTGAAAAGAAAAAATTGGTCCAAAATTTGACAAAAACATCATAGTATACTATGTCGTCAAAAATGTGAAAAAATCTTTGACAAAAAAATGTTGGTCCAAAATTTGACAAAAAAATGTTGGTCCAAAATTTGACAAAAAAAATTGGTCCAAAATTTGAAAAAAAAAAATTGGTCCAAAATTTGACAAAAACGTCATACTATACTATGTCGTCCAAAATTTGAAAAAATCTTTGAGAAAAAAATTTTTGGTCCAAAATTTGAAAAGAAAAAATTGGTCCAAAATTTGACAAAAACGTCATACTATACTATGTCTTCAAAAATTTGAAAAAATCTTTGACAAAAAAATTTTGGTCCAAAATTTGACAAAAAAATGTTGGTCCGATATTTAAAAAAAAAAAATTTGGTCCAAAATTTGAAAAAAAAAAATTGGTCCAAAATTTGACAAAAACGTCATTCTATACTATGTCGTCCAAAATGTGATTTTTTTTTTTGTGAAAACAAATGAAAACAAAGTGAGGACCGGCCAAAATGTCCTCACTCCGTAAAACTGACCTCACTTTGTTGGTTAAAAACCCTCACTGGTCACACACACACACACACCTTTTTTCTCTCCAGTGAAGGGAACTACATCCTCTCTGTCCTTGTGTTCCATTGCTTCCTTCTCCAGGTATTTGAGCAGACGGTCCCTGTTAAACGGTTCTGAAACCGTCTTCGCTGTCTGGTCCTTCTGGCGTAAACCCGCTGGGAGAAGAGCATTCTGGGGAACAGGAAACAAGGAGACATTAGACCCGTGGAACGGTAAGGACTTCAGAACTGTCACAAATCAAATCTTTTGTCCATTAACTAACAAATCAGGTTAAGTTTGTTAAAAACTGGCTTATTCTGGTTTGACTCGGGTTGATTACACAGATTTTCTCCAAAGAAAATCAGTGTAACTGATGTTTTGATTTTAGTAATGGGCAAAAATATAGATAAAACTGTGACAATTGTTTATTCCATGTATTGATACAGAATATCTGTTAACACTTGTTGGCATGTCACCTCCCACATGAAACTGATATCACAGTCAGGATTAGGTGACGCCCCTTGCTAAGGTTACAAAAGTGTTTTGCTTGATCATCGTTTATCATTTTGCCTGATGACAAAGATGTTTGAGGTCAAATCAGGTTGTTTTGTTTTTCTGCAAGTCTCTGTTTGAATAAAGGCTTTTTAACCTTTTTTTGTTGTTTCCTCTCCATGCAAGAGTGACTAAAGTTTTTAATTTTCCCCTCATAGCTCAGTCAGTTTGGCTCTTTTCGAAATAACTTTTAAAATGCTGTCCAGTATCAGTCAGAGACACCCTGAAAACACCGTCTCCTCCAAACTAAGACATGTTCACAATTTGCTGTCAAATATAGCACTGAAAGCCAAGCCAACTACATTCTGTCCATCATCCTCAAGTAAGTGAAATAATTGGCATCAGCGCAGATGGAATTTCACATAGAAATTAGACACTGATAAGTAGTTTCACCCCTCGCTTTAACCATGTTATATTCTTTGCCACCTGGATGAGGTTTTTGTGGGGGAAATGATGTCCTGGTTTAGACCACAGAGAAGGTGATTTATTTTGTATCCAAAACAGGGAAGATCATTGACCTTGTATGTACTTTGTTTACTCAGAGGTGATTATGACGTGACAAATAATCTCCTCTGAGGAAAAGAGCATGTGTCATTGTGATACTGCTGCAATGACCATAGGAACTGGAAGGGACACAAAAGTTGTCCATTGCCTCTATAACCTATTAAGACATGTCAACTAAAACCTCATTTATTTACTTTTATTATTTCTGCACCAAAACCTGACTCTGCCCATACCATTACGTCCACAGATTAAAAACTTTTCCCAGTGCTTTCAACTGCATCCTGTGGGCTCCATGAGTCTCTCAAGTGGTTTAGAAAGATGGGATTTAAATAAAACATCCTGAGGTTTGGTAGGAGTAATACTTACTCACACTTATTTATTATACTCTAAGCTCTACTCACAAATAAACAAACAACACTTGGCAGCCTGCTGACAGAGTCACTGCAGCCTACGCTCGCCCGCTAAATCATTTTCCAAAGCATAAAAGCTACAGACTAGTGGGATTGTTTGGAGGGTGCATAGGAAAAACCCACACTTGGTTTTGGGTGAAGCTGAAGTTCCATAAAATTTGAATGTAATTATGCGGCATTATATGTTTCTAGTGTTTTTCTCTCTCAATGGTTTGCATCTACGAAACCAGTACAACCCTGACAAGTGACATGAACTTGTTGATACCAAGAAAAACTGGGTGCATTTATAAATCTTTTGTGGAAAATGTAAATTATGAGCATCTCCCTGCTACTAAAGAGCTCTGGAGCTCCTCCAACCCTCACTGAGCTCTGACCTCAGGATCCATCTCCTCGAGGGCCGTCTCCAGCTGCTTCAGCTCCTCCGCCGACAGATTGTTGAGGATCTCATCTTCGTCCAGATCCTTGTATTTCTCCAGGTCCTTCTTGAACGACAACGCCATGGTGGCAGCTATAGCTTGCTAAGAAACACCCTGAGAACAGCAGCAGACCACAGCCACAACGTCCCTTCACGGGCTCACAGCTCCAGAGCGAGGAGAGGCGACCTGGAGACAAACAAACAAACAAATAAACATGGTGATGTAGGCACATCGTGTAAACTGAGACAAATGCTGTTTATCTCATTCCTGTGAAACAATAGTTAATCACACAGCTGGGACCAATGACGCAACACAGACACACACAGCTGGAACAAAGGAAGAACTTTCCAAACAGCTTAAAAAAATGAAGCAAAATGTAACAATAGTATCAAGTACGAGTGAAGTTCTCTTTTAAGAACATAACCCAACAGTTTTAGATTAATTAATGTACGAATGTTTTAGGAAGTGAGCGTATTTGCTGTCAAACAAAATGGAGATGCTTAAGGCTTCAGTTTCCTCTCCCACGCCATGGTCTGGACACAAAATGACCTCATGATGTCCCCGCAGGACTCCACAGATGCTCTTAATCCTAATCATTCACATTTAACTGTGCACACACTTCAACACAGCTGATTTTCCCAGACTGTTCGCTCATGTTATAGTGAAAATGTCATTAGTCAAGGGTGGGATAGAATGTTACAATCCTCTAATAATATAAATAAACTTTGATCAGTTGATAGATCTTTGCCCTGAATAATGATGGGCTGGCACCAAATATTGATATTTTTAGTGAATAAAATTGAGATTGCGCACAGAATAACTACATATTTGATGGCAGACGCTTCCCTTGAAACACAAAACACCGCAATCACTCATTCTTGACAACTTAAAAAAATACAGCGTAATCAAAACTCTGTCATTCATTTCACTTTGGTGGTTTAGCAAAGGGTCCTTTAAACATTCAGTGCCACTTCCCCTGAGCTGCCCGAGTGATTTCTCTTCTGCAAAGGAATTCCTCGAGGACTCCGACATGGTGTATGTGTGTCTCATACTGTGCTGTCCTTTGTCTACACAAACCAGACTCTGTGCTGAAAAAAATTCTGCAACTACCCGTCATCTTCTCTGAGATGATTAGAAGAGTCATGGGAGCAGCATTCACAGGACAACACGTGAAGATGGGCTAAATGTCAACAATGATGGGCCTCAATAAAAGTGTGTGATTAGAATAACCAACAATAATAATGTCATATTCATGTTCGGCTCATTTACAGTGACATTATCAGGGCCACGGGTGTGAAGGAGTTGAAGCTAACTATGAGCAATAGACAAGTGAGTTGAAAAACCTGGTCTACGTGAAAATGTCAGACAGGGACACAGTGTTAATAACATATGGAGTGACAAATCAATATTTTTGTGGAACTGTGAAACCCATCCAGATATAACATGTCTGTTATCTCTCACGGTCATCTTAACTGTGTGAAAACTGTGTGGTTTGCTGCAAACACTACAGCTGTTGTCTGTGCAGAGCTCATGGAACAGCACCAGGACTTGTTTCTCATGATATCATTACAAACCTGTGCAGCCTGGTGGCTAGAAATAAGGGGGTTTCGTTTATTGTTAACATGTTCCTGAAAACAAAAAAACATCATGGGGTTTCACTGTAAATGTTTAAGTGTAATTACAAGTATATTGCGCCTTAACATGATGACAAGGATCAGGAAAAACAGAAATTCAAGGTCCAGGGATAAGCTTAAGTCACACACAAACACACATATACCTTTAATGCTCTTATGACCAGATCAGGTCAAAATAGTTAACCACAGTTTGCCACATTATTCAGCAAGAAAACACTTTCCGCTTAACTGATGCAATTCATCACATTTAAGCTTCAGTGTCTGTTTACAGTGAGGCCCAAGACTTTCTGCCTGTGCAGATATACAGAGGAGTAATGGTGCACGGCATGCAGACAGGGATAATGATGGCTATGGGTGGGCTCAGGCCGAGGTGGAGAGACACTGAGAGGATCCATTAGTCCAATCTGATTGATTCCTTTCTCCCCCATCTCTCTCTCTGTTAATCTCTCTGTTAAGACAAACAGGTGGCTCAAAGCCAATAATACAGCAAACCTGTCTGCACTCCAGTCACCTTGAGCTTTCCTTTACTGACCTGTGTGCACTACCAGGCTACTGCTGCTCACATTAACGTGTCCTTGTAGAGGGCTGCACAACGACACAAGCTACAATTCATACAGAATGCAAAAATCGAGTTGACATTGAGGTACAGTGTGCAAACTAAAGTTGGGTAGTTTGAGGTTACCTCACGATACGTGACACATGGTCACGGAGTGATATGAAATGTATATATCTTTTTTGATGTTTTGAATATTACACATGTAGATATCACCGTGGCAATCCATTTTTGATATATTACACAGCCCTACTAGTCTGTACCTGTTTCTGGTTAAATTGTCAAGTTAAAGTTGACACAGGCACACTGTAAGATTATCAAGCATGATACAATATCAGAAACCATCACAGATTTTTCTGGAGTGTAGATCTTGAAATCAAATATCCCCGTTGGCTTTGCTACTTTAGATTTCTGAGGCAGAAGCTGTGTGAGCAGTATTTATACTGCAGTGAGTCAAACAGGAAGAGCTGGTTGGTTATTACTTTATTATAGACCACCAGCTCTACAACGCACTACAATTAGACTGACCCAGCTCTGATACACCTGGGACAAGAGTCTGCACGTACTCCACTCGCCTACTCTCCTCCAGTTTTATCGTCTATCACTATGTCTCTGCACCTCCACCCTCACTTCTTCTTTCTTCTTTTTATAGACACTCTGACGATCTGCCTGCAAGTATCAGAAACATGGCAGGCGGCATATCATAGTTAAATACAATTGGGGAAAAAACTGAGTGAACAAATACTAGTGGTACAGATGCGTTCTTGCTTTATATTACAGCAATAGTGGTTTCAATTTAACAGTCAGTAGAAGTATCTGTGCAGACCTGGAAAGGGCCAGACAGGAAGGGGCGTGTTTCACAAAAGAACTGACATGATTTCTATACTGCCCTACCATTCTAGCTGATCACTCAAGACACTGATTCCAATATTATGTTGTAGCAATGGCTCAATACTAGGGCTGGGAATACAGAATTGGAAATTTGGTAGAATTGAATACCATGTACTTGATCAATGTGATCAAAATCCCTAAATTGGCCCCAAAACCAGTATAATTGCAAACAAACACTTAATATGTCTACAAGGACAGGACATAAGCATGTATTTTATTTTGATACAAGGTAGCACTCATCCTGTATTGCTAACCTGGGCAGCAGGGAGAAAAATGGACCACATAAAGCCACATAAAACCAAACTGCACAACAGAGATGGTGGACTCCAAGTTAACCTGTCAAGTCTTACTTCCCCACGGTACTGAAAATGAAAATTGGACTTGTAATCGGAACATGAATTTAACAAATTCAAACAATGCTAATTCATTACCATTTATTTGTGTTCCAAACCAATACTGACATCACAACTATATCAATAAAATGCAGTCTTTTTAACCTATTTTTACCCACTTGGCTTCTAAGAACACATCTGTGTTTATGTATATACTCCCTAGCCAATACCAGCCATTAAAAAAGCTCAATAGTGGCAGATCCATGCAGCCCTCACTCACACATGAAGATGATGTTGTATTTACATGTTCATGACTGCATCAGATTTGACTTTTATTATTTTCCGATTCAGTGATTTTGATCCGTATTGGACTGATACAGATACTGAGAATGGGTTTGGCTCATCCCTATAATGTAATGAGAATAGATTTCAGGGAGTGTCCAATTTCCTTCTAAGGCTCATGCATGAATAAGACAGGCATAGAAAGACTGGCCCTTTAACGCCTTTGTCACAACAAAATAGCCACAGTTCAGTGTAAGCGCACAGTAAGGGTGAAACTAGATACTCACAGACAGGTTTCACTCTCAGGTGAAAGGCATGCAGGTAAACTAATCCCACCTGAGGAGCCGGTGTAGAACACAGTACTGCAGAGAAAGCCAACATCTGGGCACCACCATCCCCACATCTGCCTCGTCAACACTCACTGCAGTCACCAGCACCACTACATTCCACACAATTATACGTCCTGCTTCAGCAATGTCACCTCACCTGCCTTCGGGCAAGAAAAGAAAAATCTCACTCACCCAAGCAGAAAATCTCTGTAAGATTTGGACCACGCCCTTAATTCAACACTGCTGGACAGACAGAGAACTCTTGTGAACACACACACACTCCTTATCACCTGCACTAAGGTTTTTGTCAGCAGACTATGACCACCCAACAACTCCCCACTATCAGCCCTGAACGAGAGCTTCACCTCTCGCTGCCTGCAGAAGTCATACAACATCCTCAAAGACTCGTTCAATCCTGCCCATCACCTTTATTGAACTGTAGCCCTGTGGCAAAAGATCCACATCCATGAAAACATGCACCACACGGTTCCTGAGCATTTTTTTTTGTTTAGCCCAGAGCCATAATCACACTGAACAATAAACTAAAAAGACCTCCCAACATGAGACAATACTTCACCTACATATTTTCACTGCAGTGTTATTGTGCAATACTGCAATTATAAAATTAAATGGGCATTTTCTTTTTAACATAATTACCTCTCTTAAATACCTACGTCGGCACTGGTTTAATGATTGTAGGGTTAAATGAATGCATATAATTATTACTTATGAGTATGAGTACGTAACCCTAACCCTAATCCTAAAGCCAAAATAGACAAAAACACACTCGATGCATATAAGTATTTACGGCATTAAAGTGTCATACACTTGACTGTCTCACCCTCTTACCTTCCACTGACACAGCAAACCACGTAAGCTAACGTGTTTACCATTACCTCACTGATAGTTTCACCACATTTATTTGAATTGCCATCACCTACATACCAAGCAAAACCAAGTCGTTTGTCGAACTCACTGAACCACATATGACCACATACTTTGGCCGCTTGACTCCGACGTCGAAACCGTGAGAAGTCGCCTCAACTGGGTGTGATACAGACGAGATGCTAACTCGTTAGCCTCTGCAGTGAAGTGAAGTTGCTAGCACTTTAGCTCAACTCGTCAGCTTCACGGCACCTAAAGTGTCAGTGTGTCAAACTTACAGGCCGAATACTCCAAACCGCCGAGTTACTGTACGTCTCTTCTTACCTGAGGCGAACGGGAACGAGCTAGTGTTTCCCCCCGGAGAAGAAGACCAGTCTTTCCAGTGAAAGCGATTCCTTCGGCGCTGGATGATTTTTCTCGCTGACTGAACCCAAGCAAAGCAAGGGCGGTAACACAGGAAGAGCCGCGGCGCATTCTGTGAGCGACGGCTGGACGAGCCAATAGACGGCGAGTCTGCAAGGCCCGCCCTCTTTATCCAGGAGAACCAATGAGGTGATAGAGGGAAGGCGAACAAATAAGAGGTATTTGACAGGGGGTTCGCGACCCCTAGGGAGTCAGTGGGGGTACTGCGGGGGTCGCTGCATTGTTGGTTGATTACAGACATTTTGTAATCAAGGGCAAATATCAACATTTGAAATAACAAATTATGGTCCCCCTTTTTTTTCTTTTTTTTTTCTTTAGATAGATAGATAGATAGATAGATAGATAGATAGATAGATAGATAGATAGATAGATAGATAGATAGATAGATAGATAGATAGATAGATAGATAGATAGATAGATAGATAGATAGATAGATACTTTATTCATCTCACAGAGAAATTCACAGTTCAGCAGCTCCAGAATATGTTACAAGATAGAAACATAAGAGGCATGCAATTATATGTACAGTCTAAATAAAAACTGAAACATATGTATAAAAAGAAAAAATATAAAAAAATATATAGAAGTTAAAAGAATGAGATGAACATGTACATGTGTGCTTGCGTGTATGTGTCATGTATGATGTAGATTGAAGAGTCTGATGGCATCGGGGAGGAATGATCTCCTCAGTCTTTCTGTGGAGCATGTGTGCATGTGTGGAACATGTGTGCGTGCATGTATGTGTCATGTATTTAACAGCAGTTAGCATCTCTAATCTTGCATCACTGCCTTTCCCTATATTTAATCATCCATTAAGTGGAGTGGAGCTGAGGAACTTTGACGTGGTATATGTGAGGAAGCGGAGGTGGATGAGAGAGCAAATAATCTTATTGGGAATAAATCTGCCTCCTGTAAATAGTCCGTAGCTGACTTTGCTCAGCATATTTACACCACTGTATTTTAATGTTGGCAATAATTGTGTTATTACGAGAGCTCAATATTTTCTACCAGGTGGTTCTTGGTATAAAAAGTTTGATAACAACCAAGTTAAAGGATCTACAGACAGATTCCATGCTATTCAGAGTCCATAATCATGCACTAATTGTGTGGCGCTGGCCCTAAATAAATCAGAAAATGGGCACTGAGAAGTGTAAAAATACTCTGAAACTACTGCTGGTCAGAGGATGTCAGCTGAGGACTTTTGGAATATTTAATAGGAATGAATCTTGTGAGCAATGGCCATAATTTCCACATTTTTCAATTAAAAATGTAATATAATCCTGGAGCAAACACTTTAAAGTGAAACAGACCCACATCTTGACCAGCCAGTTCCATGTCTCTACGGTGTCTCATACAAAAAAACCATTTGTGTTTAGCTCAGTCCATACTTTACCTTTGACTGTAAAGATCAAACAGAGCTTATCTTCTTTGACAACACTGTGCAACACAGTAGTGGAGCTAGAATGTCATGTTCCCCTGAACCCTCCCCTCCCACATCAGTCAATATGAGCTGTGTAACAAGATGCCTTACATGTAGCACAGAGGCTTTGAGAGGAGAGGTGGGCGATGAAATAGATATCAGTAACCCAATGCACAAATAAGAATAATGGTAATTAACTAATGGAGGTGCAAATTTCAATTTAGATTTGATTGGTCCATGTTAATACTCAGAGGTGGCTACAGGCTAACAGCTATTAGCTGTTATTCACTTGAATTTATCCAATTGGAACAATAGCCTTTCTGCACAGTTTGCATGTTCTCCCTGTGTGTGTGGGACAATTTGCTTATTAGGCAAATTGTACACTAATTGACCGTAAGTGTGAGAGTGAATGGTTGTTTATCTCTACGTGGCCTTGCGATGGATCAGTCCGTGGCGTACACCGCCTTTAGCCCTATGTCAGCTACGTTGGGGGGGGGGCAATCCTAGGTGATTGACAGTTGATTCTTACAAACATTTACGCTAGCTATTCATGTTATGCAAGAAGTAGAAAAGGAACATGGCGGATGGCCAGTTTGAGTCCCTGCCAGGTCAAGGGCTGGGGTGCCCCTGAGCAAGGTACCCAATCCTAATTGCTCACTGTTAATTGGACACTCTAAATGATGACCCCAGTGGATTGCGTAAAATCTCTGCAAAAATCTGGTGTGCAGATCATCGGCTGTGGCGACTCCTAGACAGAGTCCTCTGTGTGTTTACTCACTTTCATATGTGGTCAGTGTGAACAGCAGAGTTCTGATTTGGACCACATTATAAAAAGTGGTCCAGTTTAGAGCTGAAAAAGATCACATTCCGTTTGACTTGTGCTGTTCACATTGGCATTAAGGAAACAAATCGAATTTAGACTTGGACCAATTGTGTCTCCAGTGTGAACGTGGTGAACCCATGGATCAGTCAAACGCTGCCTTTACTGTGGTAAACACCGCCCCCGTGTGGCTGTTATATATATATAGCCCATAGATCATGACGTATACGGCTTGACCCCGGAAACAAAACCTTTCGTCTCAGCCCGGTGTTGACGTTTGTTTCCGGTCGGTCACGTTGCTGCTCAGAAATGGCGGACATGGATGAATTGTTCGGCAGTGATGGAGACAGCGACAATGAGCAGCGAGGTAAACCATGTTTTCGTTTCAGCTGCTCGAAATATGTTCGTTTCGAAAGTCAGGGATTTGTTGTTGTTGTTGTTTTTAAAGGAGAAAAGCGCCGCTCGTAACCCCCGCCCCCCCGCCCCCCCCGTATTTTCTAATACGTTATCCGTCATGGAATCCAATAACAACAAGTAGGATTTTATGTTAACAGCGTTAACGGAATCACAGTCCTTCTGTTGCGGTGAATTTTATTTCCTTAAATAAAAAATGATCAATCTTGCAACAACGACTACGTTCTGTTTCTCTTTTTCAGCTGAAACACATTCACCCGCCGTTTACGAGTCACGTCATTAACTAGAATGCGGTTATCAAATATGAATTGTCCACTTTATTTTTGTTGTTATGTTAAAAAAAAAAAATCCTGTCACGATTCTATATCTATTATTATTCTATTGCTTGGTTAACATAAACAGGCAGCACTTATCCATATTATCAACAGATGAACTATGCATGCACCATAAAATAAACTAGTTCTGCTTTCTTGTGTTACAGAGTCTGGCTCCGGGTCCGGTTCTGACTCGGAGCAGGAGAGACATCAGTCCGCCAGCAACGCCTCGGGCAGCGGCAGTGACAGCGAGCGGGGACGAGGAGATGAAGACGATGATGAAGAAGAAGGACAAGAGGCAGGAAAATCCAGCATCAATAAGGTTTGGACCTCTTGTTTAAGCACAAACTGAACAGCATGATGGCTGCACTCACACTTTAGTTAAAAAAATCACTTAATCAATTATTGAATTTAACCTATAAACTCGAACTTTACTTCTATTATCACATCAGTAAAACTGGATTTTAATTACACTTAATCCCCTACATTATAACCAGTTTTCATTTTATCACAGAATAGTGTAAGTAACTGTGTCCACGCTGTATTGAATTGTAACTGACACTGCTTGAAGGTGCTTTCAAAATAAATGTTAGCATCAAACCAAAACTATAAGGCATTCTCTTTTTAACTAGTAATATGCCTTTAATGTCTTTGACTTTGTTTCTACATCATGTTTCCCATCCAAAGAGCACTTCTGTCCACTTTAGTACCAAGTCTGAACAGGGCCTATGCCTCTCTCTCTCTCTCATAGTAATCTGTGTGCCCTGCCTATGATACAGAGATAGAGCTGAACAGTGTGCAGTCACGATAGGGACCTATACTTCAGATCAGATTAATCACCTTTCCTTTTACCACATAGGAACTTTTTGGAGATGACAGTGAGGATGAACAGCACAGTCCGCACAGTCAGCACAGTCAACACAGTCAACGCAGTCAACGCAGTCAACACAGTCAACACAGCGCCAGCGACAACCTGTCGGAGCGATCAGGGAATCAATCGGATGCCAGCATGCAGTCAGACCAGGGGGACAACGATCACTCAGACGCAGAGCAGCACAGCAGCTCGGAGCGTGGCCCCCGAGATGAGGACGAAGATGACGAGGACAGGGGCCACCGCTCAGATGTAGGAAGCCCAGCTGGAGGAAGCCCAGTTGAAGGAAGCCCAGCAGAAGGAAGCCCAGCTGGAGGAAGCCCAGCTGAAGGAAGCCCTGCTGGTGGAAGCCCAGCTGGCAGTGGGATGTCTGGAGCAGGTAGCCCTCGCTCTGAGAGAGGCAGCGTGCGCTCAGACCGAAGGTACAGCAACACAAACTGGATGCAACTCTTTTTGTTACTGAAATAAAACCTCGTACAAACACACTTATCCTTTAAGAGGACAATATATGTTCTTCTGTGTATCTTCATCCCAGTGTGTTTGTTTTAAACCAGTGTCCACAGTGGTCCTGGGACTCCACAGTCAGGAGGACCGCCTACTCCTCACAGTGATGGAGAAGCTTCAGGCAGGGAGAACCAGTCCGATGATGAGAAGTGGGAAGGAGGTGCCAAAAGTGACCAGTCAGAGGATGAAGATGAGAAACGCCATTACTCCGATGAAGAAAGGGAGAACTCTGATGATGAGGGGCAGAGGAACAGGAAGTCAGGTACGTCCAGTGTTAGTTAACATCAGAGGAATTACTATAAAGGAAATGGATCATGACCCGACCTGATCTTGATACTAATTCTCTTTCTTTTAGTGTATGATGTGTATGAATCTTAATGTTATTTATACCTTGCTGTCCCTTGTCTTGATGTTATTTTCCAGAGTCTCCAAAGGCCAGTGATAGTGAAGACGAGTTCATCAGACAGAAAACAAAGCCTAAAGCCGCCTCTGATTCTGATTCAGACAGTGATGTTGGCACAAAGAAAGGTGAGAAACTGATTAAGGAATGATTTTACAATCATAACCTTGTTGGTTCATCACAGTATGTGCATTTCAAATATAAATCGTCACTCTTCTGTAACGTTCCACAGTAAAGAAAACTGCAGCAGATGACCTGTTTGGAGAAGCTGATGACATCTCATCAGACAGCGATGCAGAGAAGCCTCTGACTCCGGGACAGCCCCTGGTATTTGTCTGACCTTTGACTCTGTCTTTCTTCTAATCTGCTCATTAATACTCTTTTAATTGTGCAGCAGTTACCAAATCTCTTTTTCTCAGAGCCTCTCATTAAGCCTGTCTGAGCTGATCCCTATTATCATGGGTCATTGAATCAAACAGACGTTGTTCTGAACTGTTCCTTTTGTTCTTCTCTGTCCAGGACACTGAGGATGGCATGGAGGGAGAGCACGCAGAAGAGGAATCTGCACCTGAAACGCGTATCGAAGTAGAAATTCCGAAAGTCAGCACAGACCTAGGAGCTGACCTTTATTTTGTCAAGCTGCCCAACTTCCTGTCTGTGGAGCCCAGGTCAGAACATTGACACTGTCATTAAATACAACGACAAAGATGCACGTTGTTTGACGAGGGTTGTAAATCCACTTAAAACCAAAGGGAAAAATTCAATTGAGAAGATGCATGCAAACGCTAATGGTCTGTTTTGTATTTTGTAGTGTTTATCTAAATGTGAAGATCATAAAAGAATCTGTGCATATAAATTAGAGTTAAGTTTATCTAGATTCTCATTGAATCTGCCTTTTCAGACCCTTTGATCCTCAGTACTACGAGGATGAATTTGAGGATGAAGAAATGCTGGATGAAGAGGGACGGACCAGGCTCAAACTGAAGGTATGAAGTTTACGTTACTAAGTTTGTCGTTTTCCTCTTTGAAATTGAATATAGTCACCTTAAGTAAGGGTATTATTGCTTTAAAATGTTTTGTTGCCTTGAATCAGCCTTTTATAGGCCAGAGCACCAATTTCACATTTTAAAACAAGTTTACTATGCAAATTAAGAAGGATAACAAGCCCTCCGTTTACAGTCTGCAGTCTCACTATGAGATATTACTAATTCTCCTTACCTGAACTGTTAAAACACCATTTGATTGTTTTTTGTGTGACCAGACCTTTTGCTTTTCTCCCTCAGGTGGAGAATACGATTCGATGGAGGGTCAAGAAAGACGAGGAGGGAATTGAAACCCGGGAGAGCAACGCACGCATCGTTAAATGGTCTGACGGCAGGTGTGTGTTATGTCAACTTAGTGGAATGCTGTTGTCAGCGTAATGTGAACAGGATGTGCTCTGAATGTTCCATGTTGTTAAATGTCCCCTTGTTGCCCACAGCATGTCCCTCCACCTGGGGAATGAAGTCTTTGATGTTTACAAAGCTCCTCTCCAGGGAGACCACAACCACCTGTTCATCCGACAGGGCACAGGACTGCAGGGACAGGCTGTGTTCAAAACCAAGTTGACATTCAGGTAATGGAGTCGCGTGTCATTGTTGTGTTGCTAAGATTCAGACCAGAGTCTTCTGTATGCATAGACCCAGGCTTTTGCCAGAGACTTGGGTAATGTGGACCTCAGGCTTATATGGATCAGAATTTATGCATATTTAAAGGACGCATATCGTGCAAAATCAACTTTTTTTAAGTAGACAAAGTGAAAAAAGATGACTCGCTTATGTTTTTGCGGTTTGCCTCAGTCTAAGTACAGGAGATATAACAATGACACATTCCTGAAATGGTTGTCTTTCGGAGCTCCACGCGAGAGTGCAGCGAGGGCAATAGTATCCTGAAGAGCGGAAGTCTGTGAAGTGTTCTATTCTTGGCTGCACAGTGCAGCACAGAGTTCTACACAAACTTCCAGCCTCAGAGGATTTATGTGTCCAGTGGAAACATTTTATATATGACGGCAATGTGCCGGGTAGAGTCGGCAAATTATGGCTTTTCCAAATGCTAACTGCTGTTAGCTGCTGGAGCCTCAGTGACGCTGACATAGTTCCGTTGTCTCATGGGGTATAATATGTCTCCTTTAAACAAAAATGTTGGATGGATGTAGCCTTGGACTAGTCTGCCTCCGTCTTGCACTTTCACAGCTGGATCTGCACTAAATTAGCCCCTTACTGCTTCCAATTCCTAACAACAATCACACCCTTCATTCTGGCTCCATCCCGAAATGTGGTTTACTATCTTAAATCTACAGTACACCTCGTACAAGCTGCCCAGGTTTCTTCCAATTAAAGCAGTATAAACCTCTTAGTGCCACCAAAATCCACTTGGATGTTCCGTCTTCTCAGAGAACATGGGACCAGTAGGACACCGGCCAAAGCTGCTTTAATACACAATAGTCCTACTTGCTACCAGACAGAACATTACTATTTAATTTACATCAATTGCCAACTGTGCAGTGGATTGTTTTCGGATTATGGCTGAAGCTGCTCAGGGTGGAAAAAAAGGGTAGGACATACTGAATCACATCTTTTCTTTTTTGAATAAAAGTTCTTTCTCACTTACTGAGTAAAGATATTAACAGTAGAGGGAGACAAACATTTAGTATGAGGTTTACTTTTCCTGTCATTGCTGACATAAAAATAAGATAACACAATGTTCTGATGCCTAGAACTTCAATGAAAGCAGATTCGAATACAGGATAGTGTAATTAGGTTAGGGTTAGGGTCTTCTTATTCAGCGGTAACCTTTATTCTGACTAGAGTTCTGTTCCTCTTTGTTTCCAGGCCCCACTCCACAGACAGCGCCACCCACAGGAAGATGACTCTGTCTCTGGCCGACCGTTGCTCAAAGACACAGAAGATCAGAATCCTCCCGATGGCTGGACGAGATCCAGAGTCACATCGTAATGAAATGATCAAGGTAACACTCAGCTAACAACAACCTCATCCTGGCCCAAGATCGTTAACACTGGCACCAAAAAAGAGTCCAGTTATATAAAGACAAAACCTGATGCGCTTACATAACAAGGTCACACAGTGGTCAGTGGAATGGAAAGAGTGTCAGCAGATTGGGGCGTGTGTGTATCTACACATTGATTGTATCATTTCCAGTTTGACCTACAGCAGTGTGACTGTGAAGTAACACTAAAAAAAAATCACAGTAAACCACAGCATTCTTCAAAAAAAAATACTTGTGAAGCAAAACCTGTTCAGACATTTGAATTAAGAAGTCTTCAGAATGACCATACGGTTACATTTTTGTCAAGATTTTAAATTAGCCTCTAGAAACAAACAAGTCAAACTCAAACCAAGGTCTTAATACTCACTGTTGTGGCTGTTGGCAGAAAGAGGAGGAGCGTCTGCGAGCATCCATCCGCAGAGAGTCCCAGCAGAGGAGGATGAGGGAGAAGCAGCACCAGAGAGGCCTGAGCAGCAGCTACTTGGAGCCCGACCGCTACGACGATGAGGAGGAGGGCGAGGAGGGCATCAGCCTGGCAGCTATCAAGAGCAATTACAAGGGAGGCCTGAGAGGTGAGGATAAACAATAATACTTAATAAAATATAAATTGTGTTTCGCAAGATCCAATGAACACAACTCCTCTATTTCCAACCGCTAATCCAGAGGAACGAGGAGCGAGGATCTACTCGTCAGACAGCGACGAGGGCTCAGACGATGACAAGGCTCAGAGGTTAATGAAGGCCAAGAAGCTTGACAGTGATGAGGTAGGTGCAACTCCAGAAAACAAAAAGTGTTCATACAGACGTTGTTGCTCCCAGATAAATCTCTTGATTACAGGCGAGGTGACATTTTGGGCTCAAGTCCTCCACAGGGAACTATTGCAGGGAACTGCAATAGTAGCTTGACTCCCACTCACATTATCTGGGTGTTTTAGTCCGACTTTCAAAATTTAAATTTTGTATGATTTCAATCGGACTAAAATGTTTACATCTACTTTGAAAGTCTGGTTTTAGTCAGACTAACACGCTCAAAGAACAACAGAGCTCCTTTTCTACAGCAAGAACTTTTCTCATTTACCCTGGATTTTGAAAAACTTGTGCCAAAATTACCCGTGGAAAAATGTTCCCTGGACCCAAGTCTTTTCCCAGAGGAAGTACCTACTCACGCTTAGGGACTGCTGGAAAAGAGGTTAATAAAACCAAAAATGTTGTGTTCTATTGTTTATCGTAATGTAGGTGTGTATCCCAGAAAATGTCATTCACAGCCGGTGCAATGACGTACACCAAAAATAATGTAGGAAAACAAAAAAAAAATGGTAATAATGAAAAATGTGTTGAAGAAAGTGTTAGCGGGAAGACGTATAATGATGATATGAGAATTCTAACGCATTAGATTTGCCTGAACGAGAGAAAAGTTGTTGCACCATCCGCCTAAGCAGACAGGGGGCAGTGTGAGGCAGCACAAGGTTAAAAACACTCCACTTTACCCTCATGAGAACTGAACAGGAGTGGAAATACTGGAAATACTCAAATGACAGTGTCAGCAAAGCATGTTCTGACACTTCTGACACCAACTAAATGTTCTCCCGTGACAAACTGTGAGTACAAACGAGGTGAAGGCACAGAACGTCATCACTCTTGTCTCGTGCTCTGCTCTCCACAGGAAGGTGAAGGGTCAGTAAAGAGAAAGGCAGAGGACGACGATGACGACGAGGCGTCCACCAAGAAGGCCAGGAAATATGTTATCAGTGATGAAGAAGATGAAGAGGAGGGGGAGGAAGCGGATGAATAAATCATGTTTTTTTTTTTTTTTTAACATTCTACTGTATTATCAGTGGTCAGCCCACATGGCATATAAACAGTCATATTTTGTTTTGTATATTTCTTTTCTTAAGACCTGTGTGTGTGTGTGTGTGTGTGTGAGTGTTTGTTTGTCTGATTGTGTGTTGTGTACAGCAGAGGTGAGAAAATAAAGAATGATTTTTTTCTTATGTAACCAAACTTTCTCAAGGCCTCTTTGTCTTTTTTTTAATAGGGTGATTCACGCACATGAAGCACACTGATGTGAGGTTACCAAACTAAATCGCGTTTACCCCTGTTTCCAAACAAGAAGGAGGTCAATTAGATAGATGTCAGATTAAATTAAGCTTAAATTAGGTTAAAAAAAAAAGTCTGTGCTGTTTGTTTTCCAGCGGATGAAAGAAATGAACTGGTGTGAAAAGAGTGAGCGCAAATCTTGGTTTGCTGCTGAAAGAGCTGACTGAACTCACCTGACAGGAGAGATGAGATGATCTCCTGTAATTATGCACAACACAATTGTCGTCATTGTACCACATCATAAATACATGGGCACAAATACTGGAAACAAACTGACATTGGAATGTGAGCAACACAAGAGTTACAAAGGCTCAGCTGCATCTTAGGAGTTTATATGTAGACATAATGTATTATGTTGAAATTATGTTTACAAAAGCTTGACCTGAAATAGACTGAAACGCAAGCAGGTTAAGCGACGGTGGAATGTTGATGGGGAATATTACTAATATTACTCATTTTCAATAGTTTCGTATATGTCCACTGCAACTGTAGGTTTGTTCTTCATATTTTTCTTGACTGACTGGACTATTGACTCTATACTGCCCCCACAGTTTCCAGTGGTATTGCTCCTAGTTGTTAGCATGTGGAGCTCCATTGACCCATTAACTTGAAAATATCCAATTCTTTAAGATTTAGCACTTTACGTGTGTCACATGAAATCAGTCATACACAATAGTACTGTTTCTTTTTTAACCGTGGACGTGTTGCTACACTGTTTTTGTGTGTAAAACCCAATGCCTAGTCCAAGATACACCTTCGGCCATGTTTTTTCCTGACTTGCCAACTTGAACGCCACACCTAGTTCTGATGTAACTGGAACGCACCATTATTTTTCTGTGTCCCAGTTATTTTTGTCGTATTTGCTGAGGGTGGGAACTGAGAGCACATGCGCCCAAGCTAGCTTGAGTCTGACTGGTCCGACTGAAATGTACACATCGCCAAAGTAGCTCAACTCCAAATATTGAAAATTCAGTAAAAGTGTAATTTCAAACAAATGTATTTAAAATGTCCAATTTTAGTTGGACATTTTAGTAGTTTTTTCGTGTGTCATGTACACTGAGTGTTTACAAAACAAATTGTCACAGATAACCGGTAAACACATGTGTACCATTTCCCTCATGACAGAACACTCTTTAAATTTAACTCACCAGAGCACAACAGAGCCACTGCACCCACTTCTGAATTCAAGGCACAGCTCCAGGATTCTCTGGACGCAGACTAAACAAAGCGTTACATCATTTGTCCGCTCGGCTGCTTCAAAAGCTTGTACTAAAACACTGTGCACTTTATTGTACTCGTCACTGACTTTCCTTATTGCAATCATGCTGTGCTTTTATGATTCTTCTAATGACATATATATATATATTTTTAATTTATGTCAATGTCTTTTTAAAATGTTTTTAATACTCTCACTGCTAGACAAATAACCCTATTACGGTCAATAAATAATCTCATTCATTCATTCATTAAGAGTTGAGATAAAGGAGCCTGTGAGAGCCTGTCTGTGTCCACATGACCACAACTTAAAGACTCTAATACACAGGCTTTATTATGTATTACTGGTTTTTATAGTCTTTAGCCTTGTTTAATGAAGTCTGCCGTCAGACAAACCAACAAGAGTATAAGTTTTGTGTTTAGAAGCAAATGCTTAAACGCATGTTTTAATGATTTAACTGATTTACTCAAAACTTTAACTTAAAAATGTTAGAAGAAAGCTTTTGTATGTACTTTAGGCAAAGGCCTCGCTTTACGGAGGCTGTAATTATGTATTACCTGATTTAAAAGTGGAATCTTGCTTCACAAATAACCAAAAACACACACACACACACACCATCTATTCTGATATGTGAAGGCGGTCGTAGTTGTCTCACTTGCTTTAAAAAAGGGAGCGATGCAGTATGAACTCTCACCATTAGATGTCACTAATTCTTCCACACACACATTTTCAAGATGTTATTTGAAGCTTTGAGGCTTTTGCTTTGAAGACACTGCATTATGTTGCGTTCAAGTCCACTGTGAGATGCAAATTGCCCTCAAATGTATACAAAAGTTAAACATTGCATTCAGCAATGCTGTGTGTGATGTTGTTGTGTATTAGTGAACAGGTTAACCAGGCTCTTCTGCCTCTGACTCATTTGAATGCTAACATTTACTTTGGCAAAGTCAATCACACAAACTTCCGCTAGTAGAGAAGCACAAAACTACCCGGTGACTACGAACTGTCGCAAAAACATAATGCAACATTACTTATTCGTGACATAATCAGCAGTTTGAAAACTGAATCTCTTTCATGTGGTGTTTTTTTCACTGTGTTGCCGTGTAATTCAGTCTAAATCCTGCTTCAAACCCAACGTTCAATAGTGTCATGCAAAGCAAACACGATGATATGCTTTTGAAATTCGAGGATCCACAAGAAGCGCTTCCTACGTCAGTGCTCCAGTTGTTAGAAAGCAGCCCAGGTTACCCAATCAAACCGGGCTGACGCACAGTGTCTCAGACACACACGCACACACACACACACACACACACACACCGAAGCATTCAACTGGGATCTCATGGACAGATAACAAACCCGACCTCTCCCCCAAACCTTTCCAGACAAAACTGGCTGTAGCCACCTCAAATACAAGACTGGTAAAAAAAAAACATGATGAAGTTAGTTTCAGGGGAAAAGGAAAACGTTCCCACAGCAGCTACAGCGTTGTGTTTCAGAGAGATTTACTTATTTAGCACACTAGTGTTTTAGAAGAGTCTGGAAAGAGTCCAGTTTATTGAAGATTAAAGTGCATATGAGTTAAATACGCACAGACCAAACCTTTGTCTTCTTGCTGCAAAGGCAAGAGTGCTAACCACTACACCATCACCATGTGGCCCAATAACATCATCATATTTGTAAAAATTGCTGCCTGCTACAGCAGTAACTTGTATCATTGGCTTATCAACAAATGCATGTGTACCTGCGACAGCTGTAACAAACAATACCATTTTCCAACTGTAGGGGGAACAAATCCTACTGTGTATTACTTTAATATTTAAAGTAGACATTATTATACCCTATTTCTCTGTTCCCTGGTGTCTTAATGAACATGTCTGTGACATGCTTTGGTCAAAATACCTTAAGGATGAAGCACCACAGCAGTTCAATCACTCTGAACAAAACAGCCCTGTTCAGAACGCTCTGTTTTGAGTGTCTGTCTCTTTAAATATGCAAATGAGACACAGGAAACTACGTCAACATCACTGAGGCTCCGACAGCTAACAGCAGTTAGCATTTGGAAAAGCCATCATTTGCCGACTCTAGCCGGCACATTGCCGTCATATATAAAATGTATCCACTGGACACGTAAATCCTCTGAGGCTGGAAGTTTGTGTAGAACTCTGTGCTGCACTGTGCAGCCAAGAATAGAACACTTTGCCGACTTCAGCTCTTCCGGATACTGTTGCCCTCGCCTGCACTCTCACGTTTTTCAGGAACAAATCGGAGCGCCGCGAGACAACAATTCCAAGAATGTCTCATTGTGACGTAACAATGAGTGCGGAAGTCAACATCGCGTGTTTTATCTCCTGTACTTAGACTGAGTCATTTTTTCACACTTTGCAGACTCATAGGGCCTCCACAGTCACAAATGACTAAAAAGTGGATTTCGCATAATATGTCTCCTTGTTGTGGCTGCACCATTGTTATCAGTGAAGCCAGTATTTTTAATTTAAAACATGTTTCCTTGATCTCTGATGACAGTTTATGACTTAAAGGTGAAGTAAGTAGTTTATAGTGCCATCTAGAGGAGAGGCTGAAATTTACAAAATCTGCTCAGCCCCTCCCTTCCCTGAGCGCTACGGTATCCTCAGCAGGTCAAATGTCGTCCTCGTCGTCTTTCTCCGTGTCAGCAGATGAGGTTCGTGAGGCGAGGGAGAGGGCGGAGCTACCGCGGCCGTAGCAGACGAATCGGAGAGAGAGGAGGCGGGACTTCAGCTACAAGTAAAGAGACGCTTGATTTGTTCTCTCGCGTTTGTCCTTACAGGCTCCGGTAGAAATATGGCGTCTCTCTGCTAACAGTGGCTATGCAACCACGGTCCGCGGTCATGTTATTTTACATGACATTTTGAAACACTACGAAAATGAAACAAAAACTATTATACAGCGACTAGACAATGCAGGAGCACATAATATGTATAAAAAAGTGGATTTTGGGTTATATAAACCCATAAATACTACACAGTGTCCCTTTAATATCACACATTTCTTGCGTGCACCTTAAAAAGCGAAGCTGCTCAGTCGGAAAAAGAAGATTATGCAACTAAAGCGCTGGCGTTTTAGAACAAGTCACTCTAAGAAGAAGAAGCATGTGCATGCACGTGAACGTGGAGGCCACAGAAGACCACGTCTCCTCCACCTCCTCAGTCGTGCACATGCTAAGCTATAAATAGTGAATACTATGAATGTTTTAAGGCTGCTTCATGTGAACATCATGTGCTGAGTGGAAGGCGTCTTCAGTCAGGCGCCGTGTGCTGCGTTATCTCAGACTGCAGTGGATTATGTAAACCCAATTCCACACCGTGAGGGAGGACGAGGAGGGGAGGACGCACTGCTACACACACACACACACAGTCAGCACTGACTGAAGGGGGATGAGACAGGGGGAGGGCTGCAGCATTTCATTTTTTTTTTTTGCCTCCTCCTGCCTTGTCTTTGCAGAGAGCATCACCTCCATTGTTTCTTCCCCAACAACGAGCCTCAAACCCGGAGCTGGATGGACAAACGTCACATGACTGAGCAGACGGAGCAGAATAATTAATGCCGTCTTTGCGCTCTTGTTTAAAACGTGAGTCTCAAACTCAAAACACTTGACTGACAGAGAAACGGAATTAAAAGATGCAAAATAGTGACCATAGTTACCTTTTCTACGACCGTGTTGTTTTATTCTTCTATTTTATTTCTAGGTTATTTATAATGTCACAGTTCCCAGGTGTTGACACACTACTTTGCATTGGTGCCTTTAAATAAGGTCGCGTTTAACATGTTCTTCATATTGTGAATCACAATATTGTAAGAGGAAAGTTTCTGGAATTGTTTCCCCCAAGGTGTGAAGTTATGAAGTTAATATCTAATTATTTATGTCTATTTTTAGTGGACAGTGGCCACATAATAATACACTAATATAGCCAATGTTTTGCCTCTTTAAGGTTAATAAAAACGTTGCATACAGTGTTGCTTTAAGCCATCGGCTGTGAATGTAAAACATGTTGTCTTTAATATCATGTATATCTTCCTTCTTTTTTCCCTCTAGAACAATATTTTCTGCGCTCTTTGGACTAAATATAATCTATTTGAAGTTTAAATTTAAATTCCTTCATGATTGCTGTTATAAGCAGTTCATACACTTATACAGCTTTATAGGGTCAAAGAGAGTCTGTTCTGCCATCTCTGTTATTATTTTATTAGTAGTACTTATGTTCTTCTACCAGTTCTTTATTGTTCCTGAAACGTAACTAATAATAATAGATATTC
The DNA here is from genome assembly GCF_963457635.1 of Microchirus variegatus. Taxonomy (NCBI): domain Eukaryota; kingdom Metazoa; phylum Chordata; class Actinopteri; order Pleuronectiformes; family Soleidae; genus Microchirus; species Microchirus variegatus. The sequence continues at coordinate 26,606,546 of NC_139815.1, read as the reverse complement.
AAACTTCAACTCAATCAGGACATTACCAGATCTATTCAGTTTCCCGAAATATTCAATATTTTCCTAATTATTCAACCTTTTCCGCAGATTTGTATCCCATAGGAATGAATGAATAAATGTTTTTCAAACTTCTACTCATTCATACGTTCACATAAATGCACCATTCAATTTCAAAATGTTCACAAACTTTTCAACATTATTCAGTGGAACACCATTCATGCTTTTTTCCACAATCAGAGCATTCCTTCTAGTTATTATTATTATTAGTAGTAGTATTACTTTTATTCATGGAATATGTCTTCTCCAGTGTTTATCTCTTTTTTAAGATGTGGGTTATGGCCTGAGGAGGAAATTATAAGACTCTGGTTGTGATCCAGCCTCAGATCCCTTGTTGACGCTCAGTGCTCTGAGTGCATTCTTCACTAATTATAATTACTTCAGCCAAGCAGGCGATGTTTCTGCCAGTGTTTGTCCGTCCGTCTGTTTGTGAGCAACATAAGTGGAAAAGGTGGGGACAGATTTTGATTAAAAATGTTCCATGGATCGACACTCACCGGCCACTTTATTAGGTACACGGGACACCCTAATAAAGTGACCAATCTGCTGCAGGGTTCAAAGAGTGGGTGTGGTCAGAGACAGTGCTTGTAACAAGTGATTATTTGAGTTACTGTTACCTTTTTTTAAATCTGAAGTCAGAGGTCAGAGGTCTTTCCCTTTTCTTATCTTTCTCTGTGAACACTCGAGGTGGTTGCATGTGAAAATCCAGACGTCTGGCATCGAGATATTTGTGCGAGCAAGCAGTTGAAAAGGTGTACCTAATAAAGCGGTCACTGAGTATACAGCAAAGGAGGATATGTTATTATTATGAGGTGTTTTATACATAGGGTAACAATCAGTGGTGTTACAGAGGGCATCACTGCTCTGCTGATCATTGGTGTCAACCTCCTGCACTCATGTTTTGGGGTTTAATTATTCAGAAACAGCCTGTGAACACCTGTCTTGATCAGCGACTCACGGTAATTATACAGCTTTTGGAGCACGTCCTGTTCTGTCTCGGTTTCTCTTCCAGGATTCATTACATCAATAACATGGTGTCATCCGGCAGATGCATTAGACGATTTCACAGTCTGCGGACAGGAAAAATAATCGAGCCTTCGCGAGAGATTTGCTGACAAAATTTGTGACAAAAACTTAATTTTCTGTTGTTGAATCTTCAGTTCTTAAATCCTCTTTTAGTTTTGAGATGATTTCGTTCATTTACTTGTACGTCTTTGCCGGCGTTCTCCGTTTCTGTCTCCACTTTTATATCTTTATTGAGTCCATTTAAATATTTTTCACTCTGGAACTGAACTCAAATGACCCTGGGGCCAATGAGCGTCTAATCTGGTGGGAAAAAAAGTCCCAGCAGATTGGGAAAAAACCAATTGTTCGGTAAACTCGAAATTATATCAAGATAATCATACTCAGTAATGATATACAGGGCGATATTGAACAGAATTTCATTAAAAAAAGATATGCATTTCAATAAAAAACAGATTCATGGTGTAAAATTCATCTATTTACAATAAAAACAGAGAAATAACTTACAAATAACAACTTGGTATTAAGTGCTGGGCCACATGAAATTGATTTGGGGGCCACAGGTGGTTGTGACCTCTGCTCTAGAACAATATTTTCTGCTTTTTTCATGGACTAAACCACATGTTTTCCTCTTCTCTCCTCTTCCTTTGATGGAAAAAATGGGGGGGGATGAACATATTTAAGGTAAGGTTGAATCTGATCCATTGTGTTATTTGTTCATATACAGTAATGTCTGTCCAATAATGAAGGTATTCTCATTTCTAAGACGATTCTGTTCAGCGGCATAAAAAGAAAACGCTGAGAAAATGTTCAAATAAAACAATAAAGTCATAAAAAAAAATTACAACTGTTCAAATTTGAAAAACATAAAAGTAGTAGAAAGTTAAATCTTTATAGACCTGAGAAGTACAAAATGATACAAATAACATTTGTAGAAATATGTGAAATTATAAGGTAGACGAGCCGAAATGCGAGGAGAGTCTAACTTTGTGTACTCGGACTGTATTTCGTAGCTCTGTGACCTTTTCTCCTGTCTCAGTGTGTCCCTTCCCCCCCACTGATGCTGATATAAGAGTCTAATAAATAAAATAGAAACACAATACAAGCCTCACCGCAGGATCCTCACTCTCTCACACATGACACTGACCCAGAGACTCTGCAGCGAGCTGGAACATTTTCCCCTTACACACAGGCAGGTGTGCATTATTCACACACACACACACACACACATTCTTGTACTTACTGCATACTGAGGACCAGTATTTCCACTTTATAAATCAACATAATTACAAATATCTACTTCATGAATGACATCTACAAAGAACTACTGGTTGCAGTACCATAAAATGTCTGCAGGTGGAGCCCCAGAGCAGAAAGGGCTGGAATTTTTTTTTCAATTTTTTTTTTTTTTAATGAAAAAAAAAATTGTCACAAAATGTGAAAAAAAAATTTGACCCAAAATTAAAAAAAAAATTTGAGCCAACATTTGAAAAAAAAAATTGACCAAAATTTGAAAAAAAAATTGACCCAACATTTGAAAAAAAAAATTGACCCAAGATTTGAAAAAAAAAATTTGACCAAAATTTGACAAAAATTTGACAAAAAAAATTGACCCAACATTTGAAAAACAAAATTGACCCAAAATGTTTGGCCAAAAATTTGACAAAAACATCCTATGTTGTCCAAAATATGATTTTTTTTTCTTTTTTACAAATTGAGTATAGCATGTTTACGACCTAAGGAAGTGATTTCAATGAAAACAAAGTGAGGACCGGCCAAAATGTCCTCAGTCCGTAAAAATGACCTCACTTTGTTGGTTAAAAACCCTCACTGGTCCTCAGTATGCCGCAAGTACAAGAACACACACACACACACACACACACACACACACACACACACACACACACACACACACACACATAAAGAGAAAACGCCATGAGTGTAATGCGTCAGTATCTTTTCTGACCTTAACAATTTGGGTCAGCCTGTTCTCCAGAAAGAACACGGATTAATCTATAATCAACAGGTTACCTTCAGCTGATCTGCACACAGATTATTACTGCTTTATTTGAGGAAAAACAGCTAAACCCAACCACCCCCAAATAAACAGGGTGACCCTCAGGGGCAGCAGTCTGTTGATCTACTATATATATACATGCATTATATATAATTAATATAGATCTTACCAAAATGATTTAGCAAAACTTGTCCACGCACAGATTTATACATTATAATATAGCACAATATTATTTTCATGACTATAGAGGGTTTTCACAGCACGTCATCACTGCATCATTAAACCGGAAGTCGCCATTTTGGAGGTACTCCGCAGGTAAACAAAGCGCACTCAAGCAGATCCCAAACGTCGAATGAAAGGAAATGTATGATGAATTATTGCCGTGTTTTTGGCTGAACCAATCGGTCATTTGGAAAAACATTTGGAGTTTTATAGACGACCAAAAGTTATAACAAATCATGGAGAACAATGTCAAAAGCGCTTGTGCTTAACGAAGCTAAACCAGGATCTACGAGGCAAAAATCTGGACAACATCCGAATTTGTTCGGCCCATATCTTGTTAGGTAAGTGAATTGTTGATAGCAGTGGCTCTTAACCCTTTTAGCAACATAATAATAGATATATTTATATACTTTCAGGAGCCGTTCAAATGATTACAAGTGCAAGAAGTAGCGAGAGGAGTTGCGCCACGGTGTCACCGGTGATCCCAATTTTCTAATGCGATGATAATAATATAATTCACATAGTGTACAGTGTTTAGAAATATAGACTGTGGTCTGTGGACTAATGCATATCAAACTGTAGGTCCTTGAAACGAAAAACTCTTGCCTACCGTTACACCTTGGGTATTCATGATATCATACAGTTAAGGTCAGGTTGAATAAAGACGTTATTGACGATATCAGGATACGCAACAGACGGAAGACTCTCCGGGTCGTCATTGAACCAACTCGTATGGATTTGCACCACCAATAAACTGTAACTTTTCCAAATATTGTGCCCTTTCCTGCTGACCAAGTCCTTCCCTGCCTTTGCATCTATGACGCATGTTGAGGAGCTTTTCTGTAGTTTTGGACATTTATCCATCGCAGTTTTTACCTCAAAGGAGAAGGCTTTTAGCTAGGATTCTTTTAAAGGGTATGTCCCGCATCTTGCCCTCTGGAATTTCAAAAATGCATTAAAAATTATTCCTTTAGAGGTTTGCAAATATGTTCAATTGATCCTTGTTCAGGGTGATAAAGACTATTACTATAGAAAATGTCATGTCATTTCAAGACACTTTTTGTTTTTTTGGAATAAACTCACTGTCAAAGTGCATCAGGGCAAATGGATCATTTCCTGAATTTCAAAAATTATTTAAAATTATTCCTTAAGAGGTTTGAAAATATTTTCAATGGCTCCTTGTTCAGGGTGATGTCGACTATAACTATAGAAACGTTCATGTCATTTCAAGATACTTTTCGATTTTTTGAAGAAAGTCACCTCACTGTCAAAGTGCATTAAAGTGCATCAAAGTGCAACAATTCATTAAAATGATTGCTTGATGTTTCAGTGGCTGTGTCAGACAGTCTGCTCTTTTAATTTACTGATTCTAATGATTTAGTTACACTGAAAACAACTGCTTTGTCCATCACTAGTTTGTGTGTTTGTGTCACATATAAAACCATGAAGAGGTACTGTGAAGAACTGGAAAACGACATTTGTTGTAATCTGCATTCTCACCATTAGATGTCGCTCATTCTTACACACTGGACTTTTAACAATACATCAATCAGGAAATAAAGTGTTTCTACAGGAAAAAAAAAAAACTTTCCTGAAGGAGTGGATTCATATTGTTGTCAGTGGCTGATAAATGGTTAACAGAGTGGACAGTTCCTGACTCAGGTCTCATACCTGCATCTCGTGCAAACAGCTCCACATAGGGGACATCATGGGACAACAGCGTTTGGCATTATAAAATGGGTCAACACCATGTTGGAAATACTTCAGGTTATGAGTTACAACAGGGTGTGAGTTCTAAATGTAAACCAAAGCAATTGAATGTCAGATGTTTTTAGCCTACGTGTGCATCTGCACACATGTACCTGCTATTGACTGCAGCTACGAGGGTGACCTGAAGAAGTGAATGCAGAGCAATGAATGCAGAGCAATGAATGCACTGTTGTCGTTCTGACAAACCCACATTTTATAGCTATACAGTACTAGAGACATTCTGTGTCCGTGGGGTTACCAAAGATCTGCAGAGAAACTAATGGTTTGAATAATAAATCTGTAGTTTAAGGCTGAATAAACACAATAAACCTTGAAAGAAGGACAGAAGTGGCAGTTTGAATGTGAGTCTACCGGAAAATTAGTTTCTGTCTCTCATTTTATTTACAACTTCAGCAAACACTATCCTTAAGAGTTCATTGTCTCAAAAGACGATAAAGCAGAGCACAAGTGCAGTGTTTCGCAAACTTTATATGTGAGAACGAAAACTATCATGACCAGAATCACAAAATAAGAGCAAATTTGTGCACAAGGTAGCGACCAATATTGGTAAACAAATTATTTCCAAGATGTTTTGATGTCAATTTTACGCATGTTATGCAAAACATACACAATGAAATCTTGACTAAAAGTTTGGGAAAATTCAGAAAAGTTGTTTAGGGACCCACTCAAAACATCCCAAACCCAGACTTTTGGACATCTGAATTTCCAGTTTGAAAAACTGACATGATGTCGGTCAAATTACAAATCTGTAGGCTTCATTACAGAAGTTTGAATTACAACTGGGAGACTGCATCCAGTCGTCTATACAGTCTGTGATAAATACAGACCATAACATGGGAACAAAGTTGCTCTATACTGCTGCATTTGTTCTGCGGCTAATCAATCATCAGGTAGGTGAGGATTTATGTTTTTGGTCACAGGAAGAAAAGAGGACGATGAAGATGTTTTGGAGCAGAGGACAGGAGAAAGTTGCAGAGGTCAGGTCTCGTCTCAGATCTCATCTCTCTCTGGGCTGCAGAATTTCACAGCTCAGTGTGATTCACAGCAGCGTATACAGTACACTCTGCTCCTGACCTTCAGTTACATAACAAACCTGCAACCACATAGCCAAAAAAACATCCCTCTCTCTCTTGCTCGGGTACAGATGTGTCATTCTCTCTTGGATCAAGTGTGCCTAATAAAGTGGTCCTTGATGTCAGAGGAACCCCCCGAAACAAATCTGCATAAATCTCAAGTTATTCTTACATTTAGATTTAGATTCATATTGTGATTGGCTGATGACTGATGGTCTGGTCTGTGGTGTTTGCAGTTATGAGATCAACCTGCAGTGGATAACTGGGAGTCTTCTTTGACTTTCTTCTCAAAAACAAAAAGTATCTCGGAATGACTTGAAATTTACCATCATAATAGTCTTTATCGCCCTGAACAAGGATCCATTGAACATATTTGCATATCTCTTAAGGAATAATTTTAATTAATTTTTGAAAATTAGGAAATAATCCATTTACCCTGATAAACTTTGACAGTGAGCTGACTTTCTTCTCAAAAACAAAAGTATCTCGGAATGACTTGACATTTACCATCATAATAGTCGTTATCGCCCTGAACAAGGATCTGTTGGAAATATTTGCATATCTATTAAAGAATAATTTTAATGAATTTTTGAAAATCAGGACATGATCCATTTGTTGCACAATACTGTTTCACCACCACAGGTGCCACGCTGCAGTATTGACTATCTTCCCTGTCAGATGTGGGCTTTTTCCACAGCGCCATTTGGAAAGCAAATAATTAAAACATTAAAAATACACAATTAGAAATAAAATAATTGACATTTTGTCTGGTTAAAAAGGATAAGGAAGCATGCAAACTGTATTATGTATGTAGATCATATATGTAAAACTGAAATTACAAAAATCTTTAGGAAAAAAACATGCTTTCCAATTACACTGTAACATGTTTAGCATTTGAGGCTTTCAGGGGGTCTTGAATGTTAATCAGGGGGGTCTAACCTCCCCCAGACCCCCCTGTATTTCGCACAGTGCTTCTGCAGCTGCTGCTGCTGCAGGAAAGAGTGAGGGAGAGAGTGATTTCTGCTGGAGCTAACACCTTTTCTCAGCTCAAAGCACCTGACAGAGAGGGAATAACACATTTTGCTTGTGATCGACTTTGCAGATGCCACTGCCTGGGAGCCAAGAGACTCAAACACCTAATAAAATGTATGCTTTTCCCACTTGAGTCAAACATATCTTAAGAATATGTTACTTTTGCTGGATGGAGAATGAAGTTTCTACAAAGAAAATCAGTGTTTTTTTTTTTTTAGCTTACAGGGACACAGGAGCTATTGAAGTATTGAATTCAGGTGTTTCAATCAGGCCTTGGGCTCTCAGGCCCTTATCTCAGGTGAAGGACAATCTTTACGCTTCAGTATACCAAGACATTTTGGACTTTTTGCTTTACGACTGTGCCCAAGTGCACAAAGCAACAACGATAAAGACATGGTTTGACTTAAAGTTTGGTGAGGAAGAACTTGACCTTTAACCCCATCGAGCACCTTTGGGATGAACTGGAACAGAAATTGGGAACCAGACCTTCTTGTGAAGCACACATTACCATAGAAACACTTTAAAATGTTGAGGAAAGTCTTCAAAGACGTGTGGAAGCTCTATATTAAATTACCGTTCATGTATTTGAATACGTCATTTTTGTACAAATAATGTATGAAATAAAATCAGTTTTTCTGTCTCTGTCTGTCTGGCAGCATGTTATCCTCCTAGTCTGGTCTTTTGAAGTCTGTAGTGATGTCACTGTTAATGATGTGCCAGTGCAGCCACTTTTGAAACGGTCCTATGCCCAAAGTAACAGCGTAACATTTATTTCCAGCTAATAACCCGTTTCCTTTCCTCCTCCCTTTCTTTCTTTCTGTCTCAGCCTCAGTCTCTGCTGCAGCAGCAGTGCACAATCAGCTGCACACTCACTCATTTTCAGTACAAGACATCCTCTTATTCAGTTTGCTTACTCTGGGATTTTTCCCCTCTGCGAACATAACAGGTTCTGCTCCCCCCCCTTAATGTAAATGTTTCGTAAACAGTAATCCTGCTGTTGTTGTTGCCTTACACTGCAGGTTACGCAGTAACAGTCAATACTGGAGAAAAAGCAGCACGCAGCAGCTTTGCCTGTGTACAGTACATCAGGAATGTACAGTAAATGGGAACGAGCCCTCGAGGCCTAAAGGAGCTCAGTGTCTGCTCTTTGATCTGCTCACATCACAGCAGCCAAACCCCGCGTGTCCTCTTTCCCTCCATCCTTCACAGTTTTTTTACCTTTTTATCCATCACTTTATTATCCCTGTTTGAAAAGAGAGCAGAGATCTCACCCTCCTGTGCCAAAAGAGACACATCCGCTTGTCCATTCGCCCTGCGAGTCGTTATCACCATGGACACCTCCACAAATAGAGCATCGTTTGAGTGAGAACATTAAAGAAAAGCTACACAAACACACACACACCTTAACCAGTTTCCTCAGAAATGAGGTTCTGCGTAGTCCTAGGACCTTGTTATGGTCTCCATGAGGACGTCTGGCGCTTATGCCGGAAAAGGTCAAGAGGTAACGAAACACAAAGTACACACACGCACACACGATAATCACACCTGCAGTTCAGGGGACAGTGGGCCGGCCCTGCTGCGTCACCTCACTCGGGGCCCCTGACATTTTTGGTCTGACCCATTTTCTGTCTCCTTCACAGAGACACAGACACAGACTGAAGAGTCAAAATGGGTCAAAGAGGTTGTGTTATTATTATTATTATTATTATTGTTATTATTATTACCAATGTTGGTTTAAAGCTATTTGCATCCATCTGTCCACACAAAGTCTTTTGTGTCTGTGGTCTCCCACAGTTTTGAAATCAAATCCTCTGGTGTAGGTCCAGGCATTAGGCAACAAAAGTGATTATGAATCAATTTTCCAGACCACAGGTGGAAAAGGCGAGGAAATGAACAACACGGCATCTATTAAGGAATGGTTCTGCAGGTGGAGGCCATAGACATATTTCCCTCTCCTCATCCACTCTGGCTGATTCTTGGCTAGTTTTGCCTGTGCCGACACCACTTGTCAGTAGCATGAGGCGGCATCTGTAGCCCACAGGTGCTGCAGCTCCTCCAGGATGGCACATCCACACACGCTGTGGCCAGAAAGTTTGCCCAGAAAGTGTCTCCCAGAACAGAGTTAAGAGCCTGGAGGAGATAGAAGGAGGCAACGCCAGAAATGGCAGATTCCACATTGGCGCCCTGTTCTTCTTCACACTAAACCTGGAGACACTGTGGAGAATGTTCTGATGCTGTAGGTGATCTCAGGGACCCGCCAAGTTAACAGCTGCCTTTACTACTAAACCTGACAATGTGACTCACAGTACATCCCCGTATGTGACCACTGACATGTATGTAGAAGCCATGACTTATTTTTATTACCCCCCAACCACCACGAGGGGGTCATTTTACTCAGGTGGTTCTGACTCAAAGGGGCAAACTCGATTCTAAGTTTTGTTTTGATTTGTTTAATGAAAATGGAAAAATTAGCGTAAATTGGAAGAAAAATAAATTGCTGATATCATTTCAGACACTAAGGAAGAATCTGTTTGTGATTTATACCTGCAAATAAAAATAATACCAGACAAACAACAATGCAGGACTTAGTCGTTACAACATATTCAGTGACATAATGATAATTATACAGTTAATAAACAATAACCATGCAAAGAGCTGGCATCTACAGATGCTACTGAGAAAACACTCACTTTGTCCAACACAAAACCACCAATAATGGGGGAGAACAACCTTGTCTCAGAGTTCCATTTGAGCTGCGGAGTGTTTGAGCTAAATGCTAACTGTGGTTTGATTGGATAGTAACTGTGCTGAGTTTATTTCCAAAACATGATTTGATTGGAAGAAGACTCTGGGTCGCGACTGGTGGGAACAAGGGCCTTTCTGCATGGAGTTTGCATGTTCTCCCAGTGTGTTCTCCGGTTTCCTCACAGTCCAAAAAAAACTGCAGATTTGGGGATTATGTAAAGTGCAGACTGTAGGTGTGAGTGTGAGAGTGAATGGTTGTTTGTCTCTTTAATATAGAGGCCCTGTAATGGACTGGCAAACTGTGTGACCCCACCTATCGCCCTATGTCAACTGAGATTGGCACAGATTGGCCGCAAACCTCATGTGGAGGATAAAGCAGTAGAACATTGATGGATGGATTTGATTGGCTAATGCTGAATCTTAGAAAGATTGAAGATGAAGATTTCGCAACTTCTACCATACGTGCTTTAACCGTTTAAGCATTCGCTAAGAAATATAGTAAAAAACATAAAGAAAGTGTCATTTTTTCAACTGTTGCCCAAAGTTAAGACCCTGATGCTCCCAAAACGAGTCCAAACCAGAATTTTGCTGCAAAAATGAACGTTTAAGAATGGTTTCAAGAAAGAACCAAGCCAGGTTCATAGTAAAGTACAAAGTAAATATGAAGTATTTAAGTTGACACCTCCACCTTGTATGTGTGACTCCAGCAGAATGTCGCCAACGGACACAAAGACTCATTCTCTTTTGTTTGTACACATTCTTTGACTCCATATTATCTCTGCAAAAGATACAAAGAGCTGTAGTCGCTGCTGAATGTTCTGTAACGGCAGGCAAACAGGCTGCTGATCCGCGGCGGGCTGCGTGGGAGCACAACCTCTGGTCAAGTTTTAATCAGTTAAGAGGATTGATCTGCGAGGGTTACATACCTTTGTGGGGGAAATGTTCTCTTTCAACATCATATTAGCAACTCACAACTCAGCACATTCTGACGCACAAACACCGGCGGCGTGGACAAAATGTACGGCGCACGTGGGCAAAGGAAAACCAACGACACAAAGGTCAACAAAGACGATTGGCGGGCAAAAACTGGGATTGAAATGTGCTCTCCAAAATAAGACAAGGATGATTTTACTTTACTTTAAGTCTTTCCTGGTTTAGGAACAGACACTTTCCTCATCTCTTTAACTGGTTTCAAACACAGAATAAAGGAGATAGTAACTGTGAGCTGCAGCCGCTTTATTAAACTGATAAATTAATCCAGAATGTTTGCTGCCTTGAGCTTTCTTCTTTGTTTTCAACTTCAATTTGACAACCTTGCAAATCTAAAATAAATAAAAACAGGTTGGATCTTAAATGCAAATGTATTTTTAAATGATTTGTCTGTGTCACTTAACAAGTTTCCACATTTTCCTCTTTCACCTCCACTGATTTCCAGACACTGACGTTACTTTCTAGATTCATATCTCACATCGTCATCTGCAATGTTTTGGATAAAGATAAAGAGTATAAAGAGTCCACCAGCAGAAACATAAGCAACAATATATTTCTTGTCTTATTTTACACACATGTCTGTGTATATGCATGTGAAAACAAATTCCTCAGATAACAACAGTGAGATAAACAGTTCAGGTCCACAGTGATTATAGCACACAGACCTGTTATGTCACTTTGTTCAGGCTTTATGACTCTTTGTGTAAAAATAAAATAAAATAAAAAACACTACATCTGAATGAATACGTCTTATATTTTATTGGTAAGTTATGTTTACTTTTGTTGGTTTCTTTGTTGTTGTTGATTGGTATTATTGTGTCTCTATTTGGTCTTAATGAAAACAGGCTCTGTCAAGCAATACTATCAGACCTGACTGAGGGTGTCTATCTATCTATCTATCTATCTATCTATCTATCTATCTATCTATCTATCTATCTATCTATCTATCTATCTATCTATCTATCTATCTATCTATCTATCTATCTATCTAGCTATGCTAACTAGCATCTATCTATCTATGCTAACTAGCATCTATCTATGCTAACTAGCATCTATCTATCTATCTATCTATCTATCTATCTATCTATCTATCTATCTATCTATCTATCTATCTATCTATCTATCTATGCTAACTAGCATCTATCTATCTATCTATCTATCTATCTATCTATCTATCTATCTATCTATCTATCTATCTATCTATCTATCTATCTATCTATCTATCTATGCTAACTAGCATCTATCTATGCTAACTAGTATCTATCTATCTATCTATCTATCTATCTATCTATCTATCTATCTATCTATCTATCTATCTATCTATCTATCTATCTATCTATCTATCTATCTATCTATCTATCTATCTATCTATCTATCTATCTATCTATCTATCGTTCATCAAGACGAGTTGTTCTCAAACGTTTCATACCAAGTGCCACCTAAGAAATAGACTGAGTAAAGTCAGAAGATCATCCTCCTCTTCCTCACATTAACTTCACATACTGGTATAGTGACATTAGATTAAGATGAGCCACGTAACGGACCTTGTTTTACCATCTCTGCTCTAATATCTGGGCTAAATATGAAACATCAGACTGAGGAAGCACATATTCAGTATGACTAGATTCTGAATTGTCATTGCTACACTATATGCTGCACGTTCTAAGCTCAACCCCATAAATGTACTGAGGGAACTGAACAAGACAAGGAGACAACAATTCCCATCATCCCTCGCTGCTCCCTGGCGTCAAACTCCTTTTTTTAAAAATTGTTTTGACTGAGAAACCTCTAACGGCAGAAATGACACACTGTGCCTACAATGAAGACTTGAATAGAGATCAGATTTTTCCAATGCGGAACTACATATTCTACACCAGGAGAGGAACAGCTGACTGACTGACTGACTTCATGAATCTCCATTACATGTGGAGAAGGTCAGTGTCCTCACGAGGAATCCCCAATGGCAGCCCTGAAGGGAAAGAGCAGCACATTCTGTTGAAGACTCGGATTTCTCCCCAGAGCCAGAGAGACTCTCGCTCTTAAGTAAACCCACCGATCTGGACGTGAACTTCCTCCCCGTTCACTGTGTCTGTGTGTGCAGCGCTGCAGAAAATAGCACGGCTGTTAGGGAGCATTAGTCCACGGTCTAACACTGTGCAATCAAGCTGATGTTAGTCCCAAGAAAAGATGTTAAAAAGTATAGTGTGTAAAACTAACCCAACGTTTAGTGGTGACGCTGAATAACCATCATGTCACGCTTCTCTTCCAAGAGTGTTGAAGCCTTGACTGAATGTGCTGACACAGCTTAAGATGGGAGGACAATTTTTAAGTCGATTCACCCATGACGTCCACTTTTATTGATTTGCAGCACGCTCTGCACGTGATTGTCCTTGGGTCAAAGACAGTCTTTGTCATTTTCTTTGGTGAAACAGAGTTCTTGGAATTTTCATTTCCCAGGCATCACGTCATCATTCGCTCTTAACTTTACTCGCTCATTGTTCTGCACGGAATCTCACGTCAACAACAGAGAAAGAGACAGTGGACTCGTCTTCGGTTACGTCACACGTACTAGAAGTTTGTTCTACACGATTTGGTCTGGTTTCCCATTACTATAGTTCCTCATCAACGTCAGCGTCATCATAGCGAGGCTGCACTTTGTTTAACACGTGACACACACACAATCTAGTGACTTGTAAATCAGCAGGTTTTCACTGTAACTGAATCATAAGAATCAGTTCATTAAAAATATTAGTCTGACACAGTAAATGTTGCAGGTTTTCAGGATTTTAAATTCTTTCTAACTGATCTACAGTTCGTGTCGGACGTCACGCTCATAACTCTTCCAGTGACGACACTCTCTGGCCAATCAGTGGCTGGCAGACTGAGAACATCGCCATTTTAGTATCGGCTTGGCTCGCTTGGAACTTACCAGAGCAGCTAAAGAATCACCAGGTAATGGAAAAGCAAAAATAAACGCAGTCGAGCAGTGCTGGAACTATGTAGTGGAAAAGCGACACTAGTCTATGTACATCAAGCAATGCAGGGCGTGAAACAGTAGATGGCGTCGTAACAAGCAAGGGAGACATTTACCTAAGTATCAACTTAACTTCTTTCTTGCACATTTAAGCACTTTCAATGACACAAAACTTTGAACACTTACTAAAATATATGTAAAATAATCTTGAATTTCTGCCAAATTTTACCCACATTTCACCCTGGATTAGATCACATTCGCCCCATTCATGTCCACACTCTCTTGCCACGTCATGGTTTGACTTTGAAACTTCTTGGCCGGTTACCAGATTAATAAGATAGGCGACATTCTTGTTTGTGGTGACATGTCTACTTGGCTGAAGCCCTCTACTCCGCTATGAAAACATCTCATTAGTTTCCCAAGCCTCTTTCTTTTCAGTTTCACCACCCCTCTGTCTGTCTCTCTGTCTCTCTGTCTGTCTGTCTGTCTGTCTGTCTGTCTGTCTGTCTGTCTGTCTGTCTGACAGCCGGTCTGTAATTCTGCATTAATTTACGTCCTGGAAAGCTCTCGTTGTCATGGCTCTCAAGCACGTCTGCCAGGCGAGTGAAGTTATACTGCAGTAGACGAAGCTATAGGCGCCGTGCGACCACGGAATGTAGCTGCGGGAGTGAGAGGACGACAGTGTCCGCTGCATCAGCACATGTGGGAATATATGCAGTGGGAGAGAGACAGAATGAAATGAGGCCTCACAGATTTACTCGCTACCTTTCACCATCAGTGTCACGTCTGCTATACGTCTTGCTGTTTTACTGCTGCTCTGATAAAGCGTAGAGGATTAAATGTGGGCCTCCGGCGAACATATATGGTTTGCCATATTAGCTGTGTTCTCACTGACTGTGAGAACACAGCGTGGTTCTCAAACTATGGTACGTGTACCACCAGAGGTACGAGAGCTGACTCTGGTGGTACTTGAAAGACTTTATTCTCATGATATTACAACTTTATTCTCATAATATTACAACTTTTTTATCGTAATATCACAACTTCTTTCTCGAAATATTACGACTTTAGTCCCGTTATATTGCAACTTTATTCTCTTAATTTTACCACTTTATTCCCATCATTTTACGACTTTGTTCTCATAATATTGTTACTTTTTTAATGTTATGACGGAAAATATAAAAAAAATTTCTCTTCACTTTGGCCCTAATACTCCGTCATAGTTTCCCACCAAAGATAAAGAGAAAAAAGTGTCTGAATACATGAAAAATACATGAAAAACAGATATTATATTTTTAAAACTATTTTAGCAGCTGTAATTATCTCTCTCTCTGAGTTTGACGCACGAGTAACGCAATGTTTTTAGGAGAAGAGGAGAGTGAGGGAGTAACAAGCAGAGAACAACAAAACATAACAAACAAAACAACAAATTATGTAAAAATAAAAATAAAATAGGATGGAAGGGAGAGGGAATGCGAACCAACAGCAAAGAACAAAACAGCAAAACACGAACAAGAACAAAACAATACAACAATAAAATGGGCACAAACAGGAACACACAAACCCTAAAAAGGTAATAAAATGGCACAGGGAAAAGAGGTGATTAAAACAAATCTACAGAATATTTAGTTTGCTGGTTACGTCCATCCTCGAAAGGCTCTAGATTTTTATTGAGATGTTTCTTTGTAAAAGAAAGAAGTAAAAATAACGAGTGAAATGAGTGGATGATTATAAAGAAGCAGTAATGATATATTACAGATGCCAACTGCTGTAAAACGCGACGAAACAAATAAACAGGCCTTGACGTCACTGTCTGTGAAAGAGCTCACACTGAACACATTGTCTCAAATACAGAACGTGCCGTTTATTTATCTGAGGAAGTTTGAAGTGTTCAGCTAATTCCTTCTTCTTCTTTTTTTTTCGCAATGCCAATACTTTCACAGCTGCAAACGCCTCAGTGCAGAATTTGACAGAAATACCTTAGTCGTACTTTTGCAGATTAGATTGCAGAAAAAAAAAACAATGGTTCGACTCATCAAATTTAAACTGAAATGCAGGCGGAAAATAACTTTCATTATGACAGTGATTTATTATCATAATCTCATAGATAAATTATCAGCACGTTGGTTGATTTCAGTCACACTCGTGGTGTTTTTTTTAGAGAGCTGTGTGACTCACCACGCAGACCTGCAGGCTCATTTATGCAGCGCATACTTTGTCACTGAAGTCACACGGGAGTTATTTTAGAGACAGAAGTTACATTAGGTTATATCCACTCATAGAAATCAACAGGATATTCAAACCCACGTCAAGGCTGAAACACTTCAGATTCTTGAGGAAAGGCAAAAGGGACCAACTCTATATTAAAGTACTGTGTATGTATTTGAATACAACAAAGACGCTGATTCGTGAAATTGCCGTGATAACCACATGTTGGCTTTGACGTGCAACTTCTCAGCTTTCAGAAACCGTTGTTTCCCGATAGCACAAATCGTCACGTAATTACGGTCATGAAAATGTGTCGTCTGCGATATACGCTCGGTGCTAAATAGGAACTTTATTCGTGAAATCAACATCGTGGTCTTCTGAGGTAGACCTGAAACTAATGATTCAGACTATTAACTCTTCAGGAAAATATTTATTGACTGTAATCAGTTGACCTGCAGTTGACTGTAAAAATCAACTGCAGGTCATCTATGTGAAATAAGGACTAACGCTTGATTAATGTGACAATGACACATGCAGTATAAATAAGATCAATAAAGAAAATTTCCATTCAAGGCCAAAACAGGATAAACATCTTGCATGTGTGTGTGTGTGTACTGTGTGAAACGGCCTGTAAAGCACAGAGCGAACACGGTCGTTATGATCGCTACGAGCCGACCTTTGGACGAAAAGCTATTATTAGAGGAACATGACCAAACATGATAACCTGAAATGGAAACAGCCTATTTCCCAAACCCATCAAAGTAATAATCCATCACACTGTCAATTTCATCCATGAATGAAAGAGCTTCTTGTTTCACCCCGTTTGGCTAAAGGAAAAGCTAAAGAAGTGCACAGTAAGAGCATGGATGGATGGACTTTACCGTCTCCTCTGATTATATAACGGCACACTGAAGCCTTTAGAGCTCTATAAGGAGATCGCTTTAGGTTTGTCTGCAGTGCGTCGAGGGCAGAGTGTGCACTTCTGTCTGTAGAATATAAGGCACATGTGTACTGTACATGCTGTTCAGGCTCGGACGCGTCTCACACGAGATCAGACCTGACGTCCCGCGTTCCTTTTGTGTGTGTGTCTGATTTTACAGACGACACCTCTACTAGCGGTACTGTAACATGAAATAGTTAATGGTGTCTACGTTAATGCATGTTGCGTTTCCATGACAACTGACCGGAAAAAGACGCGGGTGACGTCACGTTTACCCAGAGTCCAGGCACAGTTTACCAGTTAGCTCCTTCAGCGCCGTTAGCCGCTTTAGCCGCCTACAGTCGGAACTGGAGCGGTCTGTTTATTAAAGGAAAAGAGCAGCGCTAAAGATAACCGGCGTACCTGTGTACTGCGTATGTGTGCCTCTGTTTTTAAAGTTTAGCGTTACTTTAGAGACTAATTTTAACAATCTGGAGTCACATAAACATGACGTCATGCGCGTCTTTTTCCGGTCAGACATCATGGAAAGGCGCCATGCGTTAACGTTGCCCAGCACTAAAATATTTGAATGGTGGTGATAACTGAAAGCCAACAAAGGACTGCAAAGCCCTGATTAACTTTATGTCTTTTGTTGTTTTTTCTCATCAAGTATCCGAAAAGGTTAGCGTGACCGCAAAGTACTGGAAGTTAGTGTTCATTGCGTGTTCGTGTGCTCTGGAGGCTTCGGAGAGAAGTCTGAAGAATTCAAAATGTGTCCTGGTTGAATTGAGTTTTTCCAGGATCTCCAACACGAGCGTTAAGTCGCTCCTGCAAAGCCCCGAGCGTCACAGCAACAAGCAACTCAACACACACAGGCCACTCCAGAGGGAGGAGGCTGTTTGTCTGCATTAACAGATACAAGGAAGAAGCAAACAGCAGCTCCTGAACCTGTTGAACTCTCCTCTGTTGTCTGCTCTTTCCTGTGCAAGGCCCTCAGGATGTTCAGTTGAGCTCCTGAGAGTTTTGACACACAAGACTCTGGAGGATCGGCACGTTGATGCATGTTAATCCGCTGCACACTCTGTATATAGGTCAAAGAAGTAGTCTGTGCCTTTTTACTGTGTGTTAAAACTGTCGTGCAAAACTTTTAAAATGTAAATAAATGTCTGAAAACGGCTCAGTGGTGTTTGGATCTCAGTATCAGAATCAGAATACTTTTATTATCTCTGCACGTGCTGCACACAGGAAGCGCCTTGTGTCACGTTAATACTAACAGAGGGGGTGGCGACATCGCACTAGTAAAGCCAGGTGGCTGTAAACGTGGTTGGAGTATGACTGAGAATTTCCCACAGAAAGATTCAAAAGTAAATTGTTCAAGTACTTTGACGGGATAAAAGCTTCTTGTCTCCACCCACCCTTGCGCTGCTGCTGTATACAAACAAATGCTCCCTCAGTATTTTTTTTTTTGAAGATGAAGGACGCTGCATATAAATAATGCTACATCATTGCTGTTCAAACACGACCGAACAGAGGCAGAATAACAACAACAAAAAATGACCAAAAGTGACACACGGCAGCTTTAACTGTGAAGAACGCATCAAATCATTTCTTTTAAAAAACAATATGTAACGTCCTGTTGCCCAGTTTACAATTTTAGCAAAAAAAATGACTATAAACTTAGAAACTGATTGTCTTATCAGTTGAAAGAATGATAATATGCTCACTAGCCACTTTATTAGGTACACCTGCTGCACATGCTCAAGATGACCTGCTGATGTTCAAACCAAGCATCAAAATGAGGAGATATTTGCACTTTAGCCTTTTAGACACATGTAAATTGTGAATGACCTTTCTTAAAAATGCATGTTTTTCAAGACTCTCCATTCACACAGTCTTGCATAATGTTCTTAAAATGTACAAGTATCTTTCCAGAAAATGACTTTGGTGGAAGTTAAAGTCACTTTTTATAATATTACTTAAGTAAAAAGTCTTACAGTATATAATACTTAAGTATCAAAAGCAATATTCTTATGCAAAATGTACTTAAGTTTTATAAGTAAAAGTATTAAAAAAGTGAGGAGTTAGGCTTGAGCCATGGTAGCTCAGTGTTCTTTCAACTGGAAGGTTGTGGGTTAAATTCCTGCCTCTCGTCTATAATGTGTCCTTGAGCAAGACACTTAACCCCACGTTGAAGCGTGTGAATGGTTATGAAAGATGTGTGAATGGGTGAAAACTGTAGTGTAAAGCAGCTCATGAGGACGAGAAAAGATTTATATAAATACAGACCTTTGCCAACTCTTCTTCTTCTGATTTTATTTTTTTAGTAATGAGGAACAAAGATAGTTAGCAGAAATGTAGTAAAGCAAAAATAGCGAGAAATATGAATAACAAAGAAGCACAGATAGGTAAGTTTTGTACGCAAGTGCAGTAACAAAGTATTTGTGCTTTGTTACAACACTGCATTCACAGCATATATGAGTATAGACTGTGCACTTCTCTGTATGACGTCAGTGTGTGCGATGTATGTAAAGTGCTATGATGTAAATGAGGAGAGAAAAGGCTTTTGGTACATTTTTCTTGTGTCTGCATGAAGATTATAGCAGATGGAGCCAGTCAGTCCTCACATGACACCCGTGCCTGTGTCTGTGGCTACTATATTTATCTGGAAGAGCACATGGTTGCCCATTCATCAGCAGCCATTCCATGCACACATGTACACACACACACACACAGAGAAACACACTGCAGCTTATCCTGTGTATTGATATGTCCCTTCATTTGTGGGACATTTGTGCTGTGACATCACAGGAGGAGAAATGGATCAGGGTGACTCTTAAGGTATGACACTGTCACTCTATCAAGCCCAATTTATACTCCTGCGTAAAGTGCTCTGCGTAGGTTACACAGAGTCCTCTGCGTCGACGCAGAACCTGTTGTAGAGTCTCTACGTCGTCTCCGACTGCACGGAATATTTTTTAAGTGTCCGTCACTCCGTCAAGGGACAACGGAGACGGCAAGAGCTGCGATTGGTCCTCAGGACAGGCCGAGCGAAGCTGCTCTGTGCCGGCTCACAGTGAGCACCGAGCGTCCACAGAGGCGGAGCTGAACACCGCTGACTTCGTCGATGCCAAACTATAAATACGTCATATCTTAACACACACAGCACATGTTTAGACTCTAAATGGCCAATATCTCGCCTCAAATTATCTTAAAATTGCGTTCCGTCACACAGAAAAGTGAGAAACGGCCACTGTTTCAACAACAACAGTCTTTCTCCCTCGGACGCCATTGCTCACTGTAGCCAAAAGCACAACAACCTTGCGCAGCGACCCCTACTGATCGGGTGAGAAATTGCAGCGCCTATCCGTCACCACGACGCAGAAGTATGAAGGCTCGAGTGGTCTACGTGGTGACGCAGACGGATAACGCATTACGCAGTCGGAGTATAAAGTATAATGTGGCCTTCACAAATTCTGTTAACAGGACTTTTGAGTGACCTCTGCACCAGCTGCCCAATCTCCAAATCTAATCCTTCCTGAGAAGGGTTACGCAGGCTGCAAAGAAAGTGTTAGGAGATGCAAAGAACCCCCAAACCTGCTCTCCTTTTTTTTGTTGTTATGCAATGTACATAATAGCATGCTACCCCCAAGCAGTGCAGAAGAGCGGAAAGAAACTGAACTGCTATGAACTATCACAGTGTGTCCTGTGGAGCATGTTGTGCAGCTGGAAAAACACGTAAGCACATAAACACACGCAAAAAAGAGACAGTGGACAGATTACCCAATGAGCGCACACCTGCAGCTTCACAGACTGGACCAGGATTACGTGTTATTGCAAAACAAATCCAAGTCCAGTGTCATCAGTTCGAGGAAGGATGCGGAGCAGCTGACCCACAACAACAGCAGCAGGGTGTTTTTTTCCACTCCCCCTCCCCGTGCTATCACACCATGGGATAGTAGTATAGGTTAATGATTGATGCTTTTACTCACAGGACAATCACTATGACTCGGATTTTCAAATCCATGTTAATCCATGTCGTTGGTGAAGAAGTCAGGGTGACTTTCAATCCCATGCCCAATGCCACGTCTCAAATAAGGAGTATTTTTGAAGCAGGTGTTGTAAGAGTGGAAAGAGAGAATTTGTATACTCAAGTACGAGTAAAAGTACTTGTTTAAAAGTACTTAAAACGTAAATTTTACCAAAGGTTGGGGTTCTTTCTTGTAAACAATGGGGGCTCAAATCTCACATTAATTGTTTAGAATTAAAGGTAAACATTTACAAATTAAAGTGTTGACTAAATTAAATATGTAAACACACAATGTATCAGTCAAAATGGGTCACAGGTCACAAACTTTAACTTTAACTTTCTCACTCAGGGACCTTCATTATTTCAAATTCACCTTCATTTTCGTCCTCATCATCATTCACCTGTCCTCATCATTCACTTGTCCTCATTCACCTGTCCTCATCATCATTCACCTGTCCTCATCATCAACCTTTCCTCATCATCATTCACCTGTCCTCATTATCATTCACCTGTCCTCGTCATTCACATGTCCTCATTATTTCCGTCATCATCATTCACCTGTCCTCAACATCATTCACCTGTCCACATCATTCACCTGTCCTCAACATCATTCACCTGTCCTCAACATCATTCACCTGTTCTCATCATCATTCACCTGTCATCATCATCATTCACCTGTCCTCATCATCATTCACCTGTCCTCATCATCATTCACCTGTCCTCATCATCATTCACCTGTCCTCATCATCATTCACCTGTCCTCTTCATTCACTTGTCCTCATCATCATTCACCTGTCCACATCATCCACCTGTCCTCATCATTCACCTGTCCTCATCATCATTCACCTGTCCACATCATTCACCTGTCCTCATCATCATTCACCTGTCCTCATTATCATTCACCTGTCCACATCATTCACCTGTCCTCAACATCATTCACCTGTTCTCATTGTCATTCACCTGTCCTCATCATCATTCACCTGTCCTCATTATCATTCACCTGTCCACATCATTCACCTGTCCTCAACATCATTCACCTGTTCTCATCGTCATTCACCTGTCCTCATCATCATTCACCTGTCCTCATCATCATTCACCTGCCCACATCATTCACCTGTCCTCATCATCATTCACCTGTCCTCATCATCATTCACTTGTCCTCATCATCATTCACCTGTCCTCATCATCATTCACCTGTCCACATCATTCACCTGTCCTCATCATTCACCTGTCCTCATCATTCACCTGTCCTCATCATCATTCACCTGTCCTCATCATCATTCACCTGTCCTCATCATTCACCTGTCCTCATCATCATTCACTTGTCCTCATCATCATTCACCTGTCCTCATCATCATTCACCTGTCCACATCATTCACCTGTCCTCATCATTCACCTGTCCTCATCATTCACCTGTCCTCATCGTCATCCACCTGTCCTCATCATCCACCTTTCCTCATTATCATTCACCTGTCCTCTTCATTCACTTGTCCTCATCATCATTCACCTGTCCACATCATCCACCTGTCCTCATCATTCACCTGTCCTCATCATCATTCACCTGTCCTCATTGTCATTCACCTGTCCACATCATTCACTTTCCAGTGCGTGATTTGTATTTATTTTAAATCATAGTGAATTATATTACTTCCAAAAGAAACATGCTTACGTAAAATTACAAATAAAAAATGCAAGTAAAGGTAATTCATTACTTTCCACCTCTGAGTACAAGCAGAGCAGAGAGATGACTGAAAACACTCTCTCCAATCATATGTTTGCAGGATTGGGGAGATGCCAGCGAGTAACAGCTTGGCTCGGTCAGGCCAACATTGACCAGACAGGCTTTCCATTAGTGCTGCCACTCTGCAGATAGAGCTGAACAGTGTGTGCTTTTACGCTGGTTTTCCCCGGTGCTGCATCAATCTGCAGTGACACACACACACACACACACAGAGTCAGAGCTGTGACATAAGATATAAGAAAGCAGAGCTCTGCACTGTTGACCGACACCGTGGCCACATCTGAAGAACCAACGGTGATATCAGAGGACAAAGTGCACAACATTTTCTAGAGCAAAAGTACAGATACTGAGGGTTAA
Source organism: Microchirus variegatus (assembly GCF_963457635.1). Classification (NCBI taxonomy): domain Eukaryota; kingdom Metazoa; phylum Chordata; class Actinopteri; order Pleuronectiformes; family Soleidae; genus Microchirus; species Microchirus variegatus. The sequence goes on along the minus strand of NC_139815.1, from coordinate 26,583,391 downwards.
GTAATACACCATTGCCTGTAAACTGTGATTAGTCAGGTACAGCTGCATTACAGCACTGAGGAGTTCAATAGAGCACTTGCTTTGCTCAATCCACATTTAATTTATTTATTCATCATTATTTGTACATGAATTATTAACTATTTTGGTATTTGATCAATTTTAAAATAAAAACAAGCAAGTCTTTGCTTTTACTACAGCAAACAATGCACCACCAACAACAAATATTATGCACTGCAGCTTTAAAAAATTGAGCCAGGATCAAGCCAGTGTGCCACTGTTCTCAACCCTGGCTAATACCCAAATATAAGTCTGTACACAGAAGAATAAGACAACCATAAGAGAAACAAGGTGAAAATTAGGTTGGTACATTTTTTTCTTGACAAACACAGATTTTGTGCTCTGTCATCTTAAATAATTGGATGTATTTAAGTGAAATGATTGGCGTGAGTATGGGAATCACAGTGTACCTCACAAAACGATACGCAGGACCACAACACCAATAATATCACGATACAATGATTCTACGATAATGAACTATTATTGCAAGACAATCGTAGCGTGATATCTGTGTAACTGAAGAAAACTAAATGTTAGCGTCAAAAGTTAAAAGTGCAGGATTTCTCTATTTATTCACAACATAGAGAAAGTCATAAAGTCTATTGAACGAGAACGGAGCATCTCTTAACGTAGCTTTCACTGCCATTATCCCGCTGTAAACACCCTCTTCTTCAGCCAGGTAACTTCCACCCAAGTTTCACTCATTAATTTGAGTGAAATGGGCAGGGTTTACTTCAGAGCACCTTAATTAATCAATTAAAAAATCAATATTATTGATTATCGTATTGCACGAGGAAGGACGACGATATATGACCAAAACGATACTAAAAATCTGAAAGGAGGTGTTTTTGCCGCCTCATGCTTGATGCTGTGGCTCTTAGTTATTGGAGGAAGCACCTTGGAGTCAGAGAGTGAAATGTGTCTTTGAGGGAAAGTCTGAGAGAAAAGATAAGAACATTGTTACGTAACAGTTGAACATCAAGTTTCAAGTCTTTGAAGTAAAAGCAGCATTGTGACCTTGACATTACATAAGGTGTACACATGCAGGCGTACAGAGCCACTCCAGGTTTCACACCAGTGTCCACATGCAAACATGCAGGTAATAAACATGCAGTGACGACATTTCACAGGAAAATCACCTGGCACTGGACTGAGGACAGACACAAACACACACACACACACAGAGACAAGAGAAGTTATGGAATGTTTTCAGCCAGTGCTAAAAAAAACAATAACAGAGATTGTTCTTAATCTTATTTGAAGCCCAAATATTATGTGATATAAGACCTTGTAGACAGTAAAAAGAGTGAGAGGACAGAGGTGCAGTGACCTAAACAGTGCTGAGCCAAGTTACTCAGTATTTGTATTAAGTTACTTATTATATATAATAATATTATTTTTACTTACATGTGTAGGTATGAAAAGTAGTACTAAGTAATAATATATTTTTTGTTAATACAATGAAAGAGTTTCTACCACTTTATCTTCCACATGAAGGTCTCAGGGGGCAGAGTTTCTCAATCCTGGTCGTGTCCATCAGGTGTGTTGGAGCAGGGAAACATCTACAACCTGCAGGTCAGTGGTGCTCAACTCAGGACCAGGATTGAGAAACTCTGACATAGGGCGAAGGGCAGGGACTTCACCACTCCATGGCTGGGCCAACATATAGAACAACCTGTGCTCACATTCACTCCTACAGGCAATTTAAGAGGGTCCATTTTATCTGTGCATCATTTTGGAAACCGGGGAACCTGGAGAAAACCCACGAAGAGTGAACACGAGGTGAACGCCACACAGAAAGACACTTCATTCAAACTGCGAGAATGTACCTATCCTCTACCAGGAACCTTCCGAGAACTGGGAAGGTTCCAAGTTGAACATCAGTGAGGCAACAGGCCAGGGTTGGAACCACTGTGCTACCTTTTTGTCCAAACTTAATCAAAACAAGACGGAGGGCCCCACGGTTGGTGTAGTGGTTAGAGCTCTTGCCTTTGCAGCAAGAAGACCCGGGTTCCTGGGTTCCTGCAAGGAGTTTGCATGGGGGGTTCTCCGGCTTCCTCCCACAGTCCAAAAACATGCGATATGGGGATTAGGTGAATTGGACACTCTAAATTGACCGTAGATGTGTTAGTGAATGGTTGTTTGTCTCTATATGTGGCCCTGTGATGGACTGGCAAACTGTCTAGGTGTACCCCGCCTATCGCCCAATGTCAGCTGAGACTGGCACAGCACCCCCGCGAGGATAAAGCGGTAGATAATGGATGGATGGATAACAAGGCGGAGCGACCTGTTACTCACACACTTAGTACCATTGCTATGACCACATTTTCTTCATTTATTTTGAGTTTGAGTCTTGTGCCATGAAAAGTTAAAAAAATGCACTTTTTTGTCTTAACACAATCAGCTCTAGTAAATCACACTTGAATCTTGAGTCCTCTCCTGTCAACCCTCCCCTCACCGGTTTGACAGAAATACGACTGCTGTCCGGAAAAAACCCTGATTTACAGTAAATAGCACGTATTGTTCACATGGTTTGAAGTTGCAGCCGTCTTTTACCATATCTCTGTCTATCTCTCCCTCTACATTGTAATGTTGTGGACATTGTGTTCTTGTGTTAATCAGCTGAGTTTTATGGTCTCACTCAGGTGTTGATGGAGACTCTTGGTGATTCTTTGTTCTGTCATGACTGTAGCAGGAAGTCAACGACAACATCCGACTTTGGCCCCGTTTTCTAATCTTTATGGTTTTATTGGTTGGAAAAAAATGATTCCATGTGAGTGTATTATTGTAGCTTTTCTGGTAATGAAATGACAGCTGGTTTAAGCAGGATACTTCTCTGACAATAAATCCGTGTGTCAATATCAGTCAAGCATTTTTTATGGAGAGGTCACCTTAGATAAAAGTTATAGTACACGAATATAAACATTTTTTTCCAGATTTTTCAGTGTTTAACAACTTGGTCTTGAGACTGAACAATCAACTGTTTTGCCATGTGGCGACCGGTTGTAACGTCACCCATAAGAATCTATTCACTTTCTGAAGCCTCCACAATCACAATGCGGTCACCTGCAACCCTGCATCGACTGGATGACGTTCCATTGTCTATTATCCTCAAATTGGGAATATAATCCTGAATAAGACCTGAAACTAGCTACTGAGACATTAGCTACTGAGACACTAACTCCACCAGGGTGTGTTTTTGCAGGTAGCAGCCATGTACGCTCATTTAATGCTCTTGTCGTGTTTGATTCTTGTGTCGGACGTTGCGCTCATGACTCTTCCAGTGACGACACTCTCTGACCAATCAGGAACCTCACCACAGTATCATGTGTGTTAACAAATTCTACAAGTGCAGCTCGTGGGTTAGCCGCCCTGTTCCATGGTGACCCTTCAACCTTCAGGTTAGCTGTTGAATCCGGGCTCACTTGAGCAATCAAAGACATTTTCTGCTCCTCGTTTTTCGCCACGTACGTAATTGTAATTAGCAGGTAAGTATTTAGCTCGAGGCAAAATATACAGTAAGAGTCTTAGTTATCTAAATGTGTTTGAGCTTAGGCAGATTAATTCACAGGCTTCCAAAAAAACACATGTTTGACCCTGTTGAACACACACAGGCGCCTATGGCTGAGAGTTCTCTGTGTTAGTCCTGTTAACAAACAGATTCCACAGTGTCTGATCCTCTTACATCACGGCAAAACACCCAATTTTATCTTTGATCCTATACAAACAAGTCCAGTCACACATTAACACACGCATGTACCACAAAATGACCCTACTGGATCATTTAATCATTTCTCTGCAGTGTAGTTATGCAAATCAGGTTACATCACATCTTACCCCCCAAATCACACACACACATGCTGGTTTTGAATTCTTTGTGTGGACACTCATAGACTATCTATTCACTCGCCCCTTACCCTAACCTGAACCATCACAAGTAAATGCCTAACCCTAATCAGAACCTAATTCTAACCCTAAAACCAGGTCTTAATCCTCAAAAAGCTTGTTAAGGTTGTAGCCTACTTAAGACATGTGCACACAAACAGTCTGGTTTCCATGACATTGACTTACATTGATTTCCTGGAGACTTCCTCTAACCTTAACCTTAATCTTACAATGTGTCTTCATTTTAAAATGTAATAAAGGTACACATACTGTACATGCACAAACTTGTTTTTATGTCTTAGTGAGGACGCATCATAGACACAATGCATTCCCTGACCCCTTAACCCTAACCCAGGGTTTCTCAATCCTGGTCCTGGGGACCCACTGCCCTGCAACCAACCTTAAAGTGTCTAACCCCAAACATAAAACCAGGTCTTAACCTGGTTTGAAAAAGCCCTTTAAAGTTTTGGGGGTTACAGACAAAATGTCCCCACAAGGTCGAAATGTCCTCGCAAAGATACAAATACAAGTTAACATAAAGTAACTAACACAGAGCCCTGCAGGTCTTAGGATGCTCCACTCACAGATGGTGAGAGGACAGACAAGCAGAGGCAGATGGATGTGTCTCTCCTCTCCCCTTCTCTACTTTAATTCTTACTGACATCTGGCCATACAGTACTAATAAACTTGATGTATATAGCATTGTTGCCCTGTGATGGACTGGCGACCTGTCCAGGGTGTACCCCGCCTTTCGCCCTAATGTAACGAGTGAGTAAGTGCAAAAAAAAAGTGCTAAAATAAAAGACACAACGGTGATTAAAACCAAACACAAAACTGACTGAAAAGACACAGTGATAACAATGAATATGAAATGAAAAACAACTGTAAGGGATTTCCCCTCTTTTTCATCCTCTTGCTTCAGTAGGAAACAAAATGACTAAACCTTTGGCCACATTAAATGGTGATGATGCATGATGAAAGACTTGTTGCTGCTGTACCATCTGTTCCTTTGCATTTGTGTGTGCAGCTGATTAATATACAGACACTGCACAGTCATGTTCGGAATAAAAACATCACACCGTACATCAGCCTGTAACGAGGAGGGGGCTAATTACAGGCAGCGTCGCAGGCGTTGTTGTGAGTTATGCAATCACACTGTCATGGCCCACTAACGCTCACCCCTCTGAGTCAATAATTTAAACAGATGAGTGAGCGCCCGTCTGCTCTGAACACAGGCACACAGCAGCGTGGACAGATTTGCTCGTTCATCTCACCGTCTCACCTTTGAGCAGCGACGCACGGACGTTCTCTGTGCTGACGCAGCGAGAAACAAACGTCCTGGAACAGAGAGCAGTGAGATGAAACATCCAACGTAGGAGGGGGAAAAAGGGCTCCTGACAAAAATTGTCACGTGTTATAATTTGAGGCAATCGCACATCGAGTACAGGACAAAAGTCTGTCTGAACATTTCGTCACAGTCCTGCAAATGATCACCAACACATCAAGTCACGTACGGTAAACACATTTCTCTCATGTACTGGATACCTAATCTCAATATGGGCCTCTTTTACGACACGGTGACATTCCTATATTACATGGTACCAGACATGACCCGGGTGTGTTTAGATAACAGAGCTCACTCAACGCTAATGAAGGTGCAAGAATTCAAGACTTCATGTCTTTATGGTGCCACTTTGGGCAACATGACTTTAGAGGATAAACTGCAAACAACTAAAAATATCTTCCTTTTCAAGATGATTATTCTGTGATTTTACTGCCGTTGGTTTTGCACATTTTGGTTTTAATTCTTGGACAGAACTTTTTGAATGTGTTTTTAATGTGAAGTTGCCTGTGATAATAATTATTCAAGTTTGCACAACAGTGACTGTCAAGAGTCAATTTCTCAAATGTGTTTTGGACAGCTTTCATAATCTATTAGGATTGAGTAATCCTCTGATTTAAAATAAGATAAATCAGAGGATAAAAAAATAACAAATCACAAGAAGTGGATTTTCAAAAGGCTGCAGGGAAGAAAAAGAGTGTTCAACTGAGGTTGAAAACACACAGTATGTCATTTCTGCTATGATGTGTTTCTTAATCAAAGCAACGACAAAAGACTTAGTAGTTTGATGGCGTCTGATAACAGCTTGCGATCCTGGGAATTGCTGCCCTTTACAGGGCGACAGAACATGCAGCAAATGGCGACAGAGTGTTGCCATTTGCCAATAAACGACTCTACTCAACAAAATCCTGTGTATAACGTTAGTCTCATTGTTTTCAGATATTTTAATGTCAAAAATGGTACATATAGTCGTAAATGCACAGTAAAATTAAACGCAAAAGACGATGCACTAGCTAACTCGTACCAAATATTTTCTTCCTCACTCTTCACAATCATACGAGAGCCAGTAAAGCATTAGAAACGATCAACATTAAATAACCTTAAATAGAAACATACATTTCTATGGAAGATATAATCTGTAACATGTCTACATTAAAATAGAGTGAGAATGAGATATATGTTATATATTTTTGTCATATTTCTGTATATGGGTAATGGACAGTTTCAATTCTGGTCGTCTAATCTGCATACAAGACATAAAGACAACAACTCCCATGATCCCTTGCTGCTTCCATATCAAACTCTGTCTTTTGTTATTGTTTTGATCCACAGTCGAGGGCCCAAGCAGCAGACATCAATTATTGTGCCGTTAAAGATCGATAGAAACATTGAGGCTATTTCAGGCTAAGTACAGTACTAAATAAAATATATAAGATTAGTTATTAGTAGAATTTAAAATGCAGAAATGTTACATATTAGCTCTTTAAGAGCAGCCAATATGCTTCTTTGAGTTGTCTCACGATGTAGGAATTAAGGTCATCATGAATAACCAACGGTGTTTATCAAACACGCCTCGGCCTGGACTATCCGTGTCAGTTACAGTAGATTAACAGCAGCAAGGACAAACAAACACAGATCCAGGCTGCCAGCATGTATCACAGACCATTGATAAATCTCTCAGGCATGCAGAAGTGATAATTATTCACAAGAAAAGCAAAAAAAAGAAATATCTGTAAGCACACGGCGCCAAAATCTACAGCGTTGCCCTCATTTCCTCGTACATCCACTCAAATATTTTGATAACACGGTGCTCATGTGGACCCCGCAGCAGCCTGGTTTGAAAATCAAACAAATACACACGCACACATTTCCTCACTGTACAAACATGCCAGTCTGTTGAGACGCCTGCAACCTGTCACATGACGAGCAGATGGAGGCAGATTCAGATGGAAACAAGGAGATGTGAGTAGCAGAGAATCATGGTGTTCAATGCTGACCGTTACAGAAAAGGGATAAAGTGCCAAGCTCAGCTGACATAGGGTTTAATTACACTTAATTACACTTTAATATTATAGTTGAATAAAAGCTTTGTTTTGTCTCCATTACTTTGCATATCAGAGTTTTAAGTGCAGGTGACTCTGTTTTAGAAGCTGAAGACACAGGGGAATTGGAGCTGACATTGATGGAGATTTTATATTTCTTTTCTTTTTTAATTCAAAAGTAATAGATTTTAAAATATCTTCCTTTTAAAGTTGTTTTTCTCTGTTTTGTATAATTTATTTTTAAATTCTTGCACAGAAATGTGTCACTGGGTTTTTAAAGACGCCATATTAGCAAAGATGTCGTCCTTGTGATCATTATTATTATTGTTCCAGTTTTGTTTGTATTATACAGTGATTATCAAGACTCAATGGGACAATTACTTTTCACTTTCCTCCATTGTGTTTTGAAAGGGTTTTCATAATCCATTAGGGACTCTGTGTAATCCTGTGATTTTAAATGAGATTCAAATAATGAATCACAAGAAGTGCATTTGCACATTTCCCCTCCAAAATAGGCTGCATCGTTACTAAATTCACGGTAAAGTAACGGCTAATCAACAAATATGTATATTTACTGTACGTTGCTACGAGGTTATTGCATCATTTCATAGTAAATCGACTAAAAATTGTGTAATGTAACTTCACCGTTGTACAATACTGTGATTTTTAGCATATAGAGATACTGCATTTTACTGTAAATAAGTAGTGTCACTCAGTGTGTTTCTGTGGTTTAGCAGTCATTTCATGTATAACTACTGAATTTTAAAATGACTTTAGCAGAAATCCTTGCTAATGACACGCATTTTTTCACACTAAAACACAACAATAAAACCGATGATGATGATGATGATGATGATGGACTTATTGTGACAGTGTGACATTAACAGCTCTAGCCTGTAAAATCCTGGAAATAATTCACAGTACACGCTACCGTTGTTGTTGGACTAAAATACAAAGGAAAGTGAGTAAAAATGATGATGAAGACGCAGAGAGGAGGGAGTGACAATGAACTCTAATAAGAGTCTGACACAGAGCAGGCTCCGCCCCCTCCACCCTCTCCGGCCGGGCGCCTATATAAACTCTCCATGGAACTCCTCCTCACAACCAATGGCACATGGAGAAGGATAACACGCTGTCAAGGATTGGAGAATACACTCATCTACCCACACAACACAACACAACACAACACAACACAACACAACACAACACAACAAGGAGATACTGGACTGTGCTGAATCTTCTCCTCCTGCTGGATATGGACTAATTTCTTCTGAGTGGACTATTACTGTCTGTACTATGTTCCTCAAGGCGTCTCTGGAGGATTTCTGCCTCAGTAAGTGACAATAAAATAGAAAAATGTTTTCATTTAAGAGATTGTTGGTGATGCTGAGGACACGTGTATGTGTGTGTGAGTGAGTGTGTGTGTGGGGGGTCATTCTTCCATCAGCAGCAGAAACTATGTGATGATGTGTTGAACTCTCCTCTACTGCAACAGTATCTGGTTTGTTTAGTATTAGAGCATCACAGTAACACACTACTATTCTACTACTACTACCACCAGTATATAATTGGCAGTAATTGAAGCCACTTTAGTCTTTGTTAGACGAACAATAGTGTTCAAATGATGTTTGAATGTCCCGTATAGTCCCCTTGTTGTCAGTTTTTAAGTTTACTTTCTAAAAAAGTGGAATAATGGTTTCAAATTAAAAAAAAGTCACCTTCTAAAAATGTTATAAGGTGATAAAGTATGTGGTTTTATGGAGGGTAGTGAAGTATATAGTAATCATTAATGCAGCCTTCATTAAAGAGACATTATGTCAGAGGACATTAGCCAGTGGGAGGGAATGGTTTTAGTCATAAATCTGACTGATTGATTTATTAGAATTTGCTGTCATTTAGCTCAATGGCTGAAATTCAAAGTCCAAATTACAGTTTGAGCATTTGTCTGATGTAGTTTCTGACTTGTGAATGTTCAAAATGTCTCTCAGCTCCAAATGTATACAAGTTAGATACAAGTGGAAACCCACACAATTGTCTCACAACTTATACATAATAGTGACTGAGCGGCATTTATCAACTAATACAATTTATTTAATAAAGACTATTTTTTTGCATGGACTGGCTCTTGTCAACGTTCATTTGCAAGGACACAATAGACGAAGATAGATTAAGAGCGGAAAAAAGTACTAGAAGAAGCTTCACTCACTTTTTCTTAAAAAGATATCTCAGAAAACAATCACTGCCTTCATTTTGATCATTTACAGTACAGCACCATATTTGTGTGTTCTTTTTTTAAATGACTATAGGTGTATCTGTTACAGGGAAGCCCCTTTAAAGTAAGTGTGATTTTTACAGTTAAATACAGTATTTTACACAAGACAAATACTGCTCAATTGCAGTTACAGTAAAGATAGTATTCATACACCGTTAAATCACAGTGTGAAGTTAGTTACATACCATCTTTACCAGTGAAAATACTGTTAAATCACAATAATACCTGGCTCAACTGAGAGGTTACAGTAAAAATGTGTATTTGTAAAGTCATTTATTATGAAATTGTGCAGTAATGTAGCGGTTCAGGACAGTATCTATGGTATAATGTACTGTAAATGTACACACATTTACAGTACAGTCATTTGCTGTGAGAGAGCAATGCAACTGGTAGACAATAATGTACATTTTCATCATTTGGTAAAGGAGACAGAACAGCACATAGATGCATAGAGTCTGTGTCCAAGTGTGTCGCATCTCTCTCAGTCCGCATGCAGTGGCTGCTCTCCATCGCAGAGCCCATCCCGGCCTGCAGTGTGAGAAGCATCTGCATTCCCGGGCACATGGCTCCTCACATGGTCTGTAGCCTGCGGATGCTGATGTAGCGTAAGACTGCAGCGACTCAGCTCCGCTCCACTCCGCTCCACTCCATCCCCTCACATCCATTCAATTCACAGCAGCAGGCTACAGTACATGCATGGGAACCATGCCACAGTGTGGATGAGGGATTTGAGAGCATAGACCAACAGTGCGTCCCTTGATGGGATTGTGTTTTTTTTCTCTGTGTGTTTTGCTTTTGTTGCCTGATGTGTAATCCCAGAGGAGATGGCGAGGCATAAGGCGTAAAAAGAGAAACATCCCATGCACCAGATGGACTTTTTTTCTAAATCCACAAGCCGCATTGAATGAATGAATGAATGAATGAATGAATGACCTGACTGAGGGATTTATCTCACTCACTAATGCAAAGCACAGTGCCATGTTTGGAAAACAACACTTAAGTCCTGTCAGAGGGGAAAAGAGGAGGGAGGGGGGGGAACTGTGGATGAATGCAGGAAAACAACAGCAGATACAACCTTCTGTATGTAAAATAAATAAAATGCATGGGTGGAAAAATGAGAGCGATGTCCGATTGTGAAGAGAGGCTGTGAAATTACATATTTAATGAAGTTATATGGACACAAGTGACTGTCTTCCAGTTCTGTAATATCTGGTCATCTTCAAATAACTAGGATCATAATTCCATAGGCCAACAGTCTATTATTTATATTAATAATTATTATTTTTATTATTATTGATATATCTTAGATGAACACGGTTTCACATGACACGTTATACTTTTAATTCAATGAACAAACTTATTCCCCTCAGTTTGCAGCTGCGGCTGAACTCTGTGTGTCGTCACACTGGAGTCTTGTTTACCGGCATTTGAGCAATGCTCTTTTTACGTAACCCACAAACGTGCGTAATGCACCTGGTTGAGTAAGATTTTGAATCTCGCCGCCGTCACGTGCTCTGCAACTTTTGAATGACTCTTGCTGCTTTCAAATGCAGCTCAAAACTTCCCACACCCAAAAGATTTAAAAACACCGTGACGCGGCGTGCTCCTCGTGATTGTTTTGACTTTGACGCAGAAACGGAATCCCACAATGTTCCAAGCGTATCGGTGACCTATGGTGGAACTTTGAATGACAAAAATAGGATGTAAACACGTTCATGTCTGACGTCACTATTCCACTCTACCCATTCAGTCTCACGTTGCCTCTATCTTTGTTAGGTTAACGCATGGCGTTTATTTATGTTCCAGCATCAAAACACAAAGCGTGTGCTCTGGAATGGTTTGTTCTGGTTGCTATAGAAACATGCGCACTGAATGCTAAAGATTGGTGTTGGCAAAAGAAAAACCCATATTGGTCAACCTCTACCTTAAAGGTCCCTTTAAACTATGTAGTCTGGTAATTCTACATTATAGTAATGTTTTTTTAAATGTTAGTGTCAGTTTTTACAGGTTTCTGCATCAAGATGAACTTGAAAGACACGATTAATCATGAATTCATGAACGAACTGATCATAATAATCAGTACAACAAATGAGCATACACTCATAACGTCAATAATTAGCAGTTGTAGTTGCAGATTCTATAAATTCTAAATGTAAATAAATAATTTGATTTGATAAATGATAAGATTTTAGGCTTACAACACCCTCCACCCTCCCCCTAATACAGACTATTAGGGCCAGCTTTCGAGAATAAATTTGTAATATTACGAGAATTAAAGGGGAAATAAGTAGTTTATAGTGCCATCTAGAGGAGAGGCTGAAATTTACAACAAAGAACTGCTCCTCTGCTCACCCCCTCCCTTCCCTGAGCACTACGGTGTCCTCAGCCGGTCAAATGTCGTCCTCGTCGTCTTTCTCCGTGTCAGCAGATGAGGTTCGTGAGGCGAAGGAGAGGGCGGAGCTACCACGGCCGTAGCAGACGAAGCGGAGAGAGAGGAGGCGGGACTTCAGCTACAAGTAAAGAGACGCTTGATTTGTTCTCTCGCGTTTGTCCTTACAGGCTCCGGTAGAAACATGGCGTCTCGCTGCTAACAGTGGCTATGCAACCGCGACCATGTTATTTTACATGACTTTTTGAAACACTACGAAAATGAAACAAAAACTATTATACAGCGACTAGACAATGCAGGAGCACATAATATGTATAAAAAAAGTGGATTTTGGGTTATATAAACCCATAAATACTACACAGTGTCCCTTTAAGTCATAATCGCTCAAGAAAAAAGTTGTCATATTTTACTTTTTTCCCCACTTTATTATTTCTCAGTGTGGAACCTAATACTCTCTTTTTCAATCTGCATCATATTGTCATTTAGAACCTAATCCTCCCTCGGCGGATTAAGAATATCTTATTCTAACCCCAAAATCAAAATCTTATCAATCAGAGGAATTTTTAGTTTGAATTTTGATATTTATTCATTTCCATAATTCCCATGTATTTGTACAATAATTCGATGAAATCGCCGAGTGTCCGTGAACGCAGCACCGTGACGTCACGCCGCCTCTCTTAGCTGAGCCCAGCCTCAATGGCGTTTTGGACAGATCCGCAGAGCTCAGGGAGCGGAGCACTCTCAAACCTTCTCCGGGTTTGACTGAACAATACAATGAAACTAACGCTACGGACAAGGACTGTAAGTCTACTCTTCCGTGTCGGTTCATTTGTGACCGTTTTGTGTCTCGTCACAGTCGACTCGCGGTGGGTTTTAAGCGGCGAAACGGACGTCGGCTTTTGTGCCTTTTCTCCGGTGAAGCTGTACCACGTAGTCGGAAGCCTCCGCTAACAACCGCTCCTTTGTTCGCTTTGTCGGCGGCTCGTACCAGGGTGCTATGGCTAATGTTGATGAAAAAACATGGTGTACTGACATGTTAGGTTTGTACGTGTGCTTTGATGAGTGCGTGTGTTGACGGGTGTACGCGGTTGTGTGTGATATTAAAGCAGATGGTTGTCTCTGTAGGCAGCGAGTCCGCCGGCCGTTGGGCTTCCTTCGCTGGCTTTTTTTCCGCCAGACCTGGTGAAGGCCAGAATGGGCGGCCCGATGTGAGCGTGAAAACCCCCGGGTTTAAAGCGGCTCTCAACCCCCTGTTAGATGGTGGTTTCTACTTGTCCTCTAGGTTGTTCACCTTAGCCGAGAGTCCGTGGGTGAACTCGCAATTTTACCGATACCCAGAAACCGGATTAACAAGCGCCGAAACCGGGCGGGGATGAAGGGGGGTCATTTTTCATGAACGCACCCGCAGATCAACGAGATCCCGAAAAGAAAAGGTTATTTTGTGAAACCTGCTGTTCTGTGATGAGCTGATTGAACTGACAATTAGAGCTCTCTAAAGATCCAAATAATAAGGTAGTATTTGTTTGAATTTGTTTGAAATTTTATTTAATCTGGGTAGGTGTGAAAGCGGATAGTAACTGTTTCTTCATCGAATTGCGTAGATAAAGCCACGGCCACCACAGGAAGTAAACGGAATGTAGACGTGTATTTGAAATTAATCGCAACCTCTTTTACAGCACTCCGATAAATACACTGTTTTCTTACTCCTTTGTGCTCTTTTTATCTCTTGTCTTTCAGGTTATACCCAAGTAAAATGGAGGATAGCTTTGACTGTGACTGTGGCGAGCTTGAGCCACCTGATCACTGAGGGTGAAAACTTATTTTGAAGACTCTAAGGCCAGACACATTTCAGTTTTATAGAAAACGTTAGATAAATCAGTAAAAAAAATATAAAAGGAGGGAATAAGAGTGCATTTAGGCACGTTTCATATGACGCAGCTCAGGACCAGTCAAACACTGAATGTATCTGCACTGTAAGGATGCAACTACATGCTTTTATAGTTCGACATAGTCACAGTGCTTTTTAATCAGCCTCGAAGTTCATTCCATTGCAGTCTATTAACACTAGTCTATCACAAAAGTCATCTAAAGGTAGCCAAACATCCAGAATTGTGGTGGAGTTCTTGTCTTTAGTTTTTTCCTCTCATTATTTAACATGGAAAGAACGTTGGATAACACAATAGTGCCTCGCATCTGACAGTGAGGGCTAGACAGGGGGGACTTGGTAGTCATCCGTACAAGGGTCAGTTAGCTGAGCCTTTTGAAGCAGTGGGGAGATTGTCCAATAAATTCCTCAGTTGGTGTTAAAGTTGGACTTTAAAAACAGGCCAGGGACCAAACTTCAGGGAAAGCGGAAGTTTGGTGTGAAAGCTGAAAACAGTCGTCATGGCAGAGAAGTTTGAGTCACTGATGAACATCCATGGCTTTGACCTGGGTTCTCGCTACATGGACTTGAAGCCTCTGGGCTACGGAGGGAACGGCCTGGTGTTCTCGGCAGTCGACACGGAGTGTGACAAGCGTGTAGCTGTGAAGAAAATTATCTTAACTGACCCCCAGAGTGTGAAGCATGCACTGCGGGAAATCAAGATTATCAGACGTCTCGACCATGACAACATTGTTAAGGTAATTTTTTTATTATTATTATTATAAAAGATCTTTGAAAATGATGGTCCTTTGCAACTTGAAGACTGACTCTTCCTGTGTTTGTCACCAGGTGTTTGAGACATTGGGCCCCAATGGTCGCACGCTAACGGAGGACGTGGTGTCCCTGACAGAGGTCAACTCGGTGTATATTGTACAAGAATACATGGAGACTGACCTGTGTCAGCTGCTGGAGAGGGGCCTTCTGTCTGAGGGCCATGCCAGGCTCTTTATGTACCAGCTTCTCAGGGGCCTTAAGTACATCCATTCCGCCAACGTGCTGCACCGAGACCTCAAGCCAGCAAACCTGTTTGTCAACACAGAGGATTTGGTACTGAAGATTGGGGACTTTGGACTGGCCCGGATCATGGACCCCCACTACTCTCACAAGGTAGGATCTGACTCTGAGTAAAAAATTTGGTTTATGACTATATGTGGATTCACTGTGAGTGGTGTATTTAAACTTAGCAGAGGTTAGTTCTTTTTTTAGAAGGCCAAAAAATGGCAGAAAGTGCACAAGTTCTTTTGTTGCTCTCACACGAGATGTTTACATTTTTGCACAAATAAGCCGTCTACTGCAGAATGATGTAGCTTCTCAGCAGGAAGTAAACAAGATGAGATGTGGTTCCTCAAGGCATTGCTTCAGTTTCCCTTCTACGGAGATAAATAAAGGCTATGGAAAACTTCACCCTGGGCTTTTTTCGTTTTCCATTAAAAGGAGTTTACATTTTAAACCGAGCTGTGCTTCAATTCAAACTCTAAATATACAAATGAGTCGGCTTGTGATTATGTGGCTTAGCAAAAAATAAAGATTATCTGCATTGTCATATAAAAATGTAATGTAGCATTTGCAAGTCATACCCAGTTTAGCCTTGAGCTTTCTGCGATGTCTAATGATGGTGATGAAGGCTTGAGGCTGTAGCAGAGCCTTAATAGACCTGCTACAGTATCAAGTTTTATTAATTTATTCAGAGTGCCTACTTTGCTTACCTCAAGGTTATTACCCCATTTGTCAAGCATGCAACTTGTAGAATTGAGAAAATTAGGTCACGGAAGGCTCTTTTCCCTGTGTTATGAGTGTTTTTCTTTTTCTTATCTGATGCCAGTGAAATGTTGACATGGACATCAAAAGCCAGATGTGAACACCCCCCACAGTGTTGAAAGTACACATTTTAATGCTCGTCATAAAGTTGCATTTTGTTTTGTGAAGCAGCTCAATAAAGAAGTAGCAATAAAGGAGGTTGGTTTTATGTTTAGTATGAGAAGTGTGTGGACAATCTTGTCTAATTGTAGCCAGGTGGTGGGTCTGAATTGCCCTTGTGTATTTCTGTCACCCTCTTATAAAGGGATGAGCGAATTCCAGCCAAAGGCCATATGGTAGAGTGGTGTGAGAGAATCTAGGTCTCGCTCCTCCTCCTCCTCACTCTCTCTCTCAGTCAGATGCTTACACGTGTCTCAGATTAGTCACCCGAGGGTCTGAAGTGGCTCACGTGATGATGGTATCCCCTCCGACTGGCACAGCCTCATTCATCTCTTGCTGAGCTTTGAACGCTGCCACATCTGACATCATCCTCATACGTACTTGTCTCGCACACTTTAGTTTACCAGAACTGCTCATTTCCGCTCACTGCTTCTCACATGTTCAGCTCCGACGTGTATTAGTCATATCCTCTGTGGAGACGAGGAAACAAGACGAGGAAGGTGACGGCCTTTAGCTGCTGGGAAGACGTGAGAGTTTCTCACACATTTTGGTTCCTGTTGCCACCTAACCCAAATGACTGCACTCCTCCCTCACATCAGGCTTTGCCATGTGGGCTGTTTTCTCTCTCAATAAGCAGTTTCCCTGATGGAAACCATGCTGGTGAGTGAGGAATTGAAGAGCTGCTTGGCTGGGGTCGGCTATTATCTGCAGTGGTGTTGTGTTAGAAGACTGCTGCTGAGTTATTGTCAGGGATACATTATAGACTACTTAAATCAGGCTGCTGGTTCCAACAGGCTGCGTCTTAACTTCCCAGACAGAGTTGCAGTGTTATGTGTGCTATGATGATGATGATGATAATAATAGTAATGGGGTGGGAGTGGGTTAACTGAGATCTCTACCAACCTCTTACCAAATGAGGCGTGTTGAGAAATGAACCCCCACACTAAGGGACCCAGTGAAGTGTTATAGCTTAAAAACAGTGGGTTCAGTTTAAGCCACACGTGGGGCAAATTTGCCCTCAGTCACCCTCTACTTCTGGCAGACTGTTTGAGCCACAGCAGCTGGGAGGCTGAGCGCATGTTTGAATAATGTTTCTAAATAAAGAGGAGCTCTTTGCCAGGGAACCTCTGTTTCTTATCTGCTCTCTGGATTTCTTGCTTGCATCAGTGGTGTAGGTACAAGGCATATGTTCTACCTCTTCCTCCTACACTCCTTTTGTTTTCTCATTTCTCAGGTTAATAAATACGTAACTCCTCACGATTCCCTTCAAGCTTTCATTAATCCTACTAGGCTTTGTTTTACTGTCAGCCCTCATGGTGGCCCATGAACAAGAATGACAAGAATTCACGTGGACTCATCTAATCTCTGAAACTCCGATCCCTCTTCTTCTCCCAGCCTGTTCTTTGTCTTACTGTGGGAGCCTTGGTTGAGACCTTGTTTTAAAGTTAACGTTCACCAACACTGGAAGTGACACTCCTATATTTAGATATACTTTTGGTTTTACTAAGGTGGGTAGAGCTCTGTTATAAGTAAGGATGAGTAAGATTAACTCCTACAAGGTGACACTACACCTTTTGTTATTCCTTAAGTAAGGAGTGTCACAATTGCTCAGTGTGCCGAGATGTTGTTTTAGGTGAAATCCAGTGAGGTTAAAACATTGATGATGCATATAAAGATATAAATTTCAACTCGTCACTGTGCAAGCCTGTGCTTGTCTGCAGCTGTGAAAAATCCATTTGCGATGCAGTAGCGATAATAACTGCAGACTTTCCAGGAATGTAATAGGGTTCACTGAGGTCCTCTCTGCCACAAGAGGACTCTGCACAACACACACATCCAAACCACAACGTCCAACACGCACACATTTGACCCAGTTATCCAGCCAGCAACAGGCCTGTCTGGCACCAGACTAGACGAGATCTAACCAGAGTGCATTAAGGCGGAAAAAGGATCCCTACAGGTTTTTTTTGAATAATTATTAGTAGCAGGAACTAACAACGATTGGCCATAAATCAGATGGTTGCTGTGAACAGCATAAATAAAACAAATAAAGGACATATTTTGATGTTGTTACCCAAGGAAGAAATGGTTAGGTGTTGATCCAGATGTG
Organism: Microchirus variegatus; assembly: GCF_963457635.1. Lineage (NCBI taxonomy): Eukaryota > Metazoa > Chordata > Actinopteri > Pleuronectiformes > Soleidae > Microchirus > Microchirus variegatus. Next base: position 26,565,453 of record NC_139815.1, on the reverse strand, counting down.
AAGCTGAGCAGCCTCTGAGGAGATTTGTGCTCTCTGGGTGTTATCTCTATTTAATCTCTTTATATTGGGTCCATATTTCCATTGCGTTGAGAGACAGCAGTGAAGCTCCACTTATCCCTCTGTTTATAGTGCCACTTCCCTGTGAGAAACGATTTCATGTTTGTGTGGGTGGACGGGTTAAATCTAAAATAGATTCACTGTCGGCAAGGAAATCTATGATTTAATGTTTTTTGGTAACCAGTGTCTGAGGAGCAATGGCGCTTTATGCTAAAAATGGAGGCAATGCTAATGATCTCTTATTGACTCTACACCAATTACCTGAACTGACACCTGGTGCTAGAGGTTGCCGTGTAACCACAGCCTGAGACATGGAGAGCCTGTTATGACTCATTAAATGTCAGCCTGGTCTGAGCAAGATCAGGTGAGTAAGTCATTCGGCAACTGTTACCGGAAGGTCTGAGATCATGGCTGATGATTGAATGCCTTTGTGTCTATACCTGTGAAATGTCCTCTGCTACTTGTTGCCATCTTAATCTGCATCATTTAGTTCAGGGTCAATAGTGTTGTCCTTAATCCATGACCCCAAGATCACAAAAAACAACAAGGTGAAAAATGAAACAGTTAAACAAAGCTCTTATCTATACGTTGGTAGTCCAGTCACAGCTGATATAAAACAAAAAAACAACCAGGAAGTGAATGAGGGTCACTGCATCATTGCTTCCAAAGGTCTCTATTTTCGCTCTTCTCTACTGTAAGATAGCCATTTAGTTTTGAAGCGGGAAGGGAGGTAGCTGCATTTTTAAGCCTCTCTCTTTTGGGGGGCTCTTAAACGTGGGGGTAATGTGGATGACGGGCGTATCTGAAATAGAATTTCTGCATTTTTAAACTAAGGTAGAGTAGCATGGAGGTAGTCTGAGAATGAGATCTAGGCAGCCCTGCAGGCTTTGACCAGTAGTTTCACCAGTCTAACAACACCTTTGTTCCCTTTCCAGGGTTTTTGGTGAAGGCTGCCGAACACTTGTCATTTATAAACTGATCAATAAAAGGATGTTCAGGGCAATGACATGCTCTAGGATAGTGTGACATCTAGTATTTGCGGCTAAATTAGGGCAGACACAGGAGCCTGGCTTAGTGGTGAGCTGACCATATTGGTCTCACCAGTACCACTGCATGAGAGTCCAAGGCAACGGCGGTGTTGTTTTACCACCTCCCCTCCCCCAGTGTGTATACACACACACGTGTATATATACACACTCGCACAGGTCAGTTTTCTTTGCATTCAATGTCCTCTGTTCCCATGAACAGTCGAGCAGTGGGTGAAATTGGAGTGTAGATTGGTGTCAGTGTGTTGGTAGCAGGGGGATTATCCTGCTCTCTCAGACTGCTGACAGGGCCTGAACATGTATGATCCCCCCTCTTTCATCCGTCTCTTCTCTCTGAAGGTCTTTGTCTCCATGTCACGCTGCATACGTGACCAGCACAGGGCAGAGTTTGCTAAGGAAACGGCACATGATTGAAGCCCAGACCGAACCATGCTTGCTCTGGGACTCATTTTAGCAGCAGGTGTAATGCTGTAAATCGACCCAAGTTGGTACCCGTTTAAGATCCAGTCTGTAAGACACCTAATGGTGAAACTGTGACAGTGCAACAAATGGAGGATTACTCTGCTCACTCATCCACCCTCCAAGTCTCTCTGCTATGTCCCCTTCCTTGCTTTATACATTGGGTCTTTGTGGGCAGAGCAATTCTTCTTCACTTGTATCATAAGCCTCTATTTTAAAATGCAAATATAATGTCTGTTGTGGCTGCAAGGCCCTTGCTTTAAAGCATGAAGAGAAGACTTATTCTAAGACCAATAAAACTAAACAAATGTGATGTTGGAGCAGTTGTACACTACCCTGCACTCTCCAGAGTTGCCACTAAACGTCTCTTGTCCCCTTCAAACACAGGGTCATCTCTCTGAAGGTCTCGTCACTAAGTGGTACAGATCTCCTCGCCTGCTGCTCTCTCCCAACAACTACACCAAAGCCATCGACATGTGGGCCGCCGGCTGCATCTTCGCTGAAATGCTCACAGGGAAAACCCTCTTTGCTGGTAAATGTTGATTCTGTTTTCAGTCTGACTCACTGTGAAACCTCATAATCACTCACAAACAGTCTTGAGAGCAAGTCTGTTGACTAAGAGGTGAAGGTGTGTGCCCAGTATTAGCCTTTATAAATCCAGCTGCAGCTGGATGACTGATTGTTCTTGTTTTCTGAACCCAAGGCAAATAACATCTTCTGTTCTCATGATCTGCTGCGCTCAGCGTTGCTTAGAACAAACTCACGCAGTCATGCAGCAGTGTGTAATTTCTCCTGGGAGAGGGTCTTCAAATGTGTCCTCCTGGTGTTTCAGGAGCTCATGAACTGGAGCAGATGCAGCTGATCCTCGAGTCCATCCCTGTGCTGCGGGAGGAAGATCGACAGGAGCTGCACAGTGTCATTCCCGTCTTCATCCGCAACGACATGTCCAAGCCGCACACACCACTGGCCAAGCTGCTCCCTGACGTCAGTCCCCAGGGTGAGCACCAGTCACTTACTCATTCAGGCGTACTCGCAGGCTCATGATGTAACCATGACCAAAGACAAGTGTCACATATCTCACGTATTGCATCTCCGGATTCTCAAGAGTCTCATTGTCCTTCCTCCGTGTTTACTTGCATCCACAGCCTTGGATTTCCTGGAGAAGATCCTGACCTTTAATCCCATGGATCGTCTGACTGCGGAGGAGGCCCTCGCTCACCCCTATATGGCTGACTACTCCTTCCCCCTGGATGAGCCTGTATCGCTGCACCCGTTCCACATTGAGGATGAAGTAGATGATATCCTTCTCATGGACCAGAGCCACAGCCACACATGTGACAGGTATGTTCATTCATTGATGAACTATGACCAGATTCAAAGACAACAAAATGAGTATATTTCCCAGGTTTCTGTTTTGCTCTATGCAAATATGAACACATGGATCATCTGTGCAGAAAACAACCAAGACATCTCTAGATTAGTTTTCACAGTTAGAGCCAGTATATAAAAGTTTGAACCACTTCTGTGTTCTGTGTGTACTGAAGTGTCTCTCTGTCATACTCTCAGGTATCATGAGAGCCAACTGTCAGAGGCTGATTGGCACTTGCACAGCACCCTCGACCCAGACGAAGTTCAGGTTGACCCAAGAGCACTCTCTGATGTAACCGATGAGGAGGAGGTTCAGGTACGTCTTCAGATTTTCATTCACATCAGTTTCCTCTCCGCTTGTACTTAAAACTGTTGTAACATTTGTGTTGTATTCCTCTAAAAAGAACACGCAACACTTACTTTAACTGTTGTGAAATTTTCTGGTCCTGACAGACATTTTGACATGACAACAAAGGCTAATTGGTGACCGCTGTCTTTTGCAGGTGGATCCTCGTAAATACGCTGACGTAGATCGCGAGAAGTTCCTGGACGAGCCGTCCTTTGACTACTCCAGTCTGTTCCCGCCAGAGCGATCCTGGCAGGATGACGACCACCACGAGAACAAATACTGTGACTTGCAGTGTAGCAACACCTGTAACTACAAGGTCGTATCCCCCTCTTACCTGGATAACCTCATCTGGAGGGACAGTGAAGTCAACCACTACTATGAACCTAAACTCATCATTGACCTCTCCAACTGGAAGGAGCAGCAGAGCAAGGAGAAGGCGGACCGCAAGGCAAGGAGCAAGTGCGAGAAGAACGGGCTTGTGAAGGCCCAGATCGCACTCAAAGAAGCTGAGAAGACCCAGAGTCCGGTGGAGAAGGACAGTGATCAGGAGAAGCATCAGACAGAGAAACCTCAAGGTCAGCAGAACCAAGGCTTTGACTTTGACTCCTTCATCGCCAGCACCATTAAACTGAGCCTGCAGCCAGAGCCGTGTCCAGAGGTGGCGCTGCTCAGCGAAGTGGGCCTCCTCAACGAGCTCAACTTTTCCGTCTCCCAGCTGGAGGTTCCCCGCTCAGGCTCCATTTCCAAGACCATCAGTCGGGAGAAGGAGGAGAAGTGCCTGGTAAACCTCGCCCAGTTGGGCGGTGGAGGGTTGGGAGTCGTCAGCGGCGACAGCACCTGGCCCGCTTGTCCCTGGGAGACGTTCGGCTCCGGGGAGAGCAGCTGTTTGATAGATGAAGCACGCTGGGACATTCGTAAAGAGGACCACTTCCAGAAGGACAGCTCTTACACCAGTTACCTGGATCGCCTGTTCAGCCGGAGGGAAGACGGGGCCGGAGACACCGCGGCCACCCCCGAGCCGGAGCCCTCGGAGGGGAGAGACCTGGATGAGAGCTTCCTCAGCATGAACACGGAGATCGTGCTGAATATGCAGCTGGACTCTCTGGCCCTGCCTGGCTTCGACAGCACCGAAGACTTGCCTCTAAAATCCATCCAGGCGTCGCTCACTCCCTGCGCGGTCAAATGTTCCCCACAAATAGCCCACAAAACGTACAGCAGCATCTTCAAGCATCTTAATTAAAGAAACGTATCCTCCCTTACAGTGCAAAATCTAGAGTTCTTTTTTTTGTTTTGTTTTTTAAATAATATGATATTGTACTTGAATCATTTCATACCTTTTTTATTACGGTAACTTTTAATTTTATTTTTTATGCGTTGATGGGTGATTTATTATCTTTAAGAGTTTTTTTTTTGGTCATCACTCTGAGCCTTGACCACCAGGCCTTCATGGGTTAACGTCCACGCCCTCATTGCTAAACTGGCACGTCACCCGCACATTTAAGTACTGTAGATGATCGGAGAGAAAGTGAAGTAGCGAAGGAGAGTGAAAAGATGGACAAATAGATAAAGAGAGGATGAAAGGAGACGTGTGACGTGGAGGAGGATGGTAGATGCTGACATCGCTGTAAAGTGCTTTCAAACAGCCTTTTTTCTCCCCTGGGATTTGGATACACATGAAAACAGGAAGTAGGACAGAGGGGTGTCCTTTTCTTTTATTATTACATTTTTGTTGTCTATTTCCCCCCCAAAGAAATCTTCCATACGAACCCTTTCATACTGTAAATCTGACACATGATGCCAGCAGCAACCATTATCGTAGGCGTTGATGTAAATGTGTTATCTACCTCAAGGTAACAGCCGCGAGAGACACTCGAAGCCGCACTAGTGCTTTACACACATGACCATCCTCATACCCTGAAAATGAAGTGGTCGCGTACATGAAATCTGTCTCACTTTAGCATTTAACATAGTGAGGTGTTTCAGTAATCATTATTTATTTCTAGCAGATGTGTGATATTTATTTTATCAAAAAAACAATGTGTTGTTTCAATGTGATTATTGAAGATTGAAGAGTTGGGACAGACTTCCGTTTATTTTTTTTACCCATTTCGGCACTAAATGGGCGTGTAAGTGTTGTTTTGTTTGTTTTTTTAAAATGGTAGGATGCAAATTCATCTTGTGTTCCAGAAGAAGTCGAGGCTTTCCTTTTTACATCAGAATCGTCCGTATGGATACCATTCTTTGTTTGTGTTTTCTTTTTTTTTAATAGGTGCGTTTTTAGTGGAAAAATCTGCTTTATGGTTTAAAAAAGCGCCTAAAAGTCTTAATTTTTTTTATCGAAATATAATGTAAAAGTTAAAAAAAAAAAAAACTTGCGTGCATGGAAAAAAGAGAAGGGTACATTAAAAGTCAAAGTTGATGGTGAGTATAATGTACATCCGTTTTAATTGTACGTTTTTGTTTTGTTTTTTTCTTTGTACTTTTTTCCAGGCAAGCATGATGAATTAGGTTAAGGTGTAGCATGTAGGACACTTATGAACTTTTTTTGTAATCATTGGTTCCCCTGTTCTACAAAATATCTCAAAAATAAAAATTACTGGCAAAGAGTTCTGTGTGTTTTTTTGGGGGTTTTTTTCCTTCTCAAGTTGACGTCACTGAAGTTAATTTGTGTTTTGGGCATTTTGTATGAGATTTCCCTTTTTTGAAGGAAAAGTGCTGACTGTTTTGTTGACACCTAGACTCACTTTTAACGTTTTAAGTGCACAGACTAAATTACACTGCAAGTGGCGGCGACACGAGCCTCCAGTCTCCAGCTAAATGTAGGTTTGGCTCAGATCACTGGATCTCACAGCTGAGTTTGTTGACTCAAATGTTCACGGATGTTTGAACATTTTCCACTTTCAACTGCAACATTCTTTTTCCACATTATGCAACGGCAACACATTTCCTTGTCAAACTGGAACGGCCTAAACCAGTGATTATGAAACTTAATTCCAAGTACCAACTGAGGAAATGCTGAGCTCTTTGAGTAACACAACTATCACCAACGTTAAAATACAGTGGTGTAAATAGACTGAGCAAAGACTTTCTTTTTCTACACACTGGTCAAAATTCCTCAACTATACTCTGGTATACATTAGAATAGTATTTCTGATTTCTGAACACTGAAGGGAAAACCAATACCTACCATCCATCTTTTCTAATGCATAAGATTAAAATATATTACAAAAAAATAGCAGGGAAACGCAATAAAATAAATACTGTACATATATTGAAAAGATAATGCTGTAAATGCTTTTCTAATAAAGGTAATGAAATGGTATAATGATGGAGTGAAGTGGCCAAGTAGAATCAAATTCTATTAAAACTGACTGAAGGGTGGAGGAAATAAAACATCTCGGATCATAAAATGGAGTGAAAAGTTCAAATAAATAAATGAATGAACAAGGAAAGAAAGCTAAAAGTTAGGTCAGTTAAAACCCAGATTAAATACGTTATTCACTGCTGTCCTCATTGATGCGACTGTTCCATAGACGAGGCCTCACTGTTTAATTCTGATTTTGTTGATAGACTAAAGGCTACTGCCTCAGAACATGAGGTTTCATAAGAGCTTTTAAAGCTAATTGTAGAACCTTAAAATCAATTCCAAAAGAGTCACGGTGTGAGATTTAATGTGTTTTCATTTCTGGAAAAAAAATCTATTACTAGTGAAATCAAGTAAGTCACAGTGTCTAATGGCACTTTTGTGGAAAAACAGGAATTGTTTGAGACAGACGATGACGAGGCGTCAACATCACACAGCTCAGATCACGGGTTCCTGTTTGTTCTTTTGTCACAGTCACACTGTCGGTCAGTTCTGGGGGAAAAGGGCAGAGTCAAAGACTCTTTATGTAATAATCTGTAACTTCTTGTTTTTTATTCTCTTCATTACTTACATTGTTAATGCTAAAATGCTATAACAAAATAAATTATTACTAGAAATGTATTAATACTAATTGTAACGACACCAGCAGGTGATTAAATCAATTATATTTTAAAGGTTAATTTAATGTTTTGTTTGTAACATCTTGAATTGCAAAGTGATGACTTTCCACAACAAATGTTTAACAACCAATTACATTATTATTATTTTTTATCTCCGTCTAGTTTCTGGACCAAAAGGTGTGCGTGGATGTATTATAAAGTCTGCATTTTTCCTCCAGGATAAATACATTTATAGTTTGTCTAAATGAATGTGTGTGTAACTGTGTGTGAGCAGACGATCGGCTCTGCTGACATTTTAAACAAATCAAACCTTAGAGGAAGAGAAAAGCTGTGGTTACAAAGCCTTTCTCACTGTAACCAGCTCCAGCTGCGCTTTTCTTCTCCCCACTGCAGGTATTTCCTGCTGGGAGAAATGAGGCCAGCTCTGTGTTTTGTTTTGTTCTGCTCTCTTGGCAACAACATAATCTTCAGGCCCCAGTGATTGAACCCTGCTGGAAAACTTCCATGAAAGCTCAGGTGTCTGATGTGTGTCGGTGTCATGTAGGTCAAACAGTCAAAGAGAAAATGTTACGCCCGTGTCTTCATCCGCCTTCTGCTGGCTTGTCTTCTTTCTTTTCAGCAGCTTCCTCGTTCCCTCTGTGATGACAGAAGGATGAGCTGCTTTTAATTGACACATCTTCACTTTAGATGTCGGCACATCAACACCACACTGGCTGATGAGTTTCAAACACTTCACTCACTATTTGAGACTTGCTTTTTAATCCCTTAACTATTATTTATGCAATTGATTGTTTCATTCGGGCCCAAGCACGAAAGTCCCCAGGGCTGAATGGCTCAACGAACCATTCAGGAGTGTGAGGAGCCTATTGTTCCTGTTGAGATTATTATTTTTCTTCTCGTAAATCAGAACTGGCAAAAAATGTTAGAAAATAAGCGGCCGGGTCACGAGGTCAGCAGCCTGAGCAAGGAATCCCAGACCTCCCTCTCCTCAGCCACTTCTGCCAGCACCTCCGGGGACCCCAAGGTGTTCCCAGGCCAAGAGATACGATCCCTCCAGCGTGTCCTGGGTTGGTCCCAAGATCTCCTCCTGGAAGGACATGCCCAAAATACCTTCCCAGGGGCCCGAACCACCTCAGCTGGCTCCTCTCGACGTGGAGAAGCAGCGTCTCTAATCTGAGCCTCTCCTGGACGTCCAAGCTCCTTATCCTATCGATCCTTTAGTCCGACAACCCTGCGAAGGAAATTCATGGTCTGACACCCTATATCCACATAACAATGGACCCTTCAAGTGCAGGTGGTGGGTCCACAGGGGGACACAGGGGCCACGTAGCCGATTCAGGCTCCAGGACGGGACCCCAGTAACCCTCTGGTCCGGGTACATTGGCTTTTTGATTTACTTTCCATGAGGGGTCTTCTGAACTGCTCTTTGTCAGGCCTTTCACTTAGGACCAACATGCCATGGGAGACCCTTCCAGGGAGCAAAACAACATAGCTCCTCACAGGATCTTTTGGGCATAAAACTCCTCCACCACCATCAGGTGGCAGTTCAAGGAGGAGTGAAGCGCTCTTTGTCTGGCCCTTCACTCAGGACCAATTTGAATTGCTTTGCCAGACTGATGTGATAAGTGATCAAGATAAACGGAAGACGTAAAAGTGGGGCAGAGGGCTCAGTAGCACCCCCTAAGGTGGAAGTTGGTAGAACAAAGCCCATAAGTTGCACTAAATTTACAAAAACTTTGTGGAAACATGTCACAGCCCAAGACGAACAAAAATATTGGATTGGGACCATGTTTATCAAGAATGAAGGTCTCAGATCTAATAGGAGAACAACAATAGCCCACAATAGCCTGGTTTCCATGGCTTTTTTGCATCACATGTTTTAACTGAATTTCCAAAAAATGTGAAAATGGAAAATGCACAACAGTGGATGGAAATGTGTTTTTCCATCCACTGCTGTTGAGCAAATACTGGGAGATAAGCGATAGATAGTGGAACATTTGAGTCACCGCAGAATGATAAGAAGCCACAACGTGATAACAAACACAGAGTGACTGTTTACTGACAGTGGCTGTTCATACATGGTGATGTTTTGTTACAGTTTGTAGAACAGGTCACCTGACAGACTTCACACTTAGCAGGTCACTAAATAACGACACCAGTGTGTGCAGTGCTGACTTTGACATTCAAGAGATATTGGCAGAAGTGTGACAGATACTGGAGCGTTTTTCCTGCAGCGAGATTTACATATCGCATCATTCATGTTTGTGTCATTTACTCCTCGAAAATGTGGCAACGCTAAAACCAGTGACATTAGACATTAGATTTTGAGAGGTAAGGTGACTCTAATATTTATGTTATTCGTTTGATTGTCTACACTCTGGTCAAAATTCCTCAGCTCCACTCCAATCACATACCCTGGTAAACAGTAGGAAAGTATTTCTGATTTTCCTCCAACCAAGGGCACTTCACTCAACGTTTTCCCCACATTTATTCCACCCTTGTGGCCAAGTCAACTTCTGGATCTGCCATCTTCACTCAATCAATCAGAACTTATTTATTTATACAAAGCAGTCAAGCTCATAGTGGATTCACAGGATAAAAACTAAACGAGGAACAACCCACACCTATTGTCCATCCTTACAAACACATAAGATTCAAATATATTACAAATGCACAAAGGGAAACAGAGTTTGGAAAGTCAATGGAAAGTACAGAAATAAGACTGTGATATAACTGTGATGTCCTGCTCGGCAGAGTTCTTGCAGTGCCGTTCCATCCATGTGGAGACAAAGCGTACGACGCCACTCGTTACCTGTTGTAACCGGAGGCAGCTCATTATGGCTCCTCAGTGTCAGAATGCGAGTCCATATTCAGACCAGAGTTGGGTCGAGGACTGGAAACTAAAGTGAGGACACAAAGTGCTTTTATAAATAGACATAAGGTCTCAGGGAGCTGCACATTGGTAGGTTTACCTTCTGCCAGAGTTACAGAGTGTCCTGACCGTTGACATCCCTACACTGAATCATGTTGTAGTCCAACCAAGCAACACATACTTTTCACATCAGAGCCACAAATTCAACACCAGCTGACTGTGTGCACACCTTGATGGCACAGAGTCTCTGCAGGCATTCGTTTGACAGCAGCTTTAGAGGAACTTCAGGTAAGATAAGGTCATATTTTCTGCTCCAAAACCACACTTGCATCCCAACGTGAAGACTCAGCTCTGTACACAAGGCAACTACTACACATCTGTGCATCCTGGAGGAGGGAGTTCTCCTCTGTCCCCAGTTAAAGAGTGGTCTTATGGAGAGTCTTTTCGTATGAAAACCCCATACATGTACAGTATGTAGAGTATAGTCCAACAAAAGCTGCGACAGCTGTTCCTATGAAACTACCTTCATTTTCTAGAGACATGTTAGAATATTTACTAAGGTTTTTAGTTCCACATTCTTCCAAATACCATTAAGGGACTTTATACAATACAATTCTTTACTATTCCTCTATATAAATACAACAACTGAGGAAAAAAGGAGCATTTATGGTTGAAGCACCTTAAATCCATTATTCTTAAAAATGGTCCACAAATAATCACATCACCAATATTCCTTATAAAAGGCACAATAATGTTGTTTGTGTGTACAACTATAAAGTATATATATTGACTAATAGTTTAATAAAACACATGAGTTTTACCTAATTCACCAGCAAAATAGCACAAACAACATTAACAGGATAAAATGGCCACAGATTAAAATGATTTTGTGCTGTTAAAATGGCGAAAGACAACCTCAAATGGAGAGATCTTCATTTGTTTTATTCTGACTTGCATTGAAACACTATACAATGTGGAGCTAAATGAAAACACAAGATCCTCCTCAGCAGCAGGGTCATCTGATATGTGTTAGATAAAGGTTAACTAACACAAGTACAGATTTAGAGCAAGTCATTTGACCTCATGTGGGATCAATTACACAAGGCTGGAATGTGGTGCTTGTCAAAAATGTAAAATCCAATAACATTCAGCGATTTTAAAAGTTGCGTTATTATCGTTTAGCTGTGTTTTCATAATCTCCCGAGTAGATATACTTTTGCACATGCATGGAAGAATTCAGGTTTCTGGTACAGAGCAGAAAGTGACGACAAGTAACTGCACTAGTTAGCATCACAAGCGGCTGTTAGCTAGCATGCAAGCTAATGTTAGTAGAGCTGAAACGATGAAATCGATTACTAAATTAATCGCCAACTATTTTGATAAACGATTATCGGTTTGAAGCTTTTTTCATGATTAAAACAAGATTTCTGACTGTTTTAGCTTCTTAAATGTGAATATTTTCTTGGTTTCTTTGCGCCATATAAACAAAGAAATCATTAAAAGTGAATTTTGGTTTGTGAACAAAACAAAGACGTTCAAGAACATCGTCATTTCCAGCTTTGACAAACACCGATCAACGTTTTTTTAACATTTTCTGACATTTTTATGACCAAACGATTCATCGATTAATCGTGAAAATAATCGACAGATTAATCGATTACGAAAATAATCGTTAGTTGCAGCTCTAAATGTTAGTAACACTAAACATGTCACATAACATAACAGGTTTCTTATTGCTGATAAATATCTCTTATATTTTATTTTATTCTGCTTTGTGTCCAGAGACCATTTTGTATTTCACAGAAAAAGTGACGACAGATCCCGTGTTTCCTCCGTCATCAGTAACGAGCAAGTCTCGCAAACCAAGAGACAAACAGTATAACGCAGCTCATGAATAATCTTTTCAGAAGACAATTTGAGTGTCGTTACCCTTTAGACACCGTGTGGGCGCCAGGAAGAGGCCACTTTACCGTGAAGAGCCTCCCCTCACAATGAACAGGCCTCTGGATCATGTTCTCTGAGAGTAAATGAATGGGGTTTTTATAAGAGAAACCACAGAAAAGCTCAAAGGTCATGTACTGGAGGAGAGACCACATCCTTTGATTTTTAATCAATTGACATATTCTGGGCGTGAAAGTGGATTTTATTCATGCAGAGCCCTTCAGGTTATTGTGTGATTTTTCCCCCACCCACAATGATTGAGTTTTATCACGACACACTGATACTACAGTCTATATTCACCCAAAACAACACTGGCATATTATTATTTTATTTGCTGTGACAGGAATACAAAGCTTTTTTCTCACAAGAACTTACTTTTCGGAGTTAGAGGTAAAAAGCCGGTTGAGCTTTAGACGAATCGTACGTTATTTACATTGTTTTATTTTCATTTATATTGTATGACTGTTACTCTTCCCATTTTTTGGGTGTGAAACGGTTTTCTTTTTTCCCCATTTGATAAAGTATAACAGTTTATGAAGAACAAATGATAAAACAACATTGCTTAATTTTATTTAACACGTATTGCCTGTGTCTCCAATCAGCATTTGGTGTCTGCAGTGCACATAAACTAAATATTAAATATATGAAACAGTTAAACTAGTTTTAGTGCACGGAGCAGTATTTAGTGTTCAAGTTTCTGAGAACAAAAATGTGTTAAGATTGCAGATTGTAACAAATTGAGGACTCTTGAAACCCATGTCCCACACATACATGGCACAAAATGGCAGCCTCTGTAAAGCAAGACCGTCACTTAAAGTACTTATGATGGGCTTATTCTCTAACCCTATCAATTTGTAATTTAAAGTGAATACATCTCTTATAAACATACAAGAAGTACAATTTCTGTCAATAAACCCTCCAAAATATGACACTGGCCCTTTCATCATGATGATTTAAAAAAATGTTTTAGTCAGCACAAGCAATTCATTTGTCTGCCTCGACTTCTTTGCCAGAGTCATTTCACTTAATGGATATTTCTGCTCACAAAGCAAACACATATTTTGTCCAAGCAATTAATGAATAACAGAAAATTCAAACTCACAGGTTGACGTTTGCATCTCTGGACCTGCAGTCCCAGACAGTAGGTCACTGCTCCACCTACTGGTCGAAAGAAGTAACACTGTAGATCACTGGATGTGTGCCATTCTGTGGGAAATCAAAGTAGGTCAGCATTGATTAATCCATTTGGGAGGCGGGGTTTGTAATCAAAACAACTTTACTGATTTTTCATCTGCTAAAATGTGAATATTTTCTGGTTTATTCGCTTTATATTACAACAAAGTCATTTTGGTTTGAGGCCAAAGCAAGACATTTGAGAACATCATCATTTTGAGGTTTGGGAAACACCAATCAAAACATTTCAACATTTTCTGATTTTTTTTTTGACCAAAAAACAACCAGGGTTGCCTAAAGTGCTTTATGACAAGTACATAAAAGACAGTAAATAGTGATAAACTACACTAATCATTTTAGATATAGCAAAATGGCAATATTGTACAGTGTAAAAAGCTAGTAAGATCTATCTGGATAAAACCTTTTCTGGAAGGCCAGAGAGAAGAGATGAGTCTTTAAAGGTGTGTGAAAAGGCATTCTTAGTGCAAACTACTGCACCAGGACTTTAGTGCTCTGTTCCATTTACTTAAGAAACTTGGAAGTCGAAACTGGGAGTGACCGAACGTGGTGGACTCGTGCTCGACCATGTCAATCTTTGACTGAAATGGTTCTGAAACTGTGGTGCGTGTAACCACCAGAGGAAGAAAATCAGAAATATTGTTCTACATCAGGGTATGTGATCGGAGTGGAGCTGAGGAAGTTTGACCAGAGTGCAAAGAAAATGAATCGAATAATAATAATTAGAGTCACCTTATCTCTCGCTCCATCTTAATCTAATGTCACTATACCAGTGTGTGAAGTATATGTGAGGAAGAGGAGGATGATGAGTGAGAGTAAATGATCTTATTGGGAATAAATCTGCCTCCTGTGAAAAGTCCGTAGCTGACTCTGCTCGGTCTATTTACGCCACTGTATTTTAACGTTGGTGATAATGTCGTGACTTCATGAGCTCAGTATATTCTCAGGTGATATTTGGCATAAACAGTTTGAGAAACACTGGCTTAAATAATTGACTGATGTGTGAAATGAAGCGACATTATTAGTGGTGTTAACCTTGACGACACACGCTACAGTTAACGTCAAGCTTAAAATGTCAAGACACCCAAGAGACGAAACATGTCACAAGAGCTGCACTGGGTCAAAAGTGTTGTGCTTCTACATCAGGTTGCCAAGACACTGTTGTCGGGCTGCAGCAGACTCTCGTGAGCAAATCACCTGAGAGAACATCACACAGACATATGCATAATGTACATGAATAGTACACACACACTTAGGACAGCCTGTGGGGACACACACATACGCAGAAACACCCAAGTACACACAGGGAGGAAATTCAGATGCTCAGTATTGTTCGTGTCACACAGTCGCAGACCAGACGTCTGTCGCCATCGCATTGAAACGACCTTTTTCTTGGACGGCACAAGATGAAGGTGAAGGCTCTCTCAGTGCAGGAGTGCACCTGGATGTCAGAGGAGTGTCACCTTGTAGATAAGCTGCACAGAGACACCAACAAGGAGGGCCTTTGCTTACCAAACATCTTCAAGTCTAAAAAGGTGAAGCCGCTCTCCAGGAGTCACAGCGGCCCGACTTATCCTTTTTACTACACTGCCAGAGAGTTGCTACTGGAGCTGCTGGACAGGGGAACTGTGAGGGAGCTGATCAGAAGAGCTGCTGGAGTGAAGGCAGCAGCCAATCGTCCATTGCACAGCCAGAGCAGAGAGCAGAGCACAGAACTCTCTGAGGAGGAGGATTACACTGAGGTGTTGACCTGGTTCTCTGTAGTCCTGCAGAGCGGCCTGTCTGTAGGAGATGACCACACTTTAGACTCTGAGCTTGGCCTTAAGCTGGATGGATGGCAGGGTGTGCTGAAGAGAAACAGCTTCCAGAACAACCTCCTGTCATTGAGCAGACTGGAGGATGAAGAAAAGATGGAAACCCTCTCTACTTTCTGTGGCCTCTTATCCGGACGCTACCAGGTCTTATACACACCAGGTCAGAACCTGGTTGTGAAGAAGTACCAGCTTTCCTACCAGCCGGGAACCTGTCCTCTCCATGTTGCCCTTCTCTGTGACGTGGGCTCAGGGTTTATCTGTAACATGTATCTGTACTGTCCAGAGCAGCTCCAGAGGCAGAGTAGAAAACCTGTGATTGAGCAGGTGGTTGAACGTCTGCTGAGACCTTTCTGCAACCACAGACGCCTGGTTCAGATAGACAGCTCAGCCTGGATGTCAGGCAGAGTCACAGACATCTTCTCAGGCTTTGGCGTCAACATTAATTTTGTTCCAAAGGTTCAAAGGACATCGCCACAATCGACGCCCGTCATTGCACAAGAGCGGGAACAAGCATGCAAAGACTCACTGTCTCAACTTGTAGCCCACCTGCAGGGCTGGACCGGACCTGCTCTGCTTCCTGCGTCAGACCTCAAAGGTTCGGCCGTGGATGTGTTTCTGCCAGGCTTCTGGGTGATGCTGCACACAATCTGCATCAACACGTTTGTGCTCCACACACTGCAGAGCCAGGAATCAGGCGAGAGTGTAACCCTGAAAGACTTCACCAGGACTCTGGCCTCTCAGATGTCCGCCGACAGCAGCGTCACGGTGCCCGTGTTGCCGCAGCTAAACAGCAGTTCACACCAGGAGGAAAGTTTAACTAATCTCTCTAAGCAAAGGTTAGTATCAGTGTGTTGCAGAAGGTTTCAGTTAAAGTGCATTTTACAGCTTCTTCATTTTATCATTTAAAAAGGTCAAGTATGTTTAACCAAATCGCCCTAAACCATGTCTATAATGCAGTTGCTTTAAAAAAGTGAGTCATTTACTTTTAGGTAAGTTCCTTATTTTACAGAGGCCAACATCTTAGCCATCATGTTTCTACAGCAGCATTTAAGGACAAACTATAGCCAGGACATGTGGTTTGTATTTTCTATCAGAAGCTTATTATTTAAACTAAAAGAACATGATATTTTCTGGTACACAAAGGCCTACACACTTCCCTGATGGTAAGTCAAAATGTTAAGGATTTAAATTTGATGATGAGGTTATGGCCCAAGAATTTTATGATTAGAAATTAGAAGTTGCACATTTTGAATTTAGTGACACTATGGGAAATATGTGGAGTGTCCTTGCCAGAGGTTTGCACAATTTGAGCACGTTCTCTTTTGGTAAATAATGTTTCAGCAAATTTTGTCACAATCTGCGCAAAAGAGGGAAAATCACACATGAGTTTTCACTTAAAAAAACAATGAATTGGTTAATGGTTTCATTTGCAAAAACTTTTGTTATCTTCTGTTAATGAACTAAACATCTTAACTGTTTGGGCATGGGGTAAGGAAAAACAATATAATTTAAATCTTACAGTGGAGTAAAATATAGTGTGTAGTGACTTTATTTACACCACATGTGTCAAACTCAAGGCCCGGGGGCCAGATGTGGCCCACCACATCATTTTATGTTGCCCGCGAGTGATTAATTGGTCTTAAAAATCTGTGTTAAAATAGTTTTATGCTGCTTTAAGGCATGCGTTGACCATAAACTACATTTCCCACAATGCACGGCAATTGTGTTACACGCAAAGTGACGGCACCGCCACTAGATCGCAGTGTATCATGGTATATGCATCATACGAAGAGTGAAATTGAATAAGTAATAAATACAGAAAGTTATTTAGCAATATGTTACGTAGTAGTTTCCTTAATTTTACATTATATTTGTTTACATTTAGTTACATTTATTCTGTATGACAGTTACATCTGGACCTTTTAGGGGGTAACCATTATGCTGATGTGACCCTCAGTGAAAATGAGTTTGACAGCCCTGATTCAGACCCTCATACACTGTGACAGGCTGCACAGTGAGGTTATTTTTTACCGTGTGTCACTGTTGTCACAGGGTAAACACTGTGGGCTGTGGACAGGTGAAGGAAAATGAGAGACGACGCTGCAGCTCAGCAGTGCGGCTGCAGCTGTGGAACACACCCGGAGTGTGCGGCCTGGACAACTTTGGAAACTCCTGCTACCTCAACGCTGTGTTACAGTGTCTGTGTTCCACCGTGCCGCTCGTCGAGCACCTCCTTAATCAGGACACTCGCAAAGAGCTGGCAAGGTGAAGATTGACCACCACCACAACCTCCTAAATGATACAGTGATAATACATTTCCTTCCACTGGTTTAACCTCTTTTTCCTGCAGGTCTAAGTGCCGGATGGCTGAGGTGTTTGTGCGCCTGCTGGAGCAGATGTGGCTGGGGAGAAGCACTCGTTGTGCCCCAGTGGAGGCCAGATCTGTGCTGTGCTCCATCCTCCCACAGTTCAACAACTACTCGCAGCAGGACGCCCAGGAACTGCTGCTCTTCCTCCTCAACGCTCTTCATGACAACCTCAAAAAGGTGCAGTCACATCGGGTCAAATCACAAAATCTCTCCTAAACCCTTACAGCCCTGAGCCGTCACAGACTTTAAAGGTGAAGTAAGTAGTTTATAGTGCCATCTAGAGGAGAGGCTGACATTTACAACAAAGAACTGCTCCTCTGCTCACCCCCTCCCTTCCCTGAGCGCTACGGTGTCCTCAGCTGGTCAAATGTCGTCCTCGTCGTCTTTCTCCGTGTCAGCAGATGAGGTACGTGAGGTGAGGGAGAGGGCGGAGCTACCGCGGCCGTAGCAGACGAAGCGGAGAGAGAGGAGGCGGGACTTCAGCTACAAGTAAAGAGACGCTTGATTTGTTCTCTCGCGTTTGTCCTTACAGGCTCCTGTAGAAACATGGCGTCTCTCTGCTAACAGTGGCTATGCAACCGCGGCCCGCGACCGTGTTATTTTACATGACTTTTTGAAACACTACGAAAATGAAACAAAAACTATTATACAGCGACTAGACAATGCAGGAGCACATAATATGTAGAAAAAAGTGGATTTTGGGTTAAATAAACCCATAAATACTACACAGTGTCCCTTTAACGCTATGATCTGCTGAGAGACAGTGAGAGCCTCACATTGAATACAGTATGAGTACAACCTTTATGTTAGAGATAGATATGGGATTGTTTTTGAAATGGCAGCAATGTGTAAAAAATATAATAGAAAAATAAGCAACTGATAGGCACCTGACAACATTCCTGCGCTGCACACAGGAAGTGATTTGTTTCATGTCAAGGCAACAGCAACATTGTGTTTGTAAAGTGAAGGAAACAAAAGATGTGTCCACAAAAAGTGTCAGAAGACATTTAGCAGTTTGACAGAACTAAAGCTTCTTGTCTCCACTCACACCCTCAACACAGCATATGAACAATGTTCCATTGTTTCTGCTCATAAAGTCCAAACAGAGACAAACTAAGAACATTAGCAGCAAAAGTCACTATAGCATCATTTCTTACTTTGCTTTGACGACATGGAAACTTTCCTGGTGAAGCCTCAGGGATGTAGACGCTGAATGAACAGACCTCTGGACTTCAGCTCTTTGAACAGCAGCCATTTTGTCAGGTCAAAGTAGAGAAAAATGAGAAAAAGAGTATATACATTGAAAAAAGAAATAACGTGAATTAGTGGTGGTTGAGCTTCATTTAAGGTTCCTCAGTTCAGATGCTGGTTCTCTGTCACACACAGTCCTGACTCAACAGAGCCCTAATTAATGTGATGATTAACACCTGTGCGTGTGTGTGTGTGTGTGTGTGTGTTTAGCTGCTAAAGCATCTTAAAATAGCCTCTTGAGAAAAGGCTCCTCACCTTTATCTTCACTCCTGAGGGTTTTAACAGACACTTTTAATATTAACATCAGTGTTGGTCACTCATGTTTACTTATCTCTTCTCTCTCTTTACTTCTTCTTCTTCTTGTTTTGTCACGTTGGTACAAGTTATGACGAGGCAAACCTAGCTTTCTGGGAAAAGCATCATTAGCTAGCATGCTAGCAGGTGCACGTCACTGTTTGCACAATCAAGTGTTTGAATAATGAGCTGTTGCTCTTTAAAATAGTGACTTTGTAGACTGATGAAGAAAGAAATCTGATTATTATTATTATTATGTTTACACACAACTTTCACATATTAGCTACCGTTTATGCTAACTATCGACATCAGCAAGCAAACGATAAGCTAGCCATGTCTGGCTATTCATATATTCACTTTTTGTTTTATGATATTGTAATATTATATCTCCCTCTTACTCAATCGATTTGCTTTTGCATTGCCTTTATTTTACCCTTTTGTTCTGATAAAATTAATATTAATGAAAATAACAAGCAGTTATTCATCTCATTTCTAACAAAATTAATAATAACAGAAAATGTACACAAAGATTAGGACATAGATTGAATGTGATTTTTATGGATTTTTAAAAAATATAATTTGTGTTGTGTGCATTTATTTTTCCCCTCTGTCTTTCTTTTAATGTTTGTATTTTCTTCATACTGTCTATAAGTTTGTATGTTATGTTTCTTACTGTCATACGTTGTGTTTCTATGTAGTATAAGGTCCTAGTCCAGGGGTCTGTAACCTTTAGGATGAAAAGAGCCATTTTTGTCGTCTCTCCACCCAAAAATTCATTTGGAGCCGCAAAAAAACCCACAAGATGAAGATAATAACACGTATAAAGGTTTTTATACAGACAAACTATGTACAATAGTAATAGTCTCTTTCATTTATGACATTTAAGAACTACAACATGTTCAGTTTATATCCAACCTTTAGACCCTTTAGACCTGGTTCTTCCATTGTTTTATTGTTTGTGGCAAATTAAAGAAATAAAAGTGAAACCCAATTTGAAATAAATGAAGCAAATATTTGGATTGTATGTTGTTCGTGCACAAGAAAAACGGTATGTGGATCCAAAGATGGACAGGACGCATCCAAACATGTACTGAATATTGCATTTTACGTCGACATTGAATGTTGCACAAGATATTAAAACACTTTTATTTGTCGCCTTGATCTCTAAAGCTACAAGGAGCCACTGCAGAGTGGCTGAAGAGCCACATGTGGCTCTAGAGCCGCAGGTTGCAGACCCCTGTACCTAAGCCCTCACCGACTGACCATGAAAGCACCTCAACGTCTCTTGAGTCTGTGAGGATGAACACTGGGACTGGACCATCCGCCTCATCTGCACCTTCACTTCCTCTGTGATTAAAATCAATGCAGCTAAAACAAATCTACATGTGTGTGTTCACAAGGTGGTGAGGCGTCAGATGCGTCAGCTTAAAAAAGACCACGGCAGAAACTGTGCCGCAGCAGCAGCTGGAGACTCCACCATCGTCTCACATCTGTTCGAGGGTCAGTTGAGCTACACCACCCTCTGCACGCACTGCAGTCACCAGGCAAACAGCACGCAGACCTTCACCGTGCTGTCTTTGGCCATTCCTTCTGACGTTATCAAGTGCTCCATCCAGGTGCCCTTTTTCCAGGAGTTTGCAATATTTCCAATGCAGCACTAGAACCCAGACTGTATGTAAATGCATGGTAACACCGTGTCCACTTTCTCTCCGTGTCGAGCAGGACTGTCTGTCACTGTTCTTCGAGCAGACGATCCTGAGCGGTGGAGAGAAGATGCTGTGCTCGGTGTGTGGCCTGAGGAGAGAAACTGCTGTTCTGACCTGTTTGGACAAAGCACCTGAAGTCCTGATGTTGCACCTGAAAAGGTAATCAGACGTGTGACACCATCGCCACTATCAGGCTATTTGTTTAGTAGAGGGAGCTTTGGTTATTGTAATTTTAAAAAAAAAAATCTTAATCTGACACTGCACTGAGACTTTCCATCAGGTCACATGATTAAGTTTCCATTTCTTTTAATGGATATTAAAGCCCATTATGCTAAAATGTTAAGATTCATGGATCACCATTCAGTCATATGATGATTAGGGTATCATGAAATATGCATTTCAGGATTTTATAGAAGAACCGTAACCAAAAATCAATGTCATGTAGGTTTGGATTTAAAGGGAAGAACCACGTGAAACTGAGGACTAACGTCATCTTCTCAATGAAGCTCGACGTCAACCAGTTCCTCTCCAGCTCGGCACAGAACACGTCATGTTCCTCTTACCGCCTCTATGCAGTCGTGGTGAGTGAATCCACACACCCGAACCCTTTGGTCAGACATTTGTTGCCATGACAGGTTGGCTGCAGCAGCAGAACACGACACCAGGTGACACTGTTCCCACTTTATTAGGTTTTCCCTGTGCCTAATAAAGTGGCTTCTGAAGATACTGTATACACAAATCCCTATAGACAAACTGAC
Source organism: Microchirus variegatus (assembly GCF_963457635.1). Classification (NCBI taxonomy): domain Eukaryota; kingdom Metazoa; phylum Chordata; class Actinopteri; order Pleuronectiformes; family Soleidae; genus Microchirus; species Microchirus variegatus. Next base: position 26,543,994 of record NC_139815.1, on the reverse strand, counting down.
ATGTTTACATGCAAAGCGATGTAGTTTTAAGAAGTTTTTTCCAACTCACATTGACCCACTTCTTTTCCAGAACCATGCAGGCCACCTCAACATGGGTCATTACACAGCTCTGTGCCACAACACGCTGACCCGGACCTGGCACTGCTTTGACGACTCTGCGGTCAGAGAGGTACAGGACAGCTACGTGCAGTCTCCAAACGCATACCTGCTCTTCTACAGCCGCAAACCGTTCAAACATCCAAAGATCTTTGGACTCTGAGCTCTTTCTACAACCAAACACACAAACCCAGTACAGGATTTTTACTGGAGATCTAATCCGTCTGCTCCTCGTCATTACACACTCACTCGGGCATCATCTCTGCTGCACACGCTCCTGCTGACTTCATCAAATAAAGTAGATGTATCATTCACTTGTGTGCATCTTTCTTTCTGAGGTGTACGGGCAGCTTTGAGTAGTCAAGAAGTCCATCAACACACACACAAACACTGATTTGAAGCACTTTTAATAAATAGTCATATGAGTAAGTTTGGGATTAATATAATCGTTATATCTGAAAGAAATCTTCTTTCGAGCAATTTGAACTCAAACAAACACGTACATGTGAAAATAAAACCCTATTATGATCTCATGCTAAGAAAACAGTCCTCTCAAAGAAGAGAGTACAATGCTGACAAACTTTTTCGGTCCAATGAGAAAGAAAAAGAAACAATACTCTGTGCTTGCTTGGGTCAGACAGTGAATCAAACAGCAAACGTTGACGCCGACACACTTGAACAAGTGAATTAGGTCAATTTCTCACGTCTTCATATTCTCCCCCGGAGTCTGTACTAAACACAGACACATTAATGAGATTAAAATCAAACAACAATCCTTCTATAAAAGTGATTCTTCCACTACAATCCAAGGAAGGTGCCAAATTATCCCAGTAATATGTCCTGTATATAGTTGTTGTGTTTGAATATAGTTATGCAAAGAGTTATGTTAAAGAGAATAAATTCAACCTTTATGAGCAGGAAGCTCCCCCCCCCCCCCCCCCCTGCCCTCGTTACCCGCTGGACTGAGCACGACAGACAAAATCTCAGTGTTTGAGTTAAAGCATTCTGCGTCAGGTATTAATGTTGCCTGCTCTAGGACACGGTCTACATAATCAACTTAAAGTGATTGCATATTATGGAAGTGCAATAAGATGGATAACATGAACAAGCAACAATCTTAAATCCCCCCCCGTCTTTAGGAAGAATTCAACACTCACAGTCTCTTCCGTCCCCTTTAAGTTCACGTTAAAATCACAAGGCTATAGAGTTAAAACCCCTAAAATACATCGTTTTGTCCTCATGAACATGGGGATACTATAATGGCTGCTACTTTCACAGAAACAAAGAAAAAAACTATAATCATTTGGTCACTTAACAGATATTCACCTGGCCCTTGACATATTTACATGTTTAAATGTGCAACATTAGCATTGTTAAGTATATGTACATGCCATCTAACCCACAGTACACGAGAAGCCGAGGATCAGCTCTGTGGTCCGGCCGTTCACACTGAGCGCTATGCAAATGGAGGTGAAGAGCGTCTAAACCGGACGTCAGCGCTATGACGACGACCGGACCAAGTCAGAGCAAACTGAGCCTCAGCTCAGTCTCTACACGATCAGTAATCTGAACAGACGGCATGATTTAACAGCTATAGAGTCCTCGAGTCGCTGAAGCATTGCACAGGGTCTCTGTATCATTCTCCGGTCTGAGCGACAGACAGGATCTCACAGCCGCTCACTCCAGAACACCTTCGAGTGCACACGCACGCACGACTAATGAACCCGCAGCTACGTGCATCAGGTCCTCAGACAGAGCTGTGATTTCAAAAGAGAAAAAAAACAAAAGAAAACAACCTGGAAGCTTGAGCGTCGCCGATCTGGGTTTAGTGTTTTCTCTTCCGTGTCCGACAGCTGCATCACAGGGTCGAGTAAAACAGGATGTAGGCCGCGGACGACTTGACAGAGGAGGTGGAGATTTCTGACACCTCGTGATCGTCAAACTTGTACCAGCGCTGTTTTTGGACGTTCTTACAGTATCCAGTGTAATGGCCGCCATCCAAACCCCCGTAGTGGTTCTGGGAGAGGAAAAGAAGGAGGTTAAGTCTTCATCATAAATATGTTTTTTAAAAAGTTACATTTTGGATCATGGACAATGTACTGTTAATTAGTTAAACCCATCCATTTAAAGCTATTTAATTTCACTGCAACTTACAGACACTGCATAAAGGCCGTATCTCTTGGGGGTCTGTTTGGGTCCAATGACGTACTGGGACAGGTCCAGACTGTCCAGAGGAAAGTCTACAGATGTCTGCAGCTTCTGCTTCCACCTGCCCTCATAAGAGAATCTGCAGAAACACAACCAACAAGGAGATCACTAATATTACTCAAATTTAAAAAAATATTACTTTGGGCAAGGAGGTTACATCGTTTGTCGCGTTTTGTCTGCCTGTAGTTTATGAGCAGCATGACTCAAAAGAGTTGAGAGCTAATTTTGATCAATTATTATCTATACATTATAGTATTAGTATAGTATTATTATATTATAGTCTGTGTAGGATATTAAGGACACCTATAGGCTGTTTTTTTTCTGAATGAGATAGCTGAGAAGCTTCCATTTTTGTCTTGATAGCTCAATTGAAAGCAAAGGTGTCCCAGTTGTTCAGTTTGATCCAGGTTTACGTTGGATTTGAGACATTGGGAGATGGAGAAGTTAAGGTCCAGACATGGATCAAAATTCAGTTCAACAAGTCATCATATCATTTATCCGGCAAAACATCCGCTTCATGATTTCTGCTCGGCAGAGGTTGCAAATCGTTCACAGTCATATTAAAAGAATATTCCAAACTGAAAGCAAGTACCGCATGTATTGATTTCATTTGAGTTTACTGAGTGATACAGACCGTTTCAAGTGCACCAGCACAATGGGTGGGACTTTCCAGATCTCCAGTTTCTTGGTGGAGTCTCTGTGGGCCTTGCAGTGTCTGCAGAACACCTTGTTGTTGTCGGTGAGTTTCTCCTCCTTGGAGAAGAGCCGCAGACAATCCTGCCAACAAGCAACAGCAACGGTTTCAGTATGACAAAGAAAAAAAAAAAAGTGGCTATATGGATTAAAGGTCCAGTGTGTAAAGCTTAGTTAAAATTATTTTTATAATAGAATAATAAGTTTGAGTGTGGATTTTCTAATTGTTCAGCTTCTTAAATCTGATTTTTTTCTGGTTTATTTGCTTCATATAACAAAAAACAAACCAAATCAATTTGGTTTGTGGACAAAACATTTGAGAACATTATCATTTACGGGTTTGGTAAACACTGATTAAAGTTTGTTTTCTGAGCATTTTCTGACATTTTCAGACCAAAGAAGTGACTATTTAGAAAATAACTGACGGATTAAATCGATTATGAAAATAATCGTTAGTTGGAGGCCTAATTTTATTACCCCAGAATGTTGATATCAGAAGCTGGGTCAGGTTTGGAATAACAAGTTTTTACAAAAGCGCACAACACATAAACTAAATATCTTTTGAGTTTTTATGTTAATCAAAGGCTACATAATATGTTCTCCAACACAATTGGAATGCAAGAGCGAAGAGTGGGCCTTTAAACTAAACTGTAATACTGTAAGAAAATAAGACAACTGTATGCATATGCTCACATGAATACATTTGCAAATGCGAGGATTTAACGTCCGACAACTGACCTGCAGGGAGCACTTGTTAGTGGAGGCCAGAGGCAGCGACAGGTACATGAAGGTCTCAAATGTGCGTGACTTGCGATGACAGGTCAGACATTGCACGGTGGACTTGAACTGACCCTGGAACAGCGCGACAATGATGGACTCGTTCAGCAGCTTGTGTTTGCTCCAGGCCAGCTCGGCTGCCATCGGATCGTCCAGGTGGTCGTTCTCCTCCTCCTTGTACCGCTTCCTGTTGTCCGCCTGATGCCAGACACGGCAAAAAAAAAAAAAAGACATCTGTAACAACTGTACTAAAAAAAATAAAATCTATCATATTTGGAAATTTTGCAGAGAAAAAAAACTAGATCCTTGCATTTTAAATCCCTATGTTTTTCGACTACATTAACATGCAGTCCAGCCAGTTTACTCTCAGCATAATGAACAGGAAGATACGCTTACTAATAAATACCTCGTTAATTAGTCTGAGGGAATTAGAACTCATAGAGGACAAAGTGAACGAGGACAGAGCAGGAACAGTCTGATGGCAGACGCGTCTGAACACCACACAGAAGGAACGGAATGAGATGGAAAGTGTGTCATGAAGAATGAAACGTCATCATATTTTAAAAGACTGAATAGTCTTGTTTATTAAAAATGGGATGGATGTATAACTTCAGCTCAACCCCAGGTGGCGACAGTGATCAAAGTATGTCCATGCTGCTTGTTCTTCAGAGAACCGTATTAAACTTTTGAGCAAGTTTAAAAAAACAAGGGCATCATTTTTTTTTCCTAACCATATTACAACGCCTTCCCCCCTCATTCAAAAGCACATGAAGCCAGTAAGAATCAGTCAGAACAGGCAATGAGGCATGTTTTGTGGTCCACATGCACAGAGGTTCTGACGGAGCATCAGAGCACACAGATGCAGACACACACCACACTCACACTGCTGCAGGAGGACCAAGGACACACACAGCTACTTACTTACTCTCTAATTTGCCATCAAAATGTAACCCAGTGAAAAACAAAACAGAAAGAAGGAAAATGATAAAAAAAAAAACTATATTTATTGTTACAAGGCAAAGATACAATAACATACAGGGGAATTAGAAGCCAAAGTACTTACTACTTCCATCACTACTCAGTATCTAATACAGAGTTAGCATAGCTGGATGTGCTATGAATACTTGAACACAACCATTTATGAAACAAGCGTGTGCACACTTACCTTGTTAAGATCCTCGTGAAGCCCGTCCATGAGGAACAGCAGCAGCTCCTGAGAGTCTTGCTGGTCATAGCCAGAAAACTGGTCGTTGATCTTGCCTATGGTGATCTTGAAGTCCCGTGGACTGATGCACTTGTACAGACCGGCCCAGAGAGCTTTCATGATCACACCAAACTCCTCCGCCACCTCCCCTTTGTGACCAAGGATGTTGTATCTGGCAGAGACATCGACAAAGAGAGGCATACTCAACCACCAACTTTATTAGGTACACTTGTTCAAACCGCTTGTTGACCCATTTGCACGAGACCTAATAGTTACTGGAAAAGAATGTCTTACTACAAAAACACATTTCAACATTTAACACATTTAACACATTCATCATCTGCATTTATCCAAACTGAGCTCTGCCTATGGTAACCTTTGACCTCATCCAAACATTCCTGCCACCACGCTTGGTGACGTAAATATCTAATCAGTCAATCACATGGCAGAAGACTACATGCATTCTGGCATGTAGACATAGTGAAGCTGAAGAGATGGAGCTGCTGAAGTTCAAACTGAGCGTCAGAATAAGGAAGAAATTAGATTTTAGTTCACTATGACTGTATGAATGCATGTTGTTAGCTGCTTCTGTTACCTCAACATGCTGTGAACCCTGCATTTACACTTTAGAACATTCAAATAATTGAGGAATTCCACCATTGAATATTGAAATTGAATTTTTACTCGAAATGCTCATCCCTAAGAATTAGCAAACGGCAAGGGCTACACTTCCATTTTTCTATTTTTATTTTAGAACCTGTTCATATCTTAAAGTTCTCATTCTTGCAACAGAACAGTTAATGTTTTTATGGTGGCACGTGGTAATGCCCCATTACATTATACAGAGAATATTGAACTGAACGCTGACTCAAAACAACGTATCTAATGAAATCACAATTGAAATATCCGTCAGAACTTACTTACTCCTAAATTGTATTAAGTAAGTATCCAGCAAGTGACAGTATATGCATGAAAATACCTTGATGTAAGAGGAGAATGATAGAGAGGAAACAGTAACACAAACACAAACAACTGCCGGTTACAAATTAATTATGAAGAGGACATCTCTAAACACACATAACTGGAGACAGATGGGCTACAGCAACAGAAGATCACATCGGACGCCACTTCTGCCTCTTTATTTAGGTGTCACATGTACCTAATAAAGTGGCTGGTGAGTACATGTGCTAGATTTACCAAATCCATGCAAAGCACTGACCTGTTAATATCATCCATGTAGAAGTTTTTGTTGAAGTAATCAGCCATGGCTGGAGTGTTACACAGGCACTGCAAGATGGAGTTCATGTAGCACGTGTTTCCAAGGTTACGAAGGCCAGTCAGTGATGTGCCCAGACCTCCAAAGGTAGGATTTAGGCTGCGGAGTTTAGCAGCCGACGGCCGCACAATCTCCACTTTGGAGTGGACTTTAGCATTGGCAGGTCTAGAGGACACAGGAGCACAATGATATTAAACCAGACTAGTATATGCTGAGGAAAGAGAAAAGCAAATGCAACGAGTCTAAGGTTGAGTTCAGACAGCAGGAAAATCCTTACTTGTCCTCACTGTCCACACTGTTAACTACAAGTGATCAATTTGATTTCCACACATTATAAAACCTATGTATGTTGAATGCTTTGGTAACAACACAGGCAAAGGAGTGTAAGCCTGATTTGCATTAGTAGAACTCTGATTTGAATACCATTTTAATAGTTTTTTTTTTCCTTACTTAGTCTCTCTGTTGATGGTGGGTATGACAGCAGCAGCGGCTGGGGCGGTGGCCTTCTTCTGGGCCTCCTCTCTCAGGTCCTGGCTGATGTCGGGGGAGGAGTAGGAGCGTTTCAGCTTAGACTGTTCCCGCTCTTGTTCACATTTGGTATCTGGCTCAGCTGGTCGGGACGGTTTCTGTTTAACCGTTGGCGGAGTAGAGGGTGGCGTCTGTGGAACAGTGACCTCGGGAGGGTACAGGTGGACGCGGTTGGTTGGAGAATGGTAGTATCGGTAGGTCCCCGTCACTGTGTCAAGGAACTATTAAAAAAAGTAAGGCAAGAAATGCATCAGTGGGCAAAAACGTACTGTCAGAAATAAGAGAGGAATCTCCATCTTCAGGGACTCTTGAATAACTCAACTAAGGTGTAAACATCTGATACCTTCATCCAACCGTCTGGAAGACCCGGTATACTCCGACCCATTTCCTCACTCCTTGCTCTGGTCAGGGGCTCCCGCTGTGGAGATGGGGGATATCATTTTAGGGGGGAGTTACATTTACAGCATCTTCGTTATTCTATATGTGGAGTGAAGCTGTGGGAATGATTGTGTACAGAGCTAAAGCAATGTCTAAGCATGACATAGCTCAAAAATATGGTATGTGGATGAAGAAGGGCTTTGACAAGGTTTGGTCGCAGATTATCTATTTACATGACTCCCCACACTGACACGGGTTAAACAGGTCTTTGTCTTGAGGTGATTTAAAAGGATTTCGCGAGGTTAACCACAAGACAAATTTAAAGAACCAAAGGATTTCACATGATGTTTGTTGAGTGATGGCATAATCTGTATCTGTAAGCAGCTTGAAGGGTTGCTTGAGGGTTGAAGAGGTTTTGACAGAAACCAAGACTCACCTTAATTTCACTAACAATGTGGTTAGGTGCAGGTGAATCCAGAGACATACTCTTGGAGGGTGTGTCAGAGTTCTGATCTTTTCCCCTCCTCTCCTTCTCATCCCACACCCTGTTCTCTTTGTGTTCTTCTTCATCTTCTGCCTTCTGCCTTTCCAGCCTCTTCTTGTCTTGATGTTTCACATCCTCCTCTTCATTCTTTCTCTTCTCAACTTCTTCCCTTTCAAGCTTTTCTTTCAGTTCCCTCTCCTCCTCCAAACGACGCGCCTGCATGCGTCTTTCTTGCTCTTGCTTTGCCTTCTCCATCACTGCCGCTGCCTCAGAGTGTATCCTACTTTGTTCTTCTTTAGACAAAGAGGCGTTTGGTGGCAGGGATGGTTTGACTGAGCGGTCAGGGGCAGCTGGACCATTCTGGATAAAGTCCTTTGCTGAACCGTTCTGATTTGGCTTTGGCTCATCGGACACCCACATAGCAGGTTTCTTAGCACGGTCGAACTTGTAGAGAGGAACAAGAGGGTAAAACATGAAATAAGTGATTTTCACCCACACTTGAAGATGATAAGTACACAACATATTTAACAGATATCAATACCTGTGGAAGGGCCTTGGTGGTTGCAGGTGACTGGCTGGATGAGCCAGCTGCTGCATCCTTTTTACCAAGGTCTGCACCAGAATTTGTGGGCAATGTTACTGGCGAATCAACAGTGTCTGACAGACTGTCAGTAACCATGGAACTCTTAGATGTGGGAGGGTCTGCTGGTGTCATCCCATTGACCAGCACAGGAAGCGAGGCTTCCTGAGGCTTAGATGTGACATCGGGGTCTGGTTGAGGTGGAGGCGGAGGCTTTAGCTCCTCCAGGGACGGGTAACTAAAGTTCACTGTTTAATTAAAAAAAAAATAGAAATAAATCAAAGGAAATATAATAATAATAAAAATTAGGAATATTTAATCTAAAAGGTATTTAAGGCAAACAAGTATCTGTCAAAGTCCATGTCCTACAGAAATATGCCAGTAAATGCAGATAACAGAGCTCACCTAGACAGCATGAGTGCAATCTAATCTAAAAACCCAGTAAATCCCTTTGCCTGTTAATTAATTACCTTTAATTATCAGGCAAACGTATTACATTTCTATAATAAAGATTTCTTAAATGAAGCTGTGCTCCCGCTGCTGAGCAGGAACTACTAACAACAGATGGGCACACAGGTGGGATTAGAGACACTCACACTGAGGGAGAGTGTTGATCATGTTTTGTCTTGGAGGCCGGACTTTAGCGTTGGTTGTGTACATGGGGTAAAACAACAGCCAGTTCTCGTAGCCTCCCTCCAGCACCAGTGGCTCACTACGCAGAATGGTCATGCTGTCCCACTGAGAATTGTGCAAACAAATAATTTTACTTCACAAAGACAGTATGGAACTTTTTGCAGTGATATTGTATGTATGGAGGCCTTGTGCATAGGCCGTGCATTACATGCAGACGTACACAGAACTCTGTCAAGTCAAGTAAAAACTGCATTTTCTTGCTGATGCATTGTGGCGCTGCAAGGGAGAGGTGTACACAGCGACAAGGGGTGACTAAAAATCATATACCATATGAATGAATGACCATACACCTTAAAATAAACAATAACATGTAAACTGCAGCAGCCTGAAAGGACAAACTGATACTGATACACTAGGGAAAGGTAAAGGAGAGTCTGGGCCTTGAGAGTCACACATAAAAGAGACTGCACCAACACCAACCCACAGGATGTTACCTTGTAGAGTGCATCTTTGAGGCTCTGCAAGGTGGTGCCAAGTCTAAGGTCAGAGACAGAGCTGAACCAGTCCAGCAAGACTATGTAATCCACGTATCCCCGCTGCCTCCAGTGCCCTTTGGACACCTCTGGTAGCTTAGTCTCTATCTGATTCACAGTGATTCTGAAAAGTGATGAGGAAAAACGAGAAGAAAGGAAAAGAGATCATATATACTGATTTATACTGTATCAGACCAGATTGGAAATGGCAAGTTCAATATCGGATTAAACATTCAGACATGAAGTCTTTACTCACCCTGGACTAATGGCCTCTTCAGGCACACTGATGCAGCTCTGGGCTGGGACCTGAATGTGGGACTCCTCAAAGTCGCTATGGCTACGAGCATCTATAACAATCGTTGTTATCGTCTGGTCCTTCATCATGAGGAAAAGTTTCTCAGCTGTGATCCCGCCTGCTGGTACAGCAACTATAAATAAATAAAATCAACAAACAACAATTTTCACCTCCACTTTTGGGAATGAGGAAAGTTCTCTTATACTTGTTTGTTTGTTTTTCAGCTTACCCTTTGAGGCAACAGTCTTCTGTTGATTCTGTTCTCCTTTTACCTGACGTGCAGACACAGAAACACAGAGATGCTGAAATAATAATCTTTTAAATACGACAATATTAATATCCTCAGTTCATTTTTCATTTATTTCTTTTTGATACAAATAAACAAATACAAATGCTCATATTGTGTAGTTTGAAGATATATTTTAGTGTTTGTTTTCTTTGTTTCAAAAGGCACACAAATCAATGAACGCACTTCTAATCCATCTTCAATTAGGGGTCAGTTATTTTCTGGGAAAAATTGCACGATTTCTACCTTTTTGCTCTCCATTTTGTTTGCTGCTGATGCTTTCGCAGAGTCTCGACCACCATCTTTCTCCTTCGTTTCCTCTCGTCTTTTCTTTTCCTCTCGTCTCTCTTTCTCTTCAAGTCTTTTTCGAACTTCAACCTCCTCATATCTGTATAGACGTATCAGGATTAGATTTGTAAAGCCCAATTCTGATCTCTGCAACGCATGTATTTAAAAGGCTTTGTAAATCAAAACCAGCCAAAGCCACTGACCTGAGTTTTAGACTTTCAGAAAGCTTCTCGGCTTCTTCAACAGATTTCTTGACGCTGGATGGCCCAAGCACTGTCATGTAATAATCCTTAGTGCATTGGAATAAACAATTTCATTAGTGTTAGATAAGTTATACTAATCAACAAGTGTTTACATGAGAAACACTGAAGTGTATCAATAACACTACTCATAAAGAAGCTATAATTATAAGCTTTACCAGTTGGTCCTTGAAGTCTGGTCTTTTCTTGATGATGTTATACACTGTTAAAAACTTCATGTACAGCACATAAGCTCTCTCCTCGTCTCTGTCCAGACGGGACTCCTCTGCCGCCTTGTAGATTTTGCAGGCACTCTGAACATAACTGCAACAAAGAAAAACCTTAATTGGATTCCTTCGTTCTGGACTCAAATTTGACAGGGTTGCATGAAAATATGGGTCCAGCAATTCTACAGGTGTTGGCATTCACATATGACAACAGCAAAGGAGAATGTCTGCGATAAGACATGTTCACAACAGCAGGAAAATGTCCAGAGCATCCAGACGAGTTGTGGTACCTGCTTTGAGTATATAGAGGGCAGAACACTCACATGTGTTCTCACGTCAGCTTACTCAAAAAATGTCATTTTAAAATTGTCTAAAAGCATATTTAAAGCTGCAGAGCCCACTTTTAAATACAAACAAATGTCACCAACATTCAAACCATTGTCAAATTAGGTCACACAATGCTGATTATGTCTACCAGCTCCACATGAGTGTCTATGTTTCTCGTGCTGTATTGTGACATTTCCACAACGCACACATAAAGTGATTCGGAAGCAACAGCAACACTGTGAGAGCAGAGTGAGACAGTCATAAACAGGTATGACTGTAAAACTGGCGTGTTTCCACCAAGTGGAACATATTTTTCCATTAGTTTCCATTATGAACAGTACCAAAATAACTGGCCTCAACTGTTCCATTTTTATGTGCCCTTCCCTTGGGGTACCAGAGTAATGGTACAGTACGGTACAGGTGGAGCTAGACCTACAATAGTCAGCTGAACGGGCAACACAAAAGCGTCAGTCCCTTGCGACCGGTGTTTCTACAGCGCCTGCAGTCTATTCTCAAACAAAGCTTGACGTCTTTTTGAGAAAAACAGCCAGTATGTGCACAGTATGTGCTTGACAGTGCCTGCTTTCAAATGGAGGATGCGGCATACAAATAATGTCATATCATTTTTTGTTCACATAGACCAAACAAAACATAACCAAAGGTCACGCACAATAACTTTAATGACAGTTTACAGACTAAACTAGAGACGGCTCCTCTGCCAAAGGCTGCTCAGACTCTACAGCGTCAACACACTCACAAACTTCAATCCCATTAACATGGCCAATTGTTACAGGAACCACCACATCACCACCAAAATCAAATAATGTCTTACTTGGGCCTTTAATTATGCTGCTCAAAAACACAATTGTGAATGTAATAAAAAGTAACTATTTGAAAAACAACTGATAGTGAAACTGCCAAACTTTTTGGATTCCAGCTCCTCTAATGTGGCAATAACTGCAATAAACTGAGGATCTTTTAGGTTTTGACCTGTTGTCAGGTCAAAATGTACAAAAGAGATAGTGGGGGCAATATTTCATGATGTTTTAACATTAACACATTTCAAGGTTCAGCAATAAACATGAACGTTACCTTCTAGTGCTCGTCTTTTCTGGCTTGATTTCAGCCTTTTTGTTCAGCTCTCCCAGAGATGTGGACAGATAGAGGTCTTTGACCCCGGTGGACACTGCAGGCATCTTGGCAGGTGTGTTCAGTCACAGGCAGACAACCAGTCAGTGGTGCACACAAGCTTTGCACATCTCGAGAAAAATATCTGTTGACAGCAAAATAATGTAAACAAATGTGCGCTATAGACCGCAAACAAATTGTCCTTATCCCTATCTAATTTCAATTGGACTACCTGGTTGGATTATACGGTTTCATTCAAATATTTTACTCCTTAACCTCTATCTAAGAAGGTTTGTGGACAAAAAAAAATTTCAACAACATTTTCTGATATTTTACAGCCCAAACAAGTTTCACAAGATTAATTGAATCAACAGATTAAATGATTAGAAAAAATAATATTAAACTGCAGCCCTAACCCCAGGTATCACCTTTTGTATGCTTTGTTTACCCAATAAAGTGGCCAGTGAGTGTATTTTATATTACCAGATTTATATGGCATTCTCAGATCTACATTTATATTTTATTTTCCAAATATAATATTGCTATAATTTGTTAGTACACGTTTGGACATCCTGAAAGTGGTGCCAGACAGGGCTACAACTGTTTATCGATTATTTATCCATCGGTCAACCTATTACAAAACATTAGCATCGTGCATGATTGCAACATTCTGGATGCCAACAGCCATTTATCACCACCACTAAATAACAAACAGCATTTAACGTGACTTTCCCTTTTTACTTTCGATATTATGATAGAGTGTCTGTATACACTTAACGTTACCAGTCATGCAGCAATTACAATAAGCAGAATTATTACACGCGGAGATGAAAACAGGTCAAATTAAATGCTCTCAATGTTATCAGTGCAACAGCCAGAAATAGTTAGCTTGTGATTGTAGTTAGCCGGCGCTGGATATTTAAACCAGAATTCCGTTTAACACATTAACATTATTATCTGGCTTGCACGAGTCCTGAGTGTAAATATTCTGGTCAGATAACGGGCGACTAAAAAGCCAGACGACGGCGTTATTATGGTACAAAGTGTACTAACTTAGCGTCGTAGCTACCTAGCTAGGGTAGTTAGCATGCTAGGCTCTCAGCTCACGCAGTTACATGTCATTTTAGCTCCTGAAGGCTATTTCACTGCAGAGCCGTTAGACAAGGTTATAATCGCGTTAATCAAGAGCGATATGCTCCAGAAATGATTTAGATTCGTGTGTGTACCGAAGAATAAAGTTGTTATATGACGACGTCAGTTAAATCAAAATACCTCTAACAGCTCCGTTGCTTACACTTAGCCACTTTTTTTTGACAGCTTGTTCCTTGTTTCTCTCTCTGTCTCCGCCTCCCCCGTCTCCTTTTTCTTCTTTTATGACTTTTGACTGCAGCTCGCATCTCTATTGTGTCAGCACTGCCACCTGCCGGACTACATTTTAGTCTCCCTGTTTTAAACTGCACACACCAGTGCTGATGGTCCTCAGACTGAACTGTGAACATGTTCCGGAACATGCACTCACTGTCCACTTTATTAGGTACACCCTTTCAACTGCTTGTGCATGTAAGAATCTAAAGGGCCTTGCTCAAGGGCACCTCAGTTTTGGTAATGAGAGTAACTAACTATTCTTACCCTGTCAACACCCAGATTGGCAGTGGAAAGTGATGTGAATTTTAAGAGAGATGATGACAAGAACGACACCGTCACCATTTCTGAACTCAAGCTTAGTTCCTGTCTTTTTCACCTTGATTCACAGACAGCCGACTCATTTGTGCGTCATTTTCGCTTCCATTTACGTCAATCAAAGTGGCCAAAAGCTCTTTTTATTTCCAAGGTTTTCTTTGTGATCTAACGTCGATATTTTTCAGCGTATTGAAATAAAAGCAAACAGAACAGTGGGGCACTTTGACTTTGATGTCACAGTGCAGTGTCTATACGCATCAACTGCACAATTATGATTGAATCTCCTGCTTTCATCCTCCTGACATAAAGGCTCAGAGGGAGCACAATAGACAAGGGGCTGCGTTGAGGGAAAGGATGAGAATTGAGGAGGTGAGAGGATGAGGATGATGGAGAAGATCTAACTGTGACGAAGAAACTCAAGAGACGAGAGTTGGGTGGAGAACTATGGGCTGAGTTGAAGAACGCGCTATGATGAGATCTGTGATAAAGAACTTTTTATTCATCATTTATTCATAGTTTCTTTAACTTACTCTTTGAGCACATTTGCGAGGCCCCGAGGAGGAGGATCTGACCAAGTTTAAGGACGATCCGATGAATTATGATGAATTTTGAAGAATTATAGTAAAACATTCAAAATAAAATAACATTTTGTGTTCCCACTATAGCATCTGGATGCATCCGTTCAGATGGCCTCACTTTCCGTTGATGTGTTTGAGGGTTACTGTGGCAACCGTGCTAGTATGTTTGCAGGAATAGAATAGTGAAGACCCTCAGCTTAACGCTTCACAGGACATACAATATATACGATTTCACGGTTTCCTTTAAACTGTGTGGAGTTTGTCACGACAGACGCAGACTCTGTAATTCAACCGTAAACTGAATTATGATCAGTTGACGTGTTTGAAATTAAAAAACCTGGACATTTTGTTGAAGCAGGTGTCAGCTACATTTGGTAGTTTAAAACAAAACAAACTATAAAAGCGAGTACTGCATGTTAAATACTTGATTTACATTTTTTTTATCTTGCTTCCATTGACATAGCAGTTACAATTTTACATGACATTTTAATAAAACATTAAAATGTCTCGTCAGCGTTAAAGGAAGCTATCTCAAACATAATAAAAGTTGGCTTATTATGTTTGAGATATCTTCCTTTAACGCTGACGAGTCATAATCCCTGTTTGAGATCACTTCAATAATAACCAGTAAGATGTAAATCGTGGACATCTTTGGGACATTTTTGTCACAGACCTGCTGTTGACTGGGTGTCTTTTCAGAATGAGAGTCAGAAAAACGTTATTGTCTGTCGTAACAGAAAATCTTCTTTGACGTTGACGTCAATAAGTAGTGAGTGCATGTGGTGAATAAATGTACGAAATGGGTTTTTCGCTGCACAAAATGCACCAGGAAGAATGATTAAAAAACAGGATTTGAAAGTTTGACAAATGACCTCTGTGTGCTGCGTTGATAAATAATGCAAATACCTTGTCTACCATTTAGCTTCCTGTAAAATAACATGTACATTTACAGCTTTAATATTGATGAATATATGCGTTTCAAAAGCCTCAGATAAACATCCGGTTGTGCTTCATCAGTCATCTTGCTGACTCAAGAGAATGAATTGCTCGCCTCTCATCACTGTCTCCATGGTCTATACCACTGATGTTTGCTTTTAAGTGTTTGAATCACGGTAAGACTTTCTCAGTGCATTCATTGGCTTCCCCCAGAGAACCAGATGTAAACACACGTCAAACACAATGAACAGTGAAGGGTCTGGTGTGAACAGACCAGGTGCTGCTCCAGCTTTTGTCCCATGTTAAAAAGGCTGTGATAAAAATGTGTTTGCCCTCATCAACATATTACCTTTTGCTGTTTGTTCCGATCCTGATGACTTTCTATTTGTTCATAACCAGTGTCAGTTTGTCCTAAAGCGTTATCTTCTGTTTCATATCCAGGAAGGATATCTGAGTCACGCCTCATTGGCAGAGAGAACGCACAAGTCTCGAGTAAAAAGTGGCTTTTTAACATCAATTATGAAAAATTACGAATCACAAATCGATAAAGACAAAATGTCAATGGCTAATGAAATTTTATTTCTAAATTGTTTTTAAAATTTGGGATAGCAGAGGGTTCCAAAAGTGAAATTAAATATCAATGAGAATTAAAAGTTAACCTATGTTTACCTTTAGCAACCCTTTTCACGATTTAATTCTGCTGGAATCTAAAACTAATTTTAGTTCAGGGATGGCAGATATAGGTTTAAACCACTCAGTGACCTTCTTAACATGGAAGAATAGCTCTGGTGGTTGAGATATTCACAGGTTTTAGAACAGATGTGTCCCTCCACCTCATTTTATGTGGCCTGCAAGTGATTAATTGGTCTTAAAATCTGTGTTAAAATAGGTCTATGCTGCTTAAAGGCGTGCGTTGACCATTAACTACATTTCCCACAATGCATGGCGATTGAGTAACCCGCAGATCACATTGTATCATTGTATATGCATCATGCAACGAGTGAAATTGAATAAGTAATAGGTAAATAGATATTTAACAATATGTTACGGAGTAGTTACCTTCATTTTAAATTATATTTGGTTCCATTTAGTTCCATTTATTCTGTATGACAGTTACATCTGGACCTTTGACATCAGGGCTGTGGAATAGCATCATGTTAGTGTTAGACAAAGCTCCACACCCACCACCTTTAAGTTAGGCTTTAAGAAATGGTTGAAAGCAAACCCATTGATTCTTGTCTCTGTGTTTATTTTCATCTTATTTGTATGTTGTTGTTGTTGTTGTTTTTTTCCTTTTCTCATTACTCAATTGTATGACTCTGTATCACTGTGATGTGTGTTTGGGTCATTGTCCCAAATCATTAAATGTTGTCTTTTAAATTGTTTTATAACATCAACTCCTAACTCAATAGTTACAGAACATGATACTCAATCGTTTCTGTTCAACTATAGCTAAAACCAGAAAACAGATCCTTTGCTACTCAAATAAATTCACAACAACGTAATATATCAGAAATACACGGTGAACACACCAGTTTCAGGTAAAGGAGGAAATAAGGAAGTGTTTTACGACACCATCATTTGTGTCGTAAACACAATATAAAGAGTCTCCATGATCTCAGGTCACAAGTCGGTCATGTTAAACAATTACATTTGAACATTCCTGAGTAAGACTTCCATCCCTCTTCACAAATACAACATTTCCATCACACAGATATAGCAGCATCAACAGATATTACAACACACCTGATGTGTGGGAGTTCTGGTAAGTAACTCCCAGAGCTCCCACCAAATGGAAATTTGCATCGAGACACAATTCATCTGAATTTAATCAGCATTCAGCATCAGCTCACATGTGTTAATGTGTGAAAACAGCAGAATTCTCACCGAAACGAAATGTTATTGTACCCTTAGGGCAACAAAAGTAAATAGTAGAAAGTGAATCATGTAAAATTGTAACTGATATGCCATAATCAAACATGTAAAACACTATTAAACATACAGTACTGTTTTTTTAGTCAAAATCCTGGGTGCTACGTTAAAAGTTTCTGAATTTGAGTCTGAAAAAGGTCAAAGAAGGTAAGTAAGGATACTTACCTTCTTTGACCTTTTTCAGACTCAAATCTTGAATTACTTATTTTGTTTTACTCTTTTTACCAGTTTGAACACTTTTTGTAGCTCCCAACTCATGCAGCTACATGCTATTTTAGCTACTGAAGGCTATTTCACTCCACACTCCATCCTTCTTCTAATCTGCCTCTTTTTGTCAATCTTTATCCGTGTTATCATGAAGTTAAATACCTTGATTCTGCCTCTGTGTATCAAAAGTGCACTATTAATAAAACAATTGAAAATGTTAAAGCTGCCATATGTAAGAATGTGGCCAAAAACGGTGACTACACTCAGATTCAAAATACAGAGGTCTTTTAGGTTTTGTTCTCTCCGCCATTGTAGCTCAGACGTAACTGGCAACCCGTGGTTGCTCGGCAGCTGAGACTCTCCTGACTGCAATGATTGGTAGACGGCGGTAGGTGGCGCCACATGCCACAACACGATTTCAAAACATAAACATGATTTGCAGTCTGCAAAATATTTTTTTTAATGCAAATATTTTGTCTGTACTGTTGTTGTTGGTGAGTTCAGTTTGTTATATGAACATTATTCCTGAGTCTCTGTGACATATTATATTATATATTATTATATTATATTAGATTTTATGGCCAGTTGCTTTAGATTTATTACATAATGCACCTTTAAGCTTTTACAACTTCATACACCTTTTACTTACTGACTTACTTCATAACAAAACATGTGAGTCAACCAAAAACCCACTTTAATTTCACTCACATATCATTTCAAAAGGTTGTTACCACTGTATACACATTTTGTAAAACAGGTTTTTGTGATGAACATGCTATGGGCACTTCTTCATTTGCTGAAATGCGTCATCCATTCCTGGGGCGTGTTATTCACAATGGGGTCTATAAAGGCCTGTGATCTCTGCTACTGAGTACACAAAGCATTACTGCAGCCGCAAGCGCCCTCGAAGAGCTCTCATCTGTCAAAAAAATATATATAATAATAATAATAATAATAATAATAATAATAATGCAGGCCGAGGAATACAATCGCAGAGGTAATTATGATTTTTCCAATTGGCACTATTTGTCCTTGTTAATGTTGAATTTCACTGCAAATCATTAACGTGGGGAATATGTTGCATTTGGAATGTTCTGCTCAGGTAAAGAACTGCTGGACTACATCACACAGTACCTGAGCTCCATCAGAGAGAGGAGAGTGATCCCTGATGTGAAGCCAGGCTACATGAAGGAGCTTCTGCCCGACGCTGCGCCTGCAGAGCCCGAGGACTGGGAGAGTATCTTCAGTGACATTGAGAAAATCATAATGCCAGGAGTAAGTTCACCTTCATTATCAGCCATTTGAAATAAATAAAACAAGGTGAGGAAAAAGCAAATATTATGTACTTATATATATGTATAATATACTCATCTTTCCCCCCCAGGTGGTTCACTGGCAGAGCCCGTATATGCACGCTTACTTCCCCTGTCTAACTTCATGGCCCTCCATGCTCGGTGACATGCTGGCTAATGCCATCAACTGTGTCGGATTCACATGGGTAAGGACACATCGTCATCATCAACATCATCATCATTTATTTAAGACAGTGCAAGCTTTGCCCTGCAAACACTGCATATAATAACAAAGAAATTATACATGAAAACCTGAAAAACGAAGTAAAATTAAATGAAGTTTCAAGTTTCTCAAAATATACAAAATACAAAACAGGAGCCTCAACTAAATCTGACAGGCAAGTTTCACATTTTTAAAGCCAAGAGGAAAAGGAACTTGGGCTTGTAACAAGAGGGTTGCTGGTTCAAATCCCAGGGGCGGGCCAAGAACAGGGTGCCCCTGAGTAAGGCACCAAATCCTTATATCCTCCAAAAAATTTGACTGTTCTACTGACTGCAATGATTGGTAGACGGCGGTTGCCACAACATGATTTCACAACATAAAGATGATTTTGCGGCCTGCAAAAGATTTTTTTAATGCAAATATTTTGGTTGTATTGTTGTAGTTGGTGAGTTCAGTATGTTATATGAACAGTTGCTTTAGATGCACCTTTAATAATGAAATGAAATGTTGCTTTTGCACAGGCTTCCAGTCCTGCCTGCACAGAATTGGAAATACATGTGATGGACTGGTTGTGTAAAGCGCTCGGGCTTCCCCACTTTTACCTGCATCACCATCCGGACAGCATAGGTGGCGGCATACTGCAGGTTTGTGACGCACAGAACACAACACCTTTAGAGTATAATCCCTTTCATGGAGCTTGTAATCTCACTACAGTCCAGTTTCTACAATGCAGAATCAAGCACTGATATCCCCCAGGTGCATGCACACCAATAACTGGCAGATCAAAAAAAATATATAGATAATAATAGTTGATTTTTGGACCATGACAGGCCATAATTAAACATCTCAAAGCTATAGATTCTCCAACACACTTGGAAGGACAGGGTGAGGTGAGGGATATTCAGCACGCAATACCTTTTGTGAGTTAATGATCTTAACAGTGTTTGCCGTCTCTCCTGTCAGACCACAGTCAGTGAGAGTACACTTGTTGCTCTACTGGCGGCCAGGAAAGACAAAATCTCTCAGCTGCGAGCTGAGCTGGACCAGGACATGGACGACTCCATCTTCAATGCCAGGCTGGTGGCCTACGCCTCAGATCAGGTCAGTCATACGACTTCTGGTTTAAAAAAAAAAAAAAAAAAAAATGTGACTAACTAACTGATTTGAGTATAGTTTGATGAAAATGGCTGCGTTTCTCCAGGCTCACTCTTCAGTGGAGAAGGCCGGACTGATCTCGCTGATGAAGATCAGGTTCCTGCCCACTGATGATCACCTGTCTCTGAGAGGAGACACTTTAAAACGAGCCATACAAGAGGACAGGAGGATGGGACTGGTGCCGTTCATGGTGCGTCTTAACACTGAACACTGGATTTCACACACTCAAGATATACATTTCACAATGAATGACGACGTGATATAATATATTTTTGTTTTAAAAGTGACTTATGCAAGGAAAATACAGATAAATCATAGTCATAATGACATTAATGTGACATTAATGGCAAATAACAGTCAAATGGAGAAATAAGGCAAGAAAATACTGAAATTCACAGTAATAAACAATGTGATATTACTGTCAAGTTACATAAAAATTATATATATGTGTGTATATGTATGTATACATATATATATATATATATATATATTGTATGACAATACCAAGACGTTGCAAGAATGCAAGAAATGACTGATTAATCAAAGTAATACTGATACTGTCTGTGTGACATAACTACTGGGAAACTACATAATAATAATAATTATACAGTAAACATAAAGGAGAAAAACTGATAAATCACAGTAATATGCATTGTATGACAATACTAGGAAGTTATACTATGTATGCATTCATTTAAAAAAAAAAGAAATGACTAACTGACATAACTGGTGAAGTTACAGTATAATAGAGCATTTATTTATTTATTTAGGCAAACACTAATAAATCATGGTAATATAGTGTATAACATTACTGAGAAGTTACAGTCATTGCTGTATTTGTGTACCTCTGCATGAATATCTAACAGTAAACAACACTTTCTTCAATCGTCTTCAAGACAAAGCTCCACAAAGTGTTTATTAGAAAGAGCTTTTTTTTTAAATGTCCTCATGTTTGTCTCCTGTTCAGCTGTGTGCAACGTTGGGAACGACAGGAGTTTGTGCCTTTGACAAGTTGTCAGAACTGGGACCAGTGTGTACGTCTTTAACGCCATTTAAATTTAATCAAACATTGTGTTGTTACTCTTATGTTGAACGTGTTTGTTTGTTTTCACAGGTAGTGAAGAAGGACTGTGGCTTCACGTTGACGCCGCTTACGCCGGCTCAGCCTATTTGTGTCCTGAGCTGCGTTGGTCACTGGACGGCATCGACTACGCTCACTCTTTTGTCTTTAACCCTTCCAAGTGGATGCTGGTCCATTTTGACTGCACGGCTCTCTGGTAATGTATGAAATACTGTGTAAATGCTTCTGATGTGTAAAAGTACACAGACAAGTATTTACATGAATTCACAGACCTTAGCTGTGACAATTCTCCATATAAACATGTCATTACTACAGTATAGATCTGGCTTTTACAGAATGTCTTGGAGGGATTTTTCAAGTGTAATCTAGTAATCAATGTTTATATGTGAAAACAAAATTAATACAATAGTTTTTTTTTTAGTTTTTTTTTTTAAAATATTAGTTGCATATTGCTCCACTCTAAATATCTGCCCTACTCTAACTATATGGCATAACTCTAACTCTAATATTTTACAGTATATACGGCACCAAGAAAAACATGAATTGCAACATAATGCAGTATTTACACAGGTAAATGCTGCCAAATCAGAGTGACATATGGCGTAACTGGGAAGTTACAGTAAAAATACAGTATTTTACTAGTATTTTACCCTAAATACTGCTAATTCACAGTATTATATGGCATAATTACAATTTAAAAACTGTATTTATCCAAGATAATGATGCAAACTCCTAAAAATATATGGTATAACTGTGACGTTACAGTCATAAAAATGCATTTGTACATTAAAGAATGCTGCCTAATCACAGTTATATACTACTACCAAGAAGTTACAATGATTTACGGTAAATACTGGTAAATCACAGTGACATAAGGTAAATATATGTCATATCAGTGTAATTATTACATTAATTATAGTTATATATTACATATATAACTTTATATGAAATACTTCCATTGGTACACTAACAAATGCTGTCTAATCACAGTTATATTCTGCTTAATTTGACTACTGTGACGTAACATCATAAACAGTAATACACAGTCATTCACTGTAAATGTACACACAGTGATTGACTCTGAAAAGAAAGCAGCAATGTAATGAATGTGAAAACTGAGACTATGGTCTATGTGAAAATGGTCTATGGAGACGAACATCAACTATAAATCTTTGTGTTTTCTCAGGGTTAAGGATAAATACAAGCTACAGCAAACCTTCAGTGTCGATCCCGTTTACCTCAGGCATGAAAACTCACAGGCAGCCACAGACTTTATGGTATCAACATCTACATCAAATGAAATCTTCAACTATTACAGCACATAGTTTTAGTTTGAGGGATCACATTAACGTACTTTATGCTCCGTGTTGTCCAGCACTGGCAAATCCCCCTCAGCCGTCGTTTCCGTTCACTCAAACTCTGGTTCGTCATGCGCTCCTTTGGACTGAAGAAGCTCCAGGATCACATCAGACACGTAGGGAACATTCAATTCTCCTCGTGCAAACTGTTAAAACATTACTCTGGAACTACGCGTTCTGTATGTATATTTGGGTATTTGAATAACTGCCAAATGTTTTTTTTCTTCAGGGGATTGAAATGGCAAAGCTCTTTGAGTCTCACATCAGGAGTCACCCACACTTTGAGGTTCCTGCTGAGAGACATCTTGGACTGGTGGTCTTCTGTTTAAGAGTATGTAGCACATTGTCAAACTATCTCAGAGCTAAATAGAAGAGAAAACAAAAATAGGAACACTGCTGTTGTCATGGAGACAGCCAGGTTTGCCATAACTGTGAAGTCACAGTCAAATGCAGTATTTTACTAATATTTAATCCCAAATTACCGAACCCTAAATACTGCTAAATCATAGTAATGTGTTATAAGGGTTGTTATTACACTGAATACTTTAATTAACTGACCTTACTGCAATATACTTCTCTGACTTCTTCGACGGAACACTCTGTCATGCAAGTCGTGGTACATTATTTATACTTTATGGTTTTTAACTTTTAATAACCACTTTTACTTAAAGGTGCCATATGTAAGAATGTGGCCAAAAACAGTTACTACACTCAAATTCAAAATACTGAGGTCTTTTAGGTTTCGTTCTCTCCAACATTGTAGCTCAGACGTAACTGGCAACCCGGACTCTACTGACTGCAATGATTGGTAGACGGCGGTAGGTGGCGCCACATGCCAAAACATGATTTCAAAACATAAACATGATTTGCGGTCCACAAAACTTTTTTTTTTATGCAAATATTTTGTCTGTACTGTTGTTGTTGGTGAGTTCAGTTTGTTATATGAACATTATTCCTGAGTCTCTGTGACATATTAGGAGGATTTTATCATTTATTACATAATGCACCTTTAACAGACCGTTTTCGTTTTGTTGTACTCGTGTAATGACAATAACGAGATTTCGATTGTGCAGTTTTTTTCTTTGCTTATTTGAACCATAAAAGAGGCAGAAAATGTCCTGTTAAGTGCTTTTGCTCAGTTTTCCAGAATATCTTTTAATATTTGGCCGTTATTTACAATTTAGTGCATGCTGAAATAGTGCATTAACAATTTAAAATGAAGAAAAACAAAAGGTTTTATTTAGAAAAAAACACTGTAGCAGATTCTGTGTGTTAAATTTGAAAATTGACATTTGTTTGAGTCTTTGTCTTTGAAACTTATCTACAGGCGTTTTTCCAACTCTCTCCTCTCTGGTGATAAAGACGCTGATTCGCCGGCTTCCTGCAACAGTGCGAGTGACATTAACGTAATAAGCACACTTTGGCTTTGACGTGCAACTTCTTAGCTTTCAGAAACCGTTGGCATGTCTCCGATAGCACAAACCACTGTGTAATTACGGTGTAACGCAGAGTGCGCTTGTGAAAACATGTTGTCTGCGATACGCTCGGTGTAAAATGGGCTAAATAACCCGTTATAAATCCAAAACTAAAAGACTAGAGTTTCAGAAACCTTTGCAGATGCCACTGAAAATGATCTAGTTTTTGTTGTTGTTTTAAGTTTCTGGGCCTTTAATAATCATTGTACACCGTGTTCACACCCTAGGGAGGGAATGCTTTGACCCAGGAGCTGTTGAAGAGACTGACCAGGTCGGGCACCATGTACCTCATCCCCACAGACATTCACACCAAGCGCGTCATCCGATTCGTGGTGACGTCGCAGTTCACGACCGCAGACGACGTCCTCAGGGACTGGGGCATCATCTCCGAGATGGCCGACGCTCTCCTGACCGAGACGCAGGGTTTGACGAACGCAGAGCAACTGAACTCAGGGGTGGAGGAGGCGAAAGGAGCCGGAGCAGACCAAGACTTGGACTCTGGCTCAGACGAGAAGGAGGACACTCCGTCCAGGCTGGACAAAGTTCTGATGGATCTGTGGATTGACAAAGCTTGGAATCGACCCAGGAAAACCACGCGCTCTCTTAGCTGCAGCTGTGAGCCGCTGCCTTACACTCGCGCTGGGCCGGGCTCTGACTATGACTTTGACACGAGGCCTGATCTCGATGCTGAAGGTGCTCCCCTCACACCGCCGTCGACTGAATCCAGTGCTGAATTACAGATTACAGAAATGTCTTCAGATCTTCCGGGTAAACGGGTCCTGAAAAAGTTGACAAAGTTTTACAGCGTGCCCAGTTTCTGCAACCACATGGTGCAGTGTGGTTGGCCCCAGCTGTGCTGCCCGCTGAACGGTTCACAAGCAGCTCAGAAACACTCCAGTTGTAAAAGAATTAACTGTATGTCTTCTCCTCCCATAGACCCTGCAGCTCCCTCCTCTACTCCGCCGGAAAGTGCCTCTACACCCAAGCTCCTGTGCAGTGAACATGAAAGCAGTACAGTCGGTCATTATTAAGCAGTTTGCTGCCGCGTTGCCTGTGTTGGTGCTAAAGCAGCCAGTGGAAGAGCAGTTAATGAGATGACTCGTTTGGAATCGTGTTTTTAAAAACTTTATTAAAATTTCTTTCAAACAACATTGACATTGAGTATTTTTTCATGTGTATTTTTTATTTTTATTTAAGAAATGAAGCTTAGATCCTCTGGAATAATATGTGTTTGAGCCTACACGTCATACTCCACCATTCAAAATTTTGGGGTCACAAGGAAAACATTTTTTCAATGAATATAACATGAAATGAATCATAAATACACTCTATACATTGTTAATGTGGTAAACGACTATTCTAGCTGCAAACGTCTGGTTTTTAATGTAATATGTACATAGGTGTATAGAGGCACATTTACACTGTTCTAATGGTACATTGTGTTTTCTAATCATGTTAGAAGACTATTGGATGATTTGACTATTCATTTTGCAACTCTTTTGATGAATAAAATTGTACGTTTTAATGGAAAACACCCAAAAATTGTATAGGTGACCCCAAACTTTTGAACGGTCCTGAATAGTTTTCCTGAATAATGACCATATCCTGTGCAAGAGCTGATTCATTAACACTTAACAGCAAGGATGATGGACATGTTTGTGCTGCCATCATGTTCATTGTGAAGGTGCTGCCACCCTCTGGCTATATTTCCACACTGCACCTTGGGAGATGTCAAGATGACGACCATCACATTTGTTGCCGTATAGATTCAGCAACAACGGAATGAATCGGCAAAAGTTTTCCTCACAAATATGTTGCAGGTCCAGATGATCCTGATTTTCTCCTGAGGATTGTGCAGTGATTCCTGCGTCGTTACAGTCTCAAGATTCCATCTGCGATGGAGTCGTAACGCTCCTGAGTCATGGGCACGTAGCCTTCTTTGTCGTCCAAGAAGAACAAAGGGTCCTGAATGGCGCCGGGGTTGAATCCCTCCTCTGTCAGCTTCCCCTTCATCTGCTTAAAGGTCCCAGTCACTTCCAGATCGTGCTGCCGGAAAATGAAAGCATAATAAATGACACATTAGTGAATGTTAATGTCATACATTACATATGGACACCAACAGGGACTGTAAGGACATATTCAGATACATATACTTGGGAGTACATGGAGTTCATGAATGTTGCAGCTTTAACAGCTTCCACACTTCTTGGCAGACTTTCCTCAAGTGTATTTGTGTCAGGTCAAGATGAGAAGTTGTCTTCATAGACTTCATAGTCCTTGTGTCCAAGTGTTAAAGCTCACATATATGTTAGTTATGGAGGTCTACTTACATACATTAACCTGTTTTTATGGTCAAAAACCTCCTAGTTGCTGTAAACGAGCCGATAGAAATCTGTCTTTTCTGACGCTGTTCCTCAGCCGCGATATTTCAGACTGAACTCTCACCCTCAGAAGACAGAGTGTGTTGTGATTGGCCAGCCAGCGTAGAGGCTTCCCAACTGTCTTGTGATTGGCCAATACCCGGAAGTGACATATTCAGCACACTCACTCTCAGAAGCGCAGCTCCCCCCTCTGGAACGGTGGATGCACTGCTCCTCATTATCAAAACATTGTTTTAACAGTGTTTAAAAATAGCTTCTTCACGACTCCCCGCCGCAGTCCCTTTGACGACCTTTGACCCAGAGTCAGACCCAGAGTCAGAAGACACTGTTGCTCGTGAAACACCTCCACAACGGACGTTATTCTTCTTCTGCGGTTCAATGTACGCAACCGGATGTGCCCGGACTAGTGCCCGGAGCAGGAGGATCTGCTGTTCAGTAGAACCGCTGTTTATGTAACCGGACCGGGTTTTTTCAGAGATCTCACTGAGCCCGAGATTACAATAAAACACAGCGTTCTCAGCAGTGGCTGAACTGTTTGTTTAGAACCTTCAGGGCTTCATAAACAAGGTAATGACGCAGATACACACTAAAAAACAGCGTTAATTGGAACTTCCGGTCTAGGTCCACTTTAAGATCGTCCTTCATTTGAGATAAGGGACCTAGAGCCCAAAGCCTAACTGAAACACCTGAATTCAATACTTGGCAGCATTTTTGTTTACCTGTAAGCGAATGAAGCGTGGTCTCGCGTAGCTGGGCAGGTAGTTTTTGACATGTTGTAATATGGCTTTGCCGTCAAAGTCCATGTTTTCCTTCAGCGTCACTGACGCCATTCCAATTTTCCCCTCGTGTCCTAGATGGGTCAGGGTCACAGAAGAAATGAGCACCGACGTATAAACAGCTGTGTGTCTCAATACTGTGGTTTTAAAATACAGAATAATGGAGTTCTTACCTGGCACTTTCACACCATAGACATTTGCCTCCTCAATACAGTCCACCATGAGCAAAAGATCTGCCACCTCTGTGGTTGCCACGTTTTCTCCTTTCCACCTGTGAGACATCAATACAAACCAGCATATAACACAAGTGGGTTATGCTATCAAACATTATATGACATATTTCATTTAGTTCTTACACATATACTGTATCATTTAAGAGTTAAATAGCAGCTTTACCACGGTTGCTCTTTTCAGAACATGATCAAATGTTTGGTGTAAGAGGTTTGTGTTTTTGTTATTTTACAAAGAAAATGAGACTCAGAGGAAATGATAGATATGTGGGAGGATCGTATTCAGTTATGTCTTTAAAGAGACTTATGGAAACAGTCAGGTATTCTGGGTAAAACACACAACTCCTATCAAAACTGGTGCAACAAAACAATTCCAGGTCGAGAAAGAAACACAAACAGAGTCCACACAGGAGAAGGAGAGGGTGAATCATGGGACGACGGCGCCCATTATTATTTGTTAATTTTGCATGAACACACCTGAAAGTGTCACCGATGCGATCCTGGAAGAAGACAAACCCTTCGTTGTCGATCTTGAGGAGGTCACCGCTGTTAAAGTAGAGATCTCCCTTCACAAACACGTCCCTCAGCTTCTTCTTCTCTGTCTGCTGCTTGTTCTTGGCGTAACCCGTGAAAGGTGTTCTTTCTCCGATCTTCCCCACGAGTAACCCCGTCTCTCCTGCGGGGGAAACACAACAGTGAGTGAGTGAGTGAGTGAGTGTCCAAGGTCAGGACACTGACACATTTCTTTTTGGAAGAGATGGAATGATGGGCTCACCACTGGGGACTTTAATACAAAATCCTCTGGAGTCTCTGACCGGCTCCTCTTTCTCCGTGTCGTACTTTACGAGAGCGTACGAAAATCCCATCTGTGAAACGGGAAGCAGGAGAATTTAATAAATGAATGATTCTAATCACTTTTCCTCCCAAACAGACACAATGTTTCATCATATGAGAGGGAACATCTTTCTCCAGCATAACGTAGCTTCCTACCACATAAATTATAAATATAAATAAATATATATGTGACATTTCATGACTAAATACCTGTGGAATCAACACACTAAGACATGACACTGCTTAATCCCCTAATTAGTCCTTTGTGCATTAATATTATCATTATTTTCATTTCCTTAATGTCTGAATGATTTTTAAACATCTGTTTTTAACTTGTACACTGTGTGGCTTCCATATCAGCCACCACAGGGCTATTTTTTACTACTTTTACGCAATTTTTTTTATTATTTCCTCTTGTATTGATGTGTGTGAAATAAATAGCCAGTGTCCTCATCTGCACCTTGGGTTTCAAACAAAAACAACTGAGAAATAAAGCGATAAACTCAGGAATCAACTGTTTATGATGTTATAAACACAACTTTGCCCTTAGCCGACAAGCTACGGCATACAAGAGCTTTACTATGGCGGCATGTTCACCTTGTTTCCATAAAATATCTTGTGCAAGAGATAAAAGAAACAATCTGTGACTTAAAGGACTCTGTAACAGACGTTATCTTTACACTGTGATTAAGACTGATGTCTTTATCATGCTGTAGGAGCCAGTATTGAGTTTAGTGTTTTTTTAGTTGAGGTTTAGTGTAACTAGTGATGAACCATTGACCTAATTTGAGTAAATATTCTTACAAAAAAAGGAATGTGGCTTTGTGGACCTTTGATGTTATTCAACACATTTTTCCCATCTTACTTTATGCAGAAAATTCTCTTTCCCAATGGCTCCAATTTTCCCAATGTAGTTGACAAAACCGATGTTTCCCTCAGTCGCTCCGTAGCATTCGCAGATTTTAATTTCCCCGAATCGATGCAGGAACTCGGCCCAGGTGTCGGCTCTGACCCCGTTCCCGATAGCCAGTCGTACTTTATGATCCTTGTCATTGTCTTGCTTGATGGGAAGAAAGTGATAAGAGAGTACTTTTAGTTTATTTATAACCCTGTCAACAAAAAATCAGATAATATATCATACTATACCAGGGTTTACCTGTGGTGAGTTACAGAGGTAGCGCATAATTTCTCCTATGTACTGAATGACTGTCACGTTGTGTTGTCTGCAGTCATTCCAGAAGTTAGAGGCAGAGAATTTACGTCTTAAAATAACAGTGAGGCCTGGAAAAACAGAGAGGCACAGAACTTTACATTTCACAACATCTCACTACTGTTAACTTAAAAGGACAGAGTGTCTCAAATACTGATCCTGAGGATCCACAGTCCTGCATGTTTGACAAGTTTCCCTGGTCCAACACACCTGGCTCAAATTGTCAGCTCATTAGTGAACTCTCAGGTGTGTTGGAGTAAGAAAAACTTCAGGACCTGGATTGAGAAACTGTGGTTTAGGATATATGTTATAAAGCTATGAACATCAGGACTTTGAGACACAATAAAAATCAGAGCCAAACTTTCTGTCACTAAAGTCGTCGACCTTTCCAGTGAACTTCAAATAAACTCAATTTCATCATCATCGAAATCTAGCTTGAAAAGTCAAGATTTAAAGGGGCTAAATGTAGGCTCATATATTGTGGATGGAATATTATGACGAGAATGAAATACAGGCTTCACTGATAACACCTCACATAATTGTTGTGTTTCGAATTATTACTGTGTATCTGTTGCTGATGCGCGTGGGTCTGAGCTACGTTTGTTGACCTGCTGTCGGTGATGCCTCAAGGCTCCGGTAGGTGGCGCTCTTCCTCCTCACTCAATACACACAAGTGAAAGCAGGAGGATGTGTGTCTGTGACATTCTTCATTCTTAAACATCCTGCTACTGTTCCCTTTGTTTAGGGACAATTCAATTTGCATTTGCAGGCCGCACACTATGTTTAGGTCTGGTGTTTTGGTCTGTTGTGCCATGCAGAACATTACCAAACCCTTTAAAAGCCACACTACTCTTCACGAAAACATCTCAAAAAGAGGAGGAAAACAAAACTACAAGCTAACAACTTAGCCCTAGCCAAGGTTTCCTTGCCCCCAACACACCTGATTGAAATAAATGGCCTGTTATCAGGCTTCTGCGTTTGAATCAGCTGTGTTGGAGCAGGTAAACCTCTAAAAGGGTTAGGGTTTAGGTTACATGCCGGACAATGGGTGCACTTGAGAAACCCTGGTCTAACTGGTTTATCCTCCACATGAGGACACATCTACAGTAAACTTAGAACGTCCAATTAACCTGTGTGAGGAACATGCTAACAGAAAGACGAACTGGTGTGAGCCTCTGTTGATGACATTTAGGTAGGATTGCAGTAAATACTTTAAATCAGGGGTTCTCAAAGTTTTGATACCTGAGGGTCAATTTAGGAACCCAACATTGGACTGAGGGCCGCCAAAGGAAAAAAAAAACCCAGAAAGAAATCCCATTTGTAATAATTTTAATGACCAAATTGCAGTTTCTACAGTTTAAACTTATTGGTCTGTATCCAGTAATGTCCAACTAACATTTAACAAGCTTAGTCGCTCCTGGATTAAAACTATCTACTGTAATTCATTACTTTGAGAACCAATGCAATGCTTAAAATGTTGTGCATAATTTACATATACTATGCTTTTGTATAGTTTTCTCCTAAGTTATAGGAAAGACGCATATATTACCTTCATTTATGGATCCACAAAGTCCCATTAACATGCCCGAGCTGTGGTAAAGAGGCAGGTATAGATAGATGATATCATCTGAGCGTACACCAGAAACGGCGTGCATGAAACTCGCTTGCCATAGTCTCTCGTGGTTGATTGTTGCTGCCTTGGGAAGCCCTAAAAGACAACGTTAAGCAGGTTTTTTATTGTCAGTTGAAAATAAATTTTTAAAAAATGGGAGATTGAGAGTCACGACGAGATTAACCTGTGGTTCCTGAGGTATAAATGTATAGTGCAGGACTCTTCATGGTAGCGTTGGCCCTCAGCTGAGGGGACAGAGGCTGATCTGAGGCCTGACGAATTTTATCAGAGAGACTTTCGATGCCCTTCACGTCGCAGTCCTCGCTGAAGATGAAGACGCGGACGCCCTGTTCCTGCAGAGTGGGCAACACCTCCTCTATGGCTGCTCGTAAGTCTGAGATAGACAAGGGGAAAAAAAGAGTGTGACTAGTCAACAGTTTGACCTTCTTTTGGTTTGACAGTTGCTTTAAAGCAGGGGTGTCAAACTGGCGGCCCGGGGGCCACATGCGGTCCCCCACTTAATATCATGTGATAATGAAAACATGGCCCACGACCTCACCGTCTTTTAAACACAGTGTTTTTAATATTTTAATGTAACAACAAACATGTTTTTTCTTGTCCTTGGTAGACAGTGACATAGGATTATGATTATTATTATTCTCAATCTATCGACCTTTATTTTGAAAGAACACGTGTTTGTCTTCCTACTAAGAGGAAAAACTTGTGGTTTTACTGAATTTTCACCTTTTTAATATTTTAAAGTAACAACAAACATGTTTTTTCTTGTCCTTGGTAGACAGTGACATAGGATTATGATTATTATTATTCTCAATCTATCAACCTTTATTTTGAAAGATCACATGTTTGTCTTCCTACTAAGAGGAAAAAATAGTGGTTTTACTGAATTTTCACCTTTTTAATATTTTAAAGTAACAACAACTGTGTTTTTTCTTGTCCTTGGTAGACAGCGACATAGGATTATGATTATTATTATTCTCAATCTATTGACCTTTATTTTGAAAGAACACATGTTTGTCTTCCTACTAAGAGGAAAAACTTGTGGTTTTACTGAATTTTCTCCTTTATAATATTTTAGTAACATCAAACTTATTTTTCCTTTTCTCGGTAGAAAGTGACATAGGGTTATGATTATTATTATTATTCTCAATCTATCGAGCTTTATTTTGAAAGAACATGTGTCTGTCTTCCTACTACTTAGTAGTTTTTAATGTTTGAAAGTAGCTGCAAACATGTTTTTCTTTTGCACTGAAATTGTACTTTTTTGTAATAGTAGTAGTTGTTGTTGTTGTTGTTCAGGCCTGTTCTCCTGTCTTGTAAACAGGAAGAAAACAACAACAACAGGCGAGAGGTAAACATGTATGTAATTACCTGCAGCAGCCACCAGCACTTTGGCCGCACAGCAGGAGAAACAGTGCAGCAGTGATTTGGTTCTGATGTTGTTGTTGAGCAGAGACACCACGCAGCCCACTTTGAAGAGCGCGAGCCAGGTCCACACAAAGTCCGGCTCGTTCCCAAAGAACAAGGCCACGGTGTCTCCCTCCTTCAGGCCGCCGTGTGTCTGCAGAGCCCGGGCCACTCTGTTGCTCTCTCTGTCGGCCTCACTGTACGTGAAGCGGCGGCCCTCGAACACGATGAACGTCTTGTGCGGATGCTGCTGGACTCTGTCCAGGAAACGGTCCAGGACGGTGTACAGGGGCCGCCGCCTCTTGTAAGTGATGAGGCTCTTGGCGATACGGAGCATCGTGATCGCTTGTCTCACGTCGTCGACAAAGTAGCGGTTTCTGGCGTAAAGCACTAAGGGCAAAATCGCCAGCAGCGTGAAAAAGGCACACAGGACAAACGTGATCATGGTGATGGTGAAGGTTGAAGGTGGTGGAGAGAGTCTGCAGAGGTTCAGTCTGAGAGTTTTACTACAAACATCTGGCTGTGATCAGAAAAAAAAAAAACCGCCCCATGACCTTTGAGCCACTTTATTACCCAGTGGGAGCAACGTGTGTGTGTGTGTGTTCTTGTACTTGCAGCATACCGAGGACCAGTGAGGGTTTTTAACCAACAAAGTGAGGTCATTTTTACGGAGTGAGGACATTTTGACCGGTCCTCACTTTGTTTTCATTGAAATCACTTCCTTAGGTTGCTATAACATGCTATACTTAATTTGTAAAAAAAAAATCAAATTTTGGACGATTTGTCAAATGTTGGACCAACATTTTTTTGTCAAACATTTTTTAAAAAATGTTTTCACATTTTTTTTCAAACATTTTTTTCAAAATGTTTTCACATTTTTTTTTCAAACATTTTTTTCAATTTTTTTGTCAAACATTTTTTTCAAATTTTTTGTCAAACATTTGTTTTCAAATTTTGGACCATTTGTTTTTTTTTTTTTTTTGTCCAACATTTTTTTCAAATTTTGGACCAAAAATGTTGGGTACATTTTTTTTTTTTTTAAATTCAAATTTTGTATGACAGTATCGTACAACGTTTTTGTCAAATTTTGGGTACATTTTTTTTTTCAAATTTTGGACGACATAGTATAGTATGCCGTTTTTGTCAAATTTTGGACCAAAAATAATATTAATAAAAAAAATAAAAGTTTTCCAGCCCTTTTTGCTCTTGGGCTCCACCTGCAGACATGTTATTGTACTGCAACCAGTAGCTCTTTGTAGATGTCATTCATGAAGTAGATATTTGTAATTGTGTTGATTTATAAAGTGGAAATGCTGGTCCTCAGTATGCAGCAAGTACAAGAATGTGTGTGTGTGTGTGTTCTGTATTATAATATATTCATACATACATACACAACTTTTAAAGCTGCAGTCATGTAACTTTTTTGGTGGTATCTGTTTCTATCTATCTAGCTAAAAAGAAGGCATTGCTAGCTAAGAGAAAACATTGCTATCTATCTATCTATCTATCTATCTATCTATCTATCTATCTATCTATCTATCTATCTATCTATCTATCTATCTATCTATCTATCTATCTATCTATTAGCTTAAAGTTAGCTAAGAGAAGACATTGCTATCTATATGCTAGCTTAAAGTTAGCTAAAAAGAAGGCATTGCTAGCTAAGAGAAAACATTGCTATCTATCTATTAGCTTAAAGTTAGCTTAGAGAAGACATTGCTATCTATCTATATGTTAGCTAAAAAAAAAGGTGTTGCTAGCTAAGAGAAAACATTGCTATCTATCTATCTATTAGCTTAAAGTTAGCTAAGAGAAGACATTGCTATCTATCTATATGTAAGCTAAAAAGAAGGCATTGCTAGCTAAGAGAAAACATTGCTATCTATCTATCTATCTATCTATCTATCTATCTATCTATCTATCTATCTATCTATCTATCTATCTATCATCATTATTTTTGGGGTTGGTGTAGTGGTCAGCACTCTCACCTATGCAGCGAGAACACCAGAGTTCCAGGGTTCAAACCCCCGGTTGGAACAACTTCGAGCCCCGTTTGGAGCAAGTACCTTTCTGCAAGAAGTTTGCATATTGTGCGTGGGTTTTCTCCGGCTCCTCCAGCTTCCTCCCACAGTTCGGAAAAAACATGCAATGGACGAATGTGTATGAATGACGGCGGTGGTGGGAGCGGCCGCTTGGCTCACACTGGCAGCCACGCTTACGTCAGTCTGCTCCAGAGCAGCTGTGGCTACACGTAGCTTACCACCACCAGTGTTCATTAATAATGGGTCATATGTAAAGTGATTTGGGTGTCTAGAAAAGCGCTCTAGAAATTTAATGAATAATCATAATAATAATAATTTAAACGCCATAGCTCCATGGCCCACCTGCAGTACCGCCATGACCCCCCTGGTGGTATATGTACCACACTTTGAGAACCATGGATCCAGCATATGAGGGATGAATACTGAAGAGGAAAATAATAAGTCCTAATATTACATGAATTAAGTCGTAATTAGGGATGGGGCACAAGTATTCGATTATTCAATTGTTTAATCGCCGAAATATATGACTCTGCATGCTATACTTACACTTATATACACACTTTTGATAAACTGCAGCTCTGAAAATGCTGTTCTTTATTCATTTACTTTCCCTGAATCTACAGTGGGACAATATTCACCATTGTTAGTGTATATAACACATGCTTCCTCCACATAATATACTCATTTTATTATCTGACTGAAGTGACATTTGAACAGGTTTGGTATAACTGATAAGAACTGACCCACATTGACTGGAACGTACCTGCTTTGATCTGCATGCGTTTGTGTGGACTTTGTTACTCTGAGTGAACTCTGTCTGCACCCGTTTTTACACAATCATTAAAGGTTATGCCTTCTATTCAAAAAATAAAATTAATACATCCATTATTTTTGCTCCCACTGCTGTTTTTCATTGTTATTTTAGTTTAGAAACAGAAGAATAGTTTTTTCCAGTTTGGTGTACAACAATAAGACGACTGTAAAACCGTTCTTATCTCACCTCAGGCAGCTCACTTCACACTGGTCAGAGAGATTCTCATAGCATGTGTCTCCACCTGGTGGACAACAATTGTTTCGGCCCCTGCCATTCGTGGTTAGCGCCCTAACTTGGCATGGAGGTCAGGCCTGGGGGCGAAAATGCAATATTGGTGTAGTTCCCAGACCCTGTGACCCCATAAGATGAAAACAGAGGCAAAATTGATTAACGCCAAATTTCACGAAACTTGGTGGGAAGAGGTTACAGACCAAGACGAACAAAAAAGTCAAACGTAACCATGGCCTCAACTCAACAGGAAGTTGGCCATTTTTAATTTTGACGTCCATTTTGGCAATTTGCACCCTACGTAAATGCACTCAAAATTTGTACTAGATCTCTGTTTTTTTTGTTTATGGCGAATAACAAATTATTGTTATAAAGACATGATCACTCATATGCAGATTTTGCTTGATCCCTTTCTACAAATCTTAAAACACGATACTACACAAAGGGACCTCTATGTATCCTGCATGTATTTGCCGTTAAGAAAACAGTTTGATTCTATATTTCCTGAATATTTCACCAGACAAACAGAGGTAACAACAAAGCTTTGACTTCATTCAGAAGAAGAATTTGAGGAAGAATGTGTCACAAATATATATATCTATATATCTATATATACATATAAAGGAAAACAATCGAAGCAGGACACAAGACACAGAGGTTTCAGGCAAAAAAACTCAAAGGTTTAGTCAAAGAATGTACGAGTCAAGACACAATGGTATAAAAATCACTGATGTAAACCAACAAGATAGTCTAAAATAAGTTTTTAAAAAAGCCTTTAACCTTCTTTAATAATAATGGAGTCGGACGACTCGTGTGTGAAAAAGTCACTTTCTCTGAGCCACTCATTCACAATCTGAGTCGGATTAATCCTGACATTTGGTCCTGAAATACTGATTCAAAGTAGTAGTAGGTGGATATTGCACAAGCAGATACTGAAAAATCACTCATGAGAAAGATCGATTTTTTTCTATCTGGCCTGAAACACAAGTGAGTAGCGTCGTCACTACCTTCTGACATCAGACTCTTTGCCAAAAGGGAGGAGGTCCTAGCCACCACATTAGAGAGGATAGTATGGTATTTATACTGTATCTTCTATAGCTTAGTACATGTGATGCCTTAAAAGTTAAAATACAAAAAAAGGGAAAAATATAATAAAGTGTTCTCCAGCCCTGAATACTGTCTGCATGTATTCTGTTCAAGGTCCCCAGTGTGTCACATACGACATTTACTTAAGAATCAGTCACTACGAGTTCACCCTCTTCTGTATAATCCTTGTGTTCCTTGACTGCACCACCAACCACACTGGAAAGTATGGTTCCGTATGGACTTGTCTTTGAAATGGGTGGACGAGAGGAGACCTCAGGGCAGGTCAAGGATTACATCTCCTCACTAGCCTTGGAGCGCCTGGGGATCAGAGTAGGACAAAGTCTGGGTCTCCCTGATTGAGCTTCAACCCCAACCTTGGAGTTGTGGTTGAAAATGGATGCATGGACCTTTGAATAATTATACATAAAAAAAAATACACAAGGGAAAATCACCAGAGCCACTTTCTCTCCCGTGTCTTACAGGTTTGTTCCCCATGAAGACAAACTATAATCATATCATTGAACTGTGTTGTTTTTCTGCGGCGTCTTTGCAACATCCAGCAGAATTTCAAGCAGAACAACAGTATTAGATACATTACAAGCGTGCTGATTATATATAGTCATTTGCCACTAAATACTGTGTATAATTAACATTAAACTTTCTCTTCCCCCGGCCTCTGACATCACCGCTTTTAATAAAAGGTGAGATTTGTTCCCTGAGCTGGAAAAGTCCACCGTGTCTGAAAACACTGAGAAAGACCTTTCCCTCATAGCTTAATGTTCCCAGATAAGATGGCTGAGTGCGTCTGAGCGGTCAGTGGTGTGTAGCACTTCTCTTTGTCATCCAGGAATTGAAGAGTGTCCCGGACACGAGCCGGGTCGAAACCCTCGTCCACCAACCTCACCTTCATCTGCTTGAACGTTGCCGTCACCTCCACGGCGTTCTGCACGGACAGAAGCAAAGGATAAGTGAATATCGTCATCGGATTTCTGACCACGCAATCTAATGGAATTAGATTTGTGTCAATAGTTTGGGTTTGGGAATACAAAAAAATACAAATAATTGTATAAATCTAAGGTTTATAATCTGGCAAACTCCAAAACTCAGTAACCAATCAGCAGGCAGCGTCCTAAGGCCCGCCCATCGTCACACAAAAAAACAACAACAACGGCGCAATGAACAAAATCAGAAAAATTCCGATCATTGCAAACAAAAATTGTATTTTCAAACAAATAAAATACAATATTTTTGAATGATTAAATCAATGTTTTATTTGCAATTTGTGTATTTTGATTTTGTGATTTTAATTTTTGTTTGTTTGTTCAAATCTAATTCCACAAACCTGCACTCTTCCACTTGAAAGACGACCGAATTGAATTGAAAGACCAAACAAAGACAAAATAATATCAACAACTAGCTTAAAAATAAATCTGTTACCGTGAAGCACTGAAGCTTTAATGTGAGAGGTATTTGTGAAACGCAGTCAGGTGAGTATGACATGAATCGAGTATTAATTACCTGTATCCTGATGAAGCGAGGGCGGGCATATGGAGGCAGGTAACTGACCACATGGTGATACAGTTTGCTTCCGTCAAAGTGGGCGTCTTCCATAAGAGTAACAGCTGCCATTCCTACTCGCCCCTCGTGCCCTGAAACCGTCGACCAACACAGATACAGACGCACATTTCTGTGTCATAACTAAATCATTATTTATACATCAACGTGTCCCTGTCATGAACACACAGAGGATTTGACATCACCTGGCACTTGGACTCCGTAGACGTTAGCTTCTTTGACGCAGCCGCTGATCGTCAGGATGTCAGACACCTCGGTCGTAGCCACATTCTCACCTTTCCACCTGTGGACTCAAAGAAAAACTACCGTTTAAACATCAGCAAATGACAAATGAGTCCATAAACACGGCATCATTTCATGAAATGGCCCAAAAGACTGTAGTACACATGCCAGGCCTGTGTATGGCACTGTAACACTGCATCAAAAACAGAGAAGGAGATGTTGAGCATCAAAATCACAAAGACAGAGACAGAAGGAGCCAAATCAGGGCAAATAAGGAAAGAAAATCAAATCACAAAGCAAAGAAACTAAACAATCTCCAAACAGCCACAGCGAGAGAGTAGGGGCTGGTTATTTTGATACTATTCCTAATGGAAACGCAAAAGAATATGTACCAAACTGACCTAAGAGAACTTTCTATAAGGTTAAATACAGTATTTTTGTTAATTTGTGCTTTCACTTTCACTTTAAAAGTAAAAACAATTGTGACGCCTCATTCTGCTCTAATTTTGATTAATTCTAACTGAAATATAACGGTGCGCGGAAGCTCGTACCTGAACGTGTCGCCCACGCGGTCCTGAAAGTAAATGAAGTTGTCCTCGTCGATCCTCATCAGATCTCCACTGTTGAAGTAGAGATCTCCTTTCTTGAGAACGTCGCGGAGTTTCTTCCTCTCCGTCTGTTCTCGATTGTGGGCGTAGCCGACGAAAGGAGCGACTTTGGTGATCCTCGACACCAGCAGCCCTGTCTCACCTCCAATACACAAACAGCATCATGTCCTGATTTGTCCTCCACGATAAAGCCTAGAAATCTGTACGTGATAATAAAGTGATTTATATTGACAGCTCTTTCAGTACCTTTGGGCGATTCCACACAGAGGCCGTTAGCGTCTCGAACCGGTTCGTCTCGTTCTGTGTCGTACTTAATAAGAGTGTAAGGAAACAGCATCTACAGGAAGAGGTACAAACATCAGTGTCTTAAAATAAAAGTTTATCCCATGCATAGTGATTTTACTCATTTGTGTCCAACAAAATAAACATTTTATTCTAATGATTATTTCAGGGTCCAGAGTGTAAGAATGGTGAGAATGCAGATGTAACAAACGTCAGAAAAAATGGATCAGGGAACTACACTACCGCTCAAAAGTGTGGGGTTACCCATATAATTTTTTTGTGTTTTTCATTAAAAGTCACACTTTAACTCATCAAAAGAGTTACAAAATGAATAGAAAATATAGTCTAGACATTGATAAGATTAGAAATAATGATTTCTATTCAAAATAATCATTTTGCCCTTTCGTCAAAGAAGCAGCAAAACTGTTTTCAGCTGTGCTAACATCATTGCACAAGGGTTTTCTAATCATCCAATAGCCTTCTAACGCGATTATCAAACACAATGTACCATTAGAACACTGAAATGGGCCTCTATACACCTATGTACATATTACATTAAAAACCAGACGAATAGTCGTTTACCACATTAACAATGTATAGAGTGTATTTCTGATAAATTTCATGTTATAGTCATTGAAAAAAAGTAATTTTCCTTCAAAAAATAAGGACATTTCTAAGTGACCCCAAACTTTTGTAAGTTTATTCTGCATTTGCATATTAATCTTCTGCTTCAATGTGACATGTACGTTCTGTTCAGACACGCATGGACAAATGCACTTGATTCATTATCTTCTGTTTTGACGCCTTCTTCATGTCCTGCATTCACCTCAGCATTGCAATCAGTTCACCTGCAGCAGCAGCTCACCTGCTCTTGATCTAATCATCAAGCCTCTACTTAAGTCCTGGTCCTCGAGTCTCTCGTCTCCAGATTGTTACAGACCTCTGTGTGGTAACGTCACAGCTCTCTTGAAGATAACTAGTTATCTGCTGCTTAGTTATTTGTTTGTTTTCTGCTCTGGGAATTGGGAATGCTTCTGTGCGCCTTGTCTTACACTTTTCCCACTTTGTGCATTTAAATTTACCAGAAATTTCAAGGTGTTAGCCTATGTTTTGTTTTGTTTTTTCTGTTTTCCTCCGCTGTGTCAGTGTGACGACGTCATCAAACCACTTGTCGACTCGACGTGGACTTTATTGACAGATAAGTTGGTGTCAGAAGCCATTAACCCTCTTATGACCATTATAATAATGAGGCTGTCTAGATTTATATTTATTTTATGGCTGTAGAATTGTAAAAAAAAACAAAAAACTAATTCAATGAGTGAATAACTTTAAAATTAGAACGTTCTAACTTTCACTTTCAATATCTGGCAGTTATTCAACCGTTTAGAAATCAGAGTACTGAGGAGATGACGTCTCAAACGTGAGACGCTGGTGAATGTCCGCTGTGATTGGACGGTCGTTCAATCACATGCTGAAGTCCTGAGGGCTACTGTAATCACAAAGCTCTATTTCTCTGCATCTATCCATGTTCTACCACTTTATCCTCCACATGCTGTGCCAATCTCAGCAGTCACACCATGGACAGATCGCCAGTCCATAGTTTTTTTGAATATTCTAGATATCACCAATGGTCTAGGATTTACTGTAATGAGAAATGACTGAAATATAACTGTGCATAAAAAATATAAATGTCTTTTTTGAGCTGCTATTTAAGCCACAAATAAATATATGGAAGTTCATTGTTGGCTCAAATGTGCGGTAACGATCTAAACTCTCTGCCTTTTAAAGCCTTCGGTCACTTTTTATGGTTCTGTGGTGGACTCAGCAGCTGTTCCATGCTCCATCACGAGACGCCATTAAAAGCTCAGACTCAAAAAAGGATAGGAACAGGACAAAGAAAAGAACTGGAGGTGTGAGCTGAGCGGTGGGCGGTAGCTTTGCTTACCCGGTGAAAAAAGTTGACTCGCCCGATGGCCCCGATTTTTCCCGCATAGTTGAGGAATCCCACGTTTCCCTCGGTGGAGGCGTAGAACTCTTGGACTTTGATGTTCCCAAAGCGAGTGAGAAACTCTCTCCATATGTCGGCTCGGATTCCGTTACCGATGGCCACTCTCACTTTGTGGTCCTTGTCATTGTCTCTCTGCATTTTCACATAAAAAAAAAAGGACAGAATATGACATAACTGTTGCACACTTTCACATTACAAAATACAAAATGCTCGTAGATAATATACACTACCGTTCAAAAGTTTGGGGTCACTTAGAAATGTCCTTAGGACTTTTTTTTCAATGAATATAACATTAAATGAATCAGAAATACACTCTATACATTGTTCATGTGGGTCTGGTTTTTAATGTAATATGTACATAGGTGTATAGAGGCCTATTTCCAGTGTTCTAATGGTACATTGTGTTTGCTAATCATGTTAGAAGACTATTGGATGATAAGAAAACCCTTGTGCAATGATGTTAGTACAGCTGAAAACAGTTTTGCTGGTGCAAAATTATTATTTTGAATAAAA
This sequence comes from Microchirus variegatus, assembly GCF_963457635.1. NCBI lineage: Eukaryota > Metazoa > Chordata > Actinopteri > Pleuronectiformes > Soleidae > Microchirus > Microchirus variegatus. The sequence continues at coordinate 26,502,051 of NC_139815.1, read as the reverse complement.
ATCATTATTTCTAATCTTGTCAATGTCTTGTCTATTATTTTCTATTCATTTTGCAACTCTTTTGGTGATAAGTGTGTCCTTGTGAAAAACACAAACAAAAAGGTGAGCCCAGACTTTGAACGGTAGTGTATGATGTCATTGACTGTTGTGAATGTGTCCATAAAGTCACATACTAGTACAGGATGATTTGCTTGCCAAGTTACTTGATATGGTCTTCCTCAGTAAAGGCCAGCATCTATTCCTAGAGGTGTCCAGATACAGACAAACCGCCTCCACTGTAAACTGAGACAGCACTTCATGTGATGCCATCAGATACTCTGAATGGCCATACATGTACACAAAACCTTTGGAGTACTCCAAACTTCAGGAGATACAGTTTGAAGACACAACACAAAGGAGAGAATCAGTCAGTACAAACATGGATCCGCTCACATTGATGATTCACACGTGCTGCATTATCCGTAACGTTTCACGCTCTTTACAGCCTATAATAACACAGAGAGGGCTGGAATATGATCATGGAGATTTTCTTCTATTTTTGGTAAGCCAGCTGTGCATCTGTACGGGAATGCACATGAAGTGAATCTCTGACTGGATCTGACTGAACGGGAGCTTGCTGCAGCCGGTTTCTCGATTCCTGTGCAGCTGGTTTTACGACTTTCCTGATAAGCAGGGGAGTGGCACAGTTATCTCACCGCTGTGCTCATGCCACCCTGTGTGACCCCATAGGCCGGTTCAATTCCAATATCTCAATGTCTCTATATCATTAAAACAAACCGAACATTGGCTTTCCAACACTAGCCTCTCAGCTGCAACGAAGCAGGGTCTGACTTTTACAACGTTGTTGGTTCTCTGTAAACGCGGTTGTCAAATACCTTCCTCTGGTGGTACTTGGAGGAAAAAAATCAGAAATACTGTTCTACTGCATATACCAGGGTATGTGTAAAAAAAAAAAAAATCAACATAATAATACATTAAATAATAATAATTAGAGTCACCTTATCTCATTATAACAATACAGCTGATGTGTTGTAGTATCACATACCTGCCAACAGACAGGTAAAAGAAATACCTGAGGCAAACACCACCTTGTTTAGATGCACTGAGCAATGAAACGATGGAAATCTCTACCACTGTTTATGATTAAATTAACAGGGACATTTTAAAAAGTTTAGGTAATTATGAGAAACAGGTTTAATATCCATGTACACGATGATACCTGATGTATTATTTCTTTTTTACTGTTTTTGTGGATTTTACCATTGAAGTCATTCTTGATGACTGATTTTGAATAAACTAGTGCAGTGCCGGTAGGAAGTATGTATTCCTATAGTGGGAGCTGAAGAAGATGTTTCAGTTAAGGTAACGCACATTAAGGAACATAAATCTGCGCTAATGCTAATCGGAAATTAAAACATTTGCCTTGTGCCAATTGAGATTGCGCAGTGTTTGTATTATGTTAGCCCTAATGGCTACATTAGTTAATGCTAATCGTAGCCTCGCTAGCTTACCTTCGGAAACAGGTTCGCCAAGTTAGCCGCAAAGTAGTAGCATGCTAATGCAAAATAAATATGTGCTTGCGTATTGGTGAATGGACACCTGGTCGTTTCAGTATAACACCATGTTCTTAGGTGAACACGGTGTCATGTGAATCTGCCTGTAAATATAAAATAGTTTTAATCCAGATGTAGCTTTCCTGGTTAAATAAAGGTCATAATAAAACTACTACTTCTACTGATAATAATAATAACGACTAAAAGTTTGTTTGCTTGCGTTTTCTTTGGACACGTTAAAATGTGTGATTCTTTTTTTTTTTTTTTTTTTTTTCAACTTTATTTATAGAACCAAATGTGTGATTCTTTAGTCCAGGCCTTGTATAGTTATGTTTCTCCACCTCCTGCCACTCGTAAAAAAAGACGGTCACTGGTTTGAGTTTCAGCTGAGATTTGTAGGCGTCACATGATAAAGATGCTGCTGCTGCTGCAGGGGCTTCTCTCCGTGTGCAAAGAAAACCAAACCCGGAATAACATCATGACATTTGGGGCAAAAAAAATACACAGAAACCGAGACACACTTCAAAAACACTGCACATAAAAATCCCTTTAGTCAGTTCTTCGGGTCTTTGGTGTCCTCAGGCTTCAGATTCACTAACTTCCTAACGTTTCTTAAGCCAGAAGAGCTAAATGAATGTATGAGTAAATGAATGAATGGCAGGTGTTACCTTTGGTGTGCTGCACAGGTAACGCATCACCTCCCCAATGTACTGGACAACCGTCACGTTGTGTTTCCTGCAGTCGTCCCAGAACTGAGAGGCAGAAAACTTCCTCTTCAGAATGATGGTGGATCCTTCAAAATAAAACAAGTTTAAAAAAAATAAATAATAATAAGGTGGGGACAATTAGGTCATGAGTCTAAGAGCAAAGGAATAAGATTAAATAAGAATGCAGAAATGTATCCATTATTAGCCAAGTTAATAAAACTATCAAGTTAATGGCTATACTATATTTTTAATGATTATGTATTACTAATCATTAATACTAATATCTCGTTGTATGAGTGCAGCTCAGGCTGCCTCCTCTGATATATCACAGCAGTGTGAACTTTGACCTATTTTCACAAAAGCATTTCTGAGAGTGGAGGTAATCTGGTGTGTTCAGATTACAGATTGACACGGACAAAAGAGTCTTTCTCTCACTTTGCACCAGGACAGGAAATCCAGATGGACACTGTTAGCATGGACACTGGGGACATTACTTTTGTTTATGTGGTGTGAGAGGGATCTGATAAACCCATGTAAAAACCATGCCTATCCATAACAGTAACTCCCCTTATTTATTCATGACATCGCTTCAATAAATGCAGACAAATCTCCCCCTAAACGACTATAAATGCTGTAGTACATATGCCAGGCCTGTATGTGGCGCTGTGACGCGTCCACTCTGTGTACAAAGGGCCTTTGTCACTTCATCCTGTTTGTTTGCATGTGTTCTGTTACACTCTGGTCACTGTTCCTGCTCCCTGGGTTTAAGCTCTTAGTCATTTATATTATTATATTTATTTATTATAATTTCACATGTGGCACACGTGATTTTTCTGTGTAGAAAACTTTAGTGAGATATTTATTTGTTTAAGTTTTCACTTAACTTAAAACAAAATGTCTATTGTCTAAGAAAAGAAAAGAAAAACCTTTAACATGTTGCAAATCTGAAAAGCTGTTTAATAAATATATGCTTTAAGGTATTTAAACGAATTTAAGTGTTGGTGTTTGTACGATTCAACATTTTAACGCCAATATTTTCACTTTTATTGCAAATGAATATCTGTCACTCAATACACCAATAATCCTCTATTAAATGTTGAGATTTTAGACATTTCCTTGCTAAATGTTGGGAGATTAAGAGGGTTTTTAAGCAGTTTTAATTGATCTACAGTTCAGCATGGATACAGCACGTGTGTCTCTCACCCGTCTCTATGGAGCCAATGAGGCCGATCAGGAATCCAGCCGTGTGGTACAGAGGCAGGTTGACGTAGATGACGTCATCAATCGTGACACCGTAGGACGATAAGATGGCCAGAGCTGTGAGGAGGCGGTTCTGATTGACCAGGGCTGCTTTAGGGAGACCTAGAACACAACAAGATGGAGGCCTGTGACGTGTTGGGCAGCAATGATGTACAATATTAACAAATATACAAACAATGATTTAAGAAATACGTTTATTTTTAATTGGAAGTTATTTGTAGTTATCAAATCACTGAGATAAAAGGCCACCATCAGACTTTTTAATACTTTTAAATGACATCAGAGTTTTAATTAGAGCATTTTCACACATTACACTCCAAAGTATTCATTATAAATTGTTATTTTTTGGTACAATTACTAGTATTTTTTGCATTATTTCTAGCATAATTCTTTTGTAGATGTTTTAATGGAATTTTTGGTTATTTACTGTGAATAATTAATAAACCTATCTTATTTTTTTACCCCCTGCATGTTTTTATAAATTAGTTTGAAGCTTGTTTTACTTACTGTATTCTAATTCATTCTGTGCTTGATTATACTTTTAATTAGTTCCTTTTTTGTATTGTAAAGCAACGTGAGCTGCAAATTTATATTTACTTAATATTTACACAAATTAAAGTACTTATATATTTATCAACTTAGTAATAGGTCTGTATAAGATTATTCCTTTTTTCAGTAGTGAGTAGTGTGAGGGATTATCATTTACAGAACAGTAATAATATATAGTAGATGTTTTTCTTTAATTTTTTGTCTATTTTATACTAAATTGTGTATATTTTAAGTAGATTGTATGTTTCAGCTGATATTTTTAATCTCAGTTTTATTCCTAGTTAAATTAAAGGTTATTATTATTATTATTAAACAGTAGTTAAGGAGAAATATGTCATGAATAAAATAAAGTTCCTGAATAAGTGGTTGCTATAACAGGTTACCACGTGATGAATATCTGGAAAAACATCAAAGTACCTGTGGTTCCAGAGGTGTAAATGTAAACCGCGGGGCTTTTGAAAGTCACGTGTGATCTGACGGATCGAGGGAGCGGCGAGTCCGACGCCTCGTCCACTTTGTCGGCGAAGCTCTGGATTCCAGGTGTGTCGCAGTGTTTGGTCGCCAGGAGCACAGTGACGCCCTGTTCTGTCAGAGCGGGCAGCACGTCCTCCACGGCCTCCTTTAAATCTAGAGAAAGACAAAGAGACGAGAGAACAGCCGTTTGACCATTAATCGCTTGATTCATGGATTAGACGTTTGGTCCATAGTCAGTAAAGAACGTCCTCGAATGTCTTGTTTTGTCCACAAACCAAACTAACTCAGCTTTAAGCCTCTTATGAGCGTCACAAGGTCATAAGAGGTCGCCTGGAGTTATTTTGATTTTATGGCTGTAGAATTATCAAAAAATTTGAGTTTTTCCAAGATAACTCTTAATATCTGGCAGTCATTCAACTGTTTAGGACGAGAAGCTGACAAATCTTGTCTGTGATTGGACGGTGGTTTCGCCGATGTCCTGAGGGCTACCGTGATGACACGTCTAGGAGTTATAGTAATGATATGTAAGCATACCCAATCCTGAATGATTCTTTTGTTAAACAGCGCAAAAACCGAAAACAGTTAACACACTTAAAGGTGAAGTAAGTAGTTTATAGTGCCATCTAGAGGAGAGGCTGAAATTTACAACAAAGAACTGCTCCTCTGCTCCCCCCCCCCCCCCCTTCCCTGAGCGCTACGGTGTCCTCAGCAGGTCAAATGTCGTCCTCGTCGTCTTTCTCCGTGTCAGCAGATGAGGTTCGTGAGGCGAGGGAGAGGGCGGAGCTACCGCGGCCGTAGCAGACGAAGCGGAGAGAGAGGAGGCGGGACTTCAGCTACAAGTAAAGAGACGCTTGATTTGTTCTCTCGCGTTTGTCCTTACAGGCTCCTGTAGAAACATGGCGTCTCTCTGCTAACAGTGGCTATGCAACCGCGGCCCGCAACCATGTTATTTTATTTTACTTTTTGAAACACTACGAAAATAAAACAAAAACTATTATACAGCGACTAGACAATGCAGGAGCACATAATATGTATAAAAAAGTGGATTTTGGGTCATATAAACCCATAAATACTACACAGTGTCCCTTTAAGGGACTGAAAAATCACTTGAGGTTGTTTTAATTATTAAAAAGAAAAAGAGTCAAACATATTAGTCTTCATGCACATGCTTCCACAGATGTGAATAGGTCGTATACTCAAAAACACTGACCACTCAACTGTGCCTCAGCAGTCACTAGTGCTCATGTATAACACAAATACCATTGTATTTTGAAAAATACTGTGATATAAATGTTTGGTCATATACTGCCCAGCACTAACGCTGTCTTCAAGTTTTATTGGAATTATGGTAAACACAAGTTCCATAAAGTGCACAGGAGCACAGCCTCACGTCATGAGTAAGTAATATTCAGTCTTGTATAAAGTACCTGAAAGGGATACTTGAGTATCTATTTGCATTAGCATGCTACTGTTTTGCGGCTAGCTTGGCGAACCTGTTAACAAATGTAAGCTAGCGAGGCTAAGGTTAGCATTAGCGTAGGGCTAACATAATACAAACACTGTGTAACCTCATGGGGAACAACGGAAATGTCTCATTTTGATTAGCATTAGCGTAGCTAGCTGTTGAAAACTCTTCTTCAGCTCCCACTATAGGAATACATACTTCCTACGGGTACTGCACTAGTATAAATAATACAGTAAAGAACAGCTAACAAAGTATTTGTACTTTGTTACATTTTATATCAGAAAATGACTTTTTTGATACTTAAAAGTACAGCAAATGTCAATACATTAAGACTTCACTGAAGTCATATTCGTTCTTGTATAAAGTACTTTAAAGGGATACTAGAGTAAAAGTACAAGTTATACAGTATAATATTACTTAAGTCAAAGTCTTAAGGGATAACTCTTCTTCTTCTGATTTTATTTGGCAGTTACAAGTAAATGTAGTGGAGTAAAAGTAACAGTTACTAGAAATACAAATAACAAAGTGAAGATATGTGACTTGTGTACTTAAGTGTGTGAATTGTGTACTTAAGTACAGTAACTGAGTAAGTATTTGTACTTTGTGACATTACAAAACTGGGAATATTATAAGAAGTGACGGTAGGAGACATCTGTGTACTTGTACACCATCACAGATCAGTATCGTGGATACTGGGGTTTGTGATATCGGTGATGTGTGTGATATCGAGGGTATTTGAGCCATGTCTCTTTGACACATGCATACTTGAAATACCTGGGCCTGCGATCAGCAGCTGAGCCTTACAGCAGCTGAAACAGTGCAGCAGAGACTTGGAGCGGATGTTGTGATTGAGCAGCGCCACGGGCGAACCCAACTTCGCCAAAGCGAGCCAGGTAAACAAGAGGGCGGGCTCGTTCCCCATGAAAAGTGCCACGGTGTCTCCCGCCCTGTAGCCGCCCTGGGTCCGCAGCGCGTTGGCCACTTTGTTGCTCCGCGCGTCCGCGTCAGAGAACGTGAACGTCTCGTCCTCAAACACGAGGAAGGTTTTGCGCGGATGCGCCACGGTCTGCTCCAAGAAACGATCCACGGCGAAGAAGTGAGGTCTCCTCCTCCGCCTGGTCAAAAACCTCAGCAAAATACGCAGCATTAAGGCACAGTACTGCACATCCATCCACACATGGGGACAAAAAGTTTTGACCGTGAGGGGAATGAGGAGGAAAGTTCCCAACACGAGCGTAATAATGTACAGAATCATCCTGTGGAACAAAAAACACGAGCAGTTCCTCAAAAATGTGCGCGGCCCCTGACTGCTGCAAAATGGGGGAACGTTGCAAATAACGATTTAGTTGAGTTGGAGTTGGGCGGAGTCAATAGAAAGGGTTAAATGTGTAAAAGTGTATGGTTTACATAGGAGGAGTATGATGATGGAGTCAATGTAATGTAAGTGCAGGAAAACAAACAGGATACACATGTATTTTTGACTCATGTATTATGAATTTGATTTTTAGTAGTGGTAGTTTTTATTTGGGTGGAGAAATTGTCATTTATTTATTTATGACCGTGTTGTTTTAGCTCTTCCTCAGATCAACATGAAATACACCACATTCAAAATATAACACACAAATCATTTCATGTACAAACAAAACATTTTAAAAAAAGAAAGAAACCAGAGATTGCAAACCCGCGGCCCGTGGGCCACCTCTGGCCCTCCCAATGATTGAACGTGGCCCACTACTTAATCACAAGCAATGGTTTGCTATTTTTGTCTGATTTTTAAAAAAAATAAACTGCCAGAGTCAAAGCGAGGCAGGACATGCACATGCATACTTTAAATACCTGGCTGTGGGAGAGGTAATCCTGACGAGTGGAGGTGGTGAACGATCTGCATTATTCAACTACACTCACGAGACGGGTATTAACTGAAAAATCTGTTAGTTTTTTTTTAAAGAAGCCTCTTAAGGCCACATTATACTTCTCCGACTGCGTAATGCGTTATCCGTCTGCGTCACCACGTAGACCACTCGAGCCTTTATACTTCTGCGTCGTGGTGACGGACAGGCGCTGCAATTTCCCGCCCGATCAGTAGGGGTCGCTGCGCAAGGTTGTTGTGCTTTTGGCTACAGTGAGCAATGGCGTCCGAGGGAGAAAGACTGTTGTTGTTGAAACAGCGGCCGTTTGTCACTTTTCTGTGTCCCGGAACGCAGTTTTAAGATAATTTGAGGCGAGAAATTGGCCATTTAGAGTCTAAACATGTGCTGTGTGTGTTAAGATATGACGTATTTATAGTTTGGCAGCGGTGTTGTCGGCGGTGATCAGCTCCGCCTCTGTGGACGCTCGGTGCTCACTGTGAGCCGGCACAGAGCAGCGTTATCTCGGCCTGTCCTGAGGACCAATCGCAGCTCTTGCCGTCTCCGTTGTCCCTTGACGGAGTGACGGACACTTAAAAAATATTCCGTGCAGCCGGAGACGACGCAGAGACTCCATAACAGGTTCTGCGTCGACGCAGAGGACTCTGCGTAACCTACGCAGAGCACTTTACGCAGGAGTATAAATTGGGCTTTAGGACGAAAGGTGAGGAATTTTGACCAGAGTGCGTCGAAAGTAAACAACACAAATGTCAATGAATTAAAGAAGAATAATCAGAGTCACTTTATCTCTCGCTCCATCATCAGTGTTACCACTGTTACTGTTCTGTGACATAAAAAATTGGCCCCCGAGTCCAAGATACTTGAGGAATTGTTACGATTCCACCTGCACCTTCTCCTCAATTTTATTATTAGTGTTGTTTTTGTGGCTGCTGCTCTGTTCCCTCTCCTCTGACTCTGCAGGGGGCGTGGCTGACCCAGTTCCCAGACACCGGTGATCGTTTGCACCTGCGCGGCTCCTCCTCACCTGCACCAGATGTGTAATCAGCGGGGCTTAAAGGCGGAGCCATTTCTCCTCACCGGTGTCAGATCGTTTTCAAACTTACATGGGTAAAGACATGCTGCTAGCTCTCTCGTTGTACTTACCTTACAAAGTTACTTACCCGTTCGTCTCCGCTCCAGGTCGTCACGTCTCCTGCTGGTCTTCAACTCCTTGGCTGTTCCGGTCTCCCTATTCTCCTGGGATCTCCTGTGCCACGTTCGTGAGTTGTTCCCACTCTGGATTTCCGCCGACCTGCCGAGTCACCCCCGCAGTAGCTGCAAGGACAATTTTCCTCCTATTCCTCCATCTATCCCCTATCGCTTCCCACTTTTGGGAAGTCGTTTTATGTTATACGTTTGTTAATAAATTTATATTGTTTTGAAATAGCCACCTCCGTCTCCGTCTGCTTTCGGATCCACGCCACTTAATCATTACATAACGATCTGACCAACATGGACCCGGCGGACTTTGACGCGTTAAAGCAGGCTATTTCCGCCCAGGGCGCATTCATCGGGCGCCATAGTCAGATGCTTTCCGAAATCTCTTTTTCACTCCGCGAACTTTCGGCTAATGCTGCTAGGTCGGCTAACCCTCCCGTAGCCTCCGCCACTTCCGTTTCCGCTAGCGCGGAGCGGATCGTTGCGGCTAGTAGCGCTAACATAGCCACTTCCGCTAGTTCGCCACGGGAACCTTTCGTTCCCATCCCCGAACGATTCTCCGGGGAGATTGGTAAATGCACAAGCTTCCTTTTTCAATGCTCGCTAGTGTTTAGCTTACAACCACGCACCTACCCCGATGACAACGCCAGAATTGCCTTCGTGGTGAACTTATTGTCGGGGCGAGCCGCTCAGTGGGCAACGGCCACACTATCCAACGCAGCCCCCGCTTCAGTTAGCTACTCGTCGTTCACCAGCCAGTTGCGCAAGGTTTTCGATCACTCTCCTCAGGAGTCCGACATCTCCACCAAATTAATCAACACTGAACAGGGCAATTCGTCGGTGGCCGATTTTTCTATTCAGTTCCGCATTCACGCTGCGGAGAGTTCGTGGAACGACGCGGCGCTGCGCGCTATGTTCGTCACAAATCTGAATAGAGAAATACGCGATGAACTAGCAACACGGAACGACGCCCACGATTTAGATTCACTCATTGCCTTGTGTATCATGCTCGATAATCGCATCCAGGAGAGGGATCGAGAGAGAACGGCGAGTAGCCGGCGCGTCACTAGCCACTCACGTCCCCACAATCCGGTTCCCATTCCTCTGCCTCCTTTTTCTACCTTTCCTGGTTCACCTGAACCGATGCAGCTGGGGCGTACTCGACTCACCTCCGCGGAGCGGACGGTGAGGGTGAGAAGCGGGGCCTGCCTCTACTGCGGCGAACTGGGCCATCAACGGGCAAACTGTCCAGTACGCCCTAAAGGACTAAGCCCTCCAACACACGCAGGAGTGTTGGCAGGCGGTGCCGTTTCCCGGGCCACAAAGAAACGTGTGATCCTCCCAGGTCAACTCCGGTGGGACCAGAAGTCGATCACGCTCCCCTGTCTGGTCGATTCTGGCGCAGACGACTGTTTCCTGGACTTGGACACTGCCCTCCAGGCCGGGATCCCCACGATCCCGCTCGAGACTCCGAAGGAGATCCACGACCTCGACGGCAAGATCCTGGCCACAGTCACTCATCGCACCAGACCCATCGCCCTGGTCCTGTCCGGCAACCACCACGAGCTACTTCAATTGTTCCTGATTCCGTCGTCTTCCTCCCCGATCGTGCTGGGTCTGCCCTGGTTGGCGCTCCACAATCCTCGGTTCGACTGGTCGTCTGGGCAACTCTCCAGCTGGAGCGTTCCATGTCACTCCCGCTGCCTCCGCTCAGCACTGCCCGCTCCTTCGACCACTCCGGTTCCGGTTCCCAAGCCACCAGATCTTTCCACGATTCCGGCGGCGTACCACGACCTCGGGGAGGTGTTCTCCAAGGACCTGGCTCTCTCTCTTCCTCCCCATCGACCATACGACTGCGGCATTGACCTGCTTCCGGGGTCCACATTACCTTCCCGACGGCTGTATAACCTCTCCCAGACCGAACGCTCATGCATGGAAGAATATGTCAACCAGTCTCTGGCCGCTGGTCTCATTCGTCCCTCTTCATCCCCTGTCGGAGCCGGGTTTTTCTTTGTTCAGAAGAAGGATGGTACTCTGCGCCCTTGTATCGACTATCGTGGTCTCAATGAGATCACGGTCCATAACAAATACGCGCTGCCGCTCATGGACGCTGCCTTCAGCCCTCTGTGCAAGGCTAAAGTATTCTCCAAACTTGACCTTCGCAACGCGTACCATCTGGTTCGCGTCAAAGAGGGCGATGAATGGAAGACCGCCTTCAACACGCCAATGGGACATTTTGAATACCTCGTCATGCCTTTTGGATTAACGAACGCTCCAGCAGTCTTTCAGCACCTAGTCAACGACATTCTGCGTGACATGCTGGACAAATTCCTGTTCGTGTATTTGGATGACATCCTCATCTTCTCGGAGTCCGAGCAGGAACACGTCCAGCATGTCCGCATGGTGCTGCAAAGACTGCTGGAGAACAAGCTGTATGCCAAGGCAGAGAAGTGCGTCTTCCACGCTTCCTCAGTTCCTTTCCTTGGCTTCATTATCGACCAGGGTAAGCTGTCTCCAGATCCTGCCAAGATCAGCGCGGTGAGGGACTGGCCGACCCCCTCCAACCGAAAGCAGCTGCAGCGATTCCTTGGATTCGCGAACTTCTACCGGCGATTCATCCGGGACTACAGCAAGGTGGCTGGACCCCTCACTCGACTCACCTCTCCGCTGCAACCATTCTGCTGGTCCGATGACGCCGAGAATTCCTTCCAGAGACTCAAGGTACTGTTCACATCTGCACCTATCCTCTCCCACCCTGACTCTTCCCTACAGTTTGTTGTCGAGGTCGACGCCTCCGACACTGGAGTTGGGGCCGTCCTCTCGCAACGCTCGCCTGCCGACCAAAAGCTGCACCCATGCGCTTTCTTCAGCCGACGCCTTTCCCCGGCCGAGGCGAACTATGACGTGGGGAACAGGGAGCTGTTGGCGGTCGTGCTGGCACTCCAAGAGTGGCGACATTGGTTGGAAGGTGCGTCTTTTCCTTTTATCGTTTGGACAGACCATAAAAACTTAGCTTATTTACGAGACGCTAAACGTCTCAACTCCAGGCAGGCACGTTGGGCCCTGTTCCTGGGGAGATTTGTTTTTACTCTTACCTTCCGACCTGGGTCAAGGAACGTTAAACCGGACGCACTATCTCGACTATTCTCACCTGATCCACCTTCTCTGTCTCCCGAGCCGATCATTCCCCCAGCTTGCATCGTGGGAGCTGCTGCCTGGCCGGTGGAGGAGAGGGTTCGTCTGGCCCAAGGAGCGGAGCCAGACCCAGGAGACGGTCCTCCCAATCGGCTCTTCGTCCCGGGCGCGGCACGCTCGGAGGTGTTAGAGTGGGCACATGGCTCTAAGCTCACATGTCATCCCGGCCTCAATCGCACTCTCCGGTTTCTCCGCCAGCGATTTTGGTGGTCCTCCATGCCTCAGGACACTGCCGAGTTCGTCCGAGCCTGTCCCGTCTGTGCCCGAGGGAAGACCTCGAACCGCCCTCCAGCTGGTCTCCTGCAGCCGCTCTCCATCCCACGTCGTCCCTGGTCCCACATTGCGGTAGACTTCGTTACCGGTCTACCACCGTCTCGCCTAAACACCACGGTCCTGACGGTGGTGGACCGGTTTTCGAAGTCCGTCCACTACATACCGCTCACCAAGCTCCCAACTGCCATCGAGACGGGGGACCTTCTAGTCGAACACGTCTTCCGACTCCACGGTTTCCCGCAGGACATCGTCTCAGACAGAGGGCCTCAGTTCACTTCCCAGGTCTGGAAGGCGTTCTGCTCGGCGTTGGGGGCGTCCACCAGCCTCACGTCCGGGTATCACCCCCAGTCTAACGGCCAAACAGAGCGGGCCAACCAAAGCATGGAGAGTGCCCTCCGTTGTGTCGCCGCCCGCCACCCCGCCTCCTGGAGTTCCATGCTTCCATGGGTGGAATACGCGCACAATTCCCTGGTCTCCGCATCTACCGGCATCTCCCCATTCATGGCGACCCTGGGCTACCAACCACCCCTCTTCGACTTCCAGGAGGAGGAGGTCGCCGTCCCTTCTGTCCAGAGCTACCTTCGCCGGTGCCACGCGGTGTGGAGAAAGGTCCGGTCATCCCTTCAACGATCTTCCATCCAGAGCCAGAGGCAGGCCAATCGCCACCGCATCCCGGCTCCAGACTATCGCCCAGGACAAAAGGTATGGCTGTCCTCTAAAGACCTTCCCCTGCAGGTCGAGTCCCGGAAGTTGGCACCTCGTTTCATTGGGCCGTTCATCATCGAGCGGATGGTCAACAGGTCCGCCGCCCGCCTGAAGCTTCCTAGAGCTTTACGAGTCCACCCGACCTTCCACGTCTCACTCCTAAAACCAGTGGAGGAGTCGGACCTGGTCCCACCCTCCAACCCTCCTCCTCCACCCAGGTTTATCGACGGGGGGGAGGCCTACACAGCCAGGCGTATCCTGGACAGCCGACGCAGGGGCCGGGGTCACCAGTACCTCGTCGACTGGAAGGGGTACGGCCCGGAGGTGAGATCTTGGGTCCCACGCCATTTCATCCTGGACAAAGACTTGCTGAGGGACTTCCATCGGACCCACCCGGATAAGCCTGGCCTAGCGCCAGGAGGCGCTCTTTGAGGGGGAGGTACTGTTACGATTCCACCTGCACCTTCTCCTCAATTTTATTATTAGTGTTGTTTTTGTGGCTGCTGCTCTGTTCCCTCTCCTCTGACTCTGCAGGGGGCGTGGCTGACCCAGTTCCCAGACACCGGTGATCGTTTGCACCTGCGCGGCTCCTCCTCACCTGCACCAGATGTGTAATCAGCGGGGCTTAAAGGCGGAGCCATTTCTCCTCACCGGTGTCAGATCGTTTTCAAACTTACATGGGTAAAGACATGCTGCTAGCTCTCTCGTTGTACTTACCTTACAAAGTTACTTACCCGTTCGTCTCCGCTCCAGGTCGTCACGTCTCCTGCTGGTCTTCAACTCCTTGGCTGTTCCGGTCTCCCTATTCTCCTGGGATCTCCTGTGCCACGTTCGTGAGTTGTTCCCACTCTGGATTTCCGCCGACCTGCCGAGTCACCCCCGCAGTAGCTGCAAGGACAATTTTCCTCCTATTCCTCCATCTATCCCCTATCGCTTCCCACTTTTGGGAAGTCGTTTTATGTTATACGTTTGTTAATAAATTTATATTGTTTTGAAATAGCCACCTCCGTCTCCGTCTGCTTTCGGATCCACGCCACTTAATCATTACAGGAATTTGCCAACTCCCCTAACATGACTGGTGAAGGACCAAACACAGTGACTGTATACGACGTGTGCGTGTTAATGTAAAGTATATAATGTCTTGTAGGGGAATCAGAGCCTGAGTGAGTCTCTAATCTTATTGATAAGAACAGCAGCAGCAGACGGGAAGAAACCATTCCTGCAGAGTGTGTTCTTGTGTGGTAATAAAATAATAATAATGATGATGATAATAAAGATATAAGTCCATAAAACACGGTTAAATCAATGTGTATTTACTTGAGCTTAATTGTCAGTGTTTCTCTAATATTAAGTCGTTTGAAGAGATAATTTCAATATTTTCAACCGTTTGGGTTCAAGAAGAACAAAATTCTACAAAGGTTTAAATTTTCCTACATTACATGATCTAACTGAGAAAGATGTGATTACTGTATTGTACTCTAACATCTAGAAATGATGTGTATAACTGAAGAAAAATCACTTCCTCTTTACTTTCATGAAAATCTCACTTGAACATAATAGTGTTCATGACATCATTTCACCATTATTATATAATGTCTGTTGTGCAGTGTTTAAACACAGCTTGTGCACCACCATGGCAATGAATGTGTCCCATAATAATCACACATGCATTTGTGACCGTACACCTCAAATGGTTGAAATGTGTTTTTCCTTTTCGTCACTCCACCACAAGTCTGCCAATCTGCTCCAGGGGGCTCAGTCCACTCAGCTACCCCAGTAAGGGCCTGCCCTGCCCGGGCACAAGTCTGCCATGCACCCCCTTACATCCATGGAGCTCCACTCTTCTCTTTTTTTGCTTTTAGAAAACTTTTATTGAAGTTAAACAAGAATAGATTATATTAGAATTCTACATTATGTAACAGTAAAAAAAAAAAAGAGTGTGGGTGCAAAACAGTGAAACAGAAAGTGCAACAACCGTGCAAAAGGTCCATAATCAAAGAATCAAACTGTCCCAGGGGAGGAGCTGTTCCTTATAGAAAAGTTAATCTCCTCTGGAGTTCTGTAAGGACCTGTTTCTTCTCCAGGGGTGTCCATGTGGTCCTCTATCATACCCAGGCCAGACATTCGCCTACTCGGCCACACAAGTCCTCTGCAACCCTTACGGTTCCATGGAGCCCCTTTTTGTCACTTTTATTCCCCAGGGAGCTCCAGGAGGCCCCAGACTCTCCTGCTTGGACACAAGTGCCCCCTTTAGTCTCTCTGAGGCTGCACCATGTTCCAGGGAGCCCCAGGGGTTCCAGTAAGACTCCTATAGGCCAGGCACTCCCCTGATCGGAAACAAGTGCCCCATGCCCCCTCTTACTTCCTTGGAGCTCCACTCTTCTCCAGGGTCCCAGTCCTCTCTCCTACCAGGGCCAGGCACTTCCCAGCTCGGGAACCCTTACGGTTCCATGGAGCCCCACTTTGTCACTTTTATGCCCCAGGGAGCTCCAGGGGGGGTCCAGTCCTCTCTCCTACCACGGCGTGTTCCAAAAATCTGTTTTTGTGTTTCCTGAAAAACCTGAAAATATAGTTTTGATTGATCATAAAACATGTTCCAGACTTGACGAAGTGTTGTTCAGTTTCCCACAGACAGATTCATTTGGTGGCAATTTAAATTTATCATGGTTCAGATCAGGATATATTTTGTCATGCTGGTGTAAAATTGTAATAGCTATAAGCAGATAAAGTTCTATATAAAGACCCAGAAAGACATCTGGATCCACTAGATCAAAAGTTGGAGGTCTCTTGTGTTAATTTTGTATCCAGATCAAAATGAAAAACACCAACAGACCTGACCGAGGTGAGCCGTGACAATCCTCAAGTCACCAGACTCTAAATCAGACATGTTGAAGATAAAGGTATCAAATGGGTCTAAAGGTGTGTGAAGGTCCATATGTGTTGCATGAGGAGAGCTGCAGAGCTACGTTAGCTCTCAATCATGTGTTTGTATATACTTCTTTTGTTTGGAAATGCGCACTATAACCGTTATCAGCTGGACAGATAATGGGCTTGATGCAATAGGTCAGAGGTCACAAAGCTCACATGAGCTTCATGTCTGGTCAGGAGAAGGTCCAGCAAGAGAGAGAATATAGGAAAGAGACCAAAAACAGAGGTCAGAGGAGAATGGTCAGAATAGTTTGAGATGGTAAAATGTTGTCCTACTTTACAACATTCTTAGAAATAAAAGTGCAAAGTAGAACCATATAAGGTTCTTCGGCTTGTCCTCGTAGGAGAACCCTTTTTGGCTCCAGATAGAACCTTTTTATAAAGTTTCCACCAAGAACAGTTTATTCAGGAAAGGGGTTTTAAAGGGTTCTCTGGATCAAAATGGTTCTTACTGGAACCATTAGTGTTACCAAGAACCCTTGAAAAACCCTTTCTTTGGGAAAGAGTTTTTCAGAAGCAAATGGATCCAAGTAGAACCTCAGCCCTTGTAGAAGAACACTTTTGGAACCCTTATTTCTAAGAGTGTAGAGCGCTGTTGCCTCTGCCTTGACATAAAACAAATCACTTACTTCTTACTTATTATTTACGATGACTCAATCAATCATCAGCTATTTTGATCATCAATAAATGGGTTAAAAGGATTGAAACAAGTTTTTTTTTCAGCTCCTTAAATGTGGATATTTTCTGGTTTCTTTGCTCCATGGAACAAAGAAATCATTAAAACTGATAATATGTGGTTTGTGTGGACAAAACAAGACATTTGGGAACATCATCATTTCCACTATGATGATACTGAACTCTGGTTTGCTGCACATTAGTAAACCACTTTAACAGATGTTGGATTTTAAGCACAAATGTGCATCTTTAACTACAAAAAATAAAACCAAAGAAGCAAAGATAAACAATATTTTGGTATATAAACGTATCAAAGGTTACATCGATTTTCTTCTATTATATTAAAATGTCTTCATCTTAACCGACATCGATACATATGTCTTTCTTTTTGCCAAACTGTAGTGAAATGATCGTAATATCTTTCATAATCAGGCAAATACTATGATTATTATTTACGATGACCATCATCAAGGATTTTCAGCTCCTTAAAGGTGAATATTTTCTGGTTTCTTTTCTCCATAAAACAAAGAAATCATTCAAACTGGATCATTTGTGTGGTTGGTGGACGATCCTGCTCTCAGCACTGCAGCTTTAACTTCCTCACCTCTTTTCTTTATCTGAGCTGCGTCATTAAGCCTCTCTAAATGAAGCGTTATTGATAAATGCAGTGACACAACAGTCTCTTGGACTTGTAAAGGACGCGTACGGCGGCGCTGAAGGCATCCTCAGAGCATATCCTTTGAACCTTGGGCCTGAGCCAGAGACTTTTTTAGAGGGCAAGGTAATACCAGGGGTCACTGAGGTCTGTGGGTTGTGAAACCCTGTGCATGTGTCCAGACGCTGCTCAACAAGACACACAATCTATCGCTTTGATTAAGCTCTTTTCACCCTTTTTTTTTACCGTGTGAGCTATTTCTGTCTGACTAAAACAAACAAAAATATTACGTCACGCTACGACCGAATGAATTTGAGATGTTAATTCTTTATCGATCACATTTTACTCTGCAGTATTATCAAGCAAGTGCCTGTTGAGGAAATTGTGACATTTTAAGAAGCTGGAAAAATCAAAGAAACTAGGTTTTAAATGAATTATAGTTTTAGTAGAAACACTTGATTTTCAAAATAATGCACGATTAATTCATTCAGTAACTGATTAATAAGTGATTCTACAGAAGAGTTTTAAGGCCACACATGAAAAAGACTGATATTAAAGTCAGGATTCTAACAAAAAAGTCTGAGGTTAAAAGTCAGAATTCTGAAAGCTGAAAACATAAAAGCAACCTTCAATCACTGTTGATTTTGGACTGCACAGCGATCTCGCTGTATATGTATTTATACAAATACTCCTGGAAATAGAGAAAATGACAATAACAGACTTTCTTTATGCAGCTTGTGCAACTTTTCTCTCAGTATTTAACCCCTTCTTCGTCATAATAATAATAATAATAATAATATAACATATGGTTACTAAAGGAATCATCATCTATTTTGACAAAGAAATCATTAAAACTTAATCATTTGTTTGATTTGTGTACAAAAATCAAGACATTTGAGAACATCATCATCATGAAGAGGTTATTACCAATTGAATCAACGATTTTGATAATCGATGAATCAGTTTGACTGATGATTTCTAAGCGTTGAAACAAGTTTGCTGCTTAATTATGAATATTTTCTGAAATAAATCATTAAATCTGAATCCTTTTTTTTGGTGTGTGGACAATAACAAGACATTTGAGAACATCATAGAGGTTTTTGTGGAAAACCCAGATTGTAATTGTTCATACTCTTGTGTGCAACTTGTTCCTCAGTAGTTCTTATTATTTATGATTATTAAACGAATCAAGTATTTGTATAATCGATCATTAAAACAAGCTGTCTGATTGTTCAGCTGCTTAAATATGAATATGTTCTGTTTTGTTTTGTTTTAATGCTCCATTTGACAAAGAAATCGTTAAAATCATGTTTGGTTTGTGGACAAAAACAAGACATTTGAGAGTTTTTTGTGTAAACCCAGATTGTAATAATCTTCACTCTTGTGTGCAACAGTATTTAACAGCAGCTCTTTTTTTAACTTCATACTTATTCTGATTCCAGTCACATTTTCCTTTTCTTTCTTTCATTCTTTTCTTTTCTTTTTTAAGGAGTTCTCCTCGGAAACTTTGCAAAGCTGCAGCCCAGTCGATAAGAATGTGCTGGCGTCAGGAGGGGTTGGGTTTTTCCCCAATTGCCTTTTCTCAAGTCACGTTGCTGCACAACATGAAGAAGAGGCCACCAATGGTGTCAGAGACACGTACGGACCCGCGGCTATAAAGGCTGAGGCGCGCGCCGAGGCGTCTTCGTTCTCGAGCTAAAGTGACCAGTGGATCCCGCGCCAGCAGCCGCCACAGCCGCGTGAATTTCACCGACACACTCACAAATTCCACCGGAAAATGCTGCGAGTCAGGTGTCTGAGAGGAGGTAGCAGGGGGGCCGAGGCTGCCCATCTGATCGGAGCCATGGTTGGTATCGTTCTGGTGGTGCTTTTTCATGTCTTTTCATTCTTTTCTCTTTAAAAAAAAAAAAAAAAAATGCCTTTACATTCCAAAAAAAAGCACATGTCAACCAATGGGAATAAAGAAAAAAAAAAAAGATTTAACACCTCGAGCTACACTTTTATTTATTGGTTAACAGAATAGAATGCAATAAAGTGATATTCCATTCATGTATTCATTCATTTTTACGCATTGTAAGTGACCATATTGGGGGGGAATACAATACAAAAAACGAATTTATTATGACTCAAGTGAGTTTGTTGTGGATTAAAACATGTAAAAGAGAAGAGATTTTTATTAATGGCACAGTGGCTTTTTTTTTTTCCCCACCCATTGGTCCCCACTGAGTGACAGTGAACAGCTGTTTGGCACAGACGCAGCTCCCAAACTCATTGACACTGGAGCTGCTCACTCAGCACATGCGAGCCAACACTGTAAAGAAGGGAAAAGCCTATCTGTGGAGATAAAAGCTGCTGCTGCTCCTTACTTTTAACACGTGTACTTTGGCATCAGACCAAGCTGACAGCACTTGTCTGAGGTTACTGCACTGATAGAGCCAGGGCTATCACTTTTGATTTCACTTTTTGGCACATTATAAATAATAATAATAATAATAATAATAAACAGCTACTGTGTTTCCTGTAAATGTGAACAAAAAGTCTTGTTTTCTCTGCTCTCCTCAGCTCGGCCGAGCAGTGACTGGATGGGTGCAGAGAGTGTCTCAGAGCACCTCAAGTGCTGCAGCTGCAGTTGAAGAGGAACATGTTACTGGTTCTGTTCAGCAGGAGGACTGTCCCGTCTGCTGCTTCAATGAATGGGACCCTCTGGAGGAAGTGATCGTGGGTCGTGTTGAAAACGCCCGGGTGCCTCCCTTCACTGTGGAAGTGAAAGTAAGCCATGATATGAGATGAAAACATGCAGATCACTGACTGGGCGTTGATTTTCGATGCCAGTTTTTATTGCATTTGTTTTATTTATTCTGTGTACTCGTCTTGACATTAGAGTCACTTTAAACTCTGAATTGACTTTTTTTTCTTAAAATTCTGACTTTTTTCCTCAGTATTCTGACTTTAATCTCAGAATTCTGACTTTTTTCCCCCCAGAATTTTGACGTTTTTCTTAGAATTCTGACCTTTTTTTTCTCAGAATTTGACTTTTCTTCTTAGAATTCTCGCTTTAACCTCAGACTTTTTCACGTTGCCCTAATAATCTTCTGTAGAATCAATTATTAATCAGTTACTAAATGAATTAATCGTGAACTATTTTTGTAATCAAGTGTTTTCTTACAATTCTGACAGTTTTTCCTCAGAATTCTGACTTTTTTTCCAGAATTCTGACTTTTTTCTCAGAATTTATACTTTTTTCTTAGAATTCTGACCTTTTTTTTTCGCATAATTTGACCTTTCTTCTTAGAATTCTCACTTTAACCTCAGACTTTTTCACATGTCGCCTTAATACTCTTCTGTAGAATCAGTTACTAAATTAATTAATTGTGAACTATTTTGATAATCAAGTGTTTTTCTGATAATTTGCTTAATAGGTTTTCAGCTTCTTTAAAGGGGAATATTTTCTGATTTCTTTTGTTCCAAATAACATCATAATCAACAAACAACAAGATTAATAGATTATGAATGAATTGTTGGTTGCAGCCTGACAACTCACACTTGTCAAGTCTTCCTTTTCACCTTCCTTTTCTGATCACAACTTCTTTGTCCAAAGTTTGGGTTTACACCACAAAGTAACTGAAGTTCCATAACCAGGCAATCTACTGTGGAATGTTTGCCAGTGGGATTAGCGATAGATTATACTCATGTTGTCATCTCGCAAACCCCTCAACAGGCCAACACATATGAGAAGAACTGGGGCTTCTTCCAGAAGTATGGGGGCCAAGCTTTTCCTGAGGACCACTTGAAAAAAGCTGTTGCTGAGATTGAAGAAATGTGCAATATCCTGCGCCACGAGGGCGTCAATGTGAGGAGGCCAGAGCCCATCGACTGGTCCCAGGAGTACAAAACTCCAGACTTTACATCTTCAGGTAAATAGATGTGACCCAACGTCAAAGTATATACAATGTGGATCGAAGCATGACAAAGTTTCTGATCCAAGAGCAAGATGGTGACCACTCTAAAGTAAGAGCCTTGTTTAATGTACACATGTGGTTGTATGGAAAGTACAAACAAGCTTAAAGCGGAACTAGACCGGAAGTTCCTATTAACACTGTTTTTTAGTGTGTATCTGCGTCATTACCTTGTTTATGAAGCCCTGAAGGTTCTAAACAAACAGTTCAGCCACTGCTGAGAACGTTGTGTTTTATTGTTATCTCGGGGCTCTGCGAGATCACTGAAAATCCCGTAATAGTTACGTAAACATCGGTTCTCCTGAACAGCAGATCCTCCTGCTCCGGGCACTAGTCCGGGCACATCCGGTTGCGTACATTGAACCACAGAAGAAGAATAACGTCCGTTGTGGAGGTGTTTCACGAGCAACAGTGTCTTCTGATTCTGGGTCTGACTCTGGGTCAAAGGTCGTCAAATGGACTGAGGCGGGGAGTCGTGAAGAAGCTATTTTTAAACACTGTTAAAACAATGTTTTAACAATGATAATGAGGAGCAGTGCATCCACCGTTCCAGAGGGGGGCGCTGCGCTTCTGAGAGCGGATGTGCTGGATAGTACTGGCCAATCACAAGACTCTGTCTTCTGGGGGTGAAAGTTCACTCTGAAATCTCGCAGCAGAAAAACACTGTCAGAAAAGAGGATTTCTATCGGCTCGTTTACAGCAACTAGGAGGTTTTTGAGTATAAAAACAAGTTAATGTATGTAAGTAGACCTCCATAACTAACATATATGTGCAACAGGACCACTCTATGTGAGCTTTAAAGGAGCTCATTCTTAGGCAGTTAACACTAAAATATCTTTATTTCAAAGCAGGTTATCACATTGTAACAGGGTCAGGTGGAAAAATGCTTAGGGTTAGTTTATTCAATTAATGCAAATCAAATCTACTCTTCTATATGTTATACACAAAACCTTAAAGTACAATTCCAAGGTGTAAACAATGTTTTCTTCCAACCTCTCTGTGAATGCAAGTGTTGAAAATACACAATTAAAAGTAAGCGGTTACTTCTCAGAGATCAGAAAGATATGATTCACCTCAGCTGGCTTTCGTACTTTTCCCTTGTTAATGCATCAATTATCCTCATCCTTTAATAGGACCAGATAAGATAACAGCGTTTATGACCCACTCACATGGAAATATGTATTGCATCACATGCTTTTAAGGGTCATAAAAACATGTCAAAGATCCATGACATCACAACACAGTACAAAAGACCTGCAGAGGCTGCAAACTTAAAAATGAGCTGAACTTCTAGGCTGGTCTGGAGAAATTAAAATGATATCATGATGTTGCAGTTAAAAAATATTAAGGATGATTTTACACACCATTTCAAAGTAAAAGTGCTTGTTTTAAGTGTAGTTCACTACACTTAAAACACATTTTTGATAAAAAAATTAATCTGTAAATAACAAAAATCAAAACATTTAATCAAAAATGACATGAAGATAATTGTTATTAAATCTTATGTATAATTACATTTAATTTCATTTATGTTTGAATGTGATAAATATGAACTAATGTGTTAGTATCATGAATATTATTATAAAAAATAATGTTCAGTGTTGGAGTTTGAGACTCCTGCTGGAGACCATCTGCATAACCACACGTTGAATTGGTTTGTAATTCCTGTCATGACCCACCAGGGGGCCGCAAACCACACTTATCTGGGAATCACTGACAAGGTGTGTTGTTGAATATTTTGCAGGTCTGTATGCCGCCATGCCCAGAGACATCCTCTTAGTCGTGGGGAATGAAATCATCGAGGCTCCCATGGCCTGGAGGTCCCGCTTCTTTGAGTACAGAGCGTACAGACCCTTGATCAAGGAGTACTTCAGAAAAGGTGCTAAATGGACCACAGCTCCCAAACCAACCATGGCTGATGAGCTGTATGATCAGGTGAGGCCCTGTCGAGAACCCGGTCCTGGTCCTGGTCCTGGTCCTGGTTCCCTCCATGACTAAACACATGGCAAAAGAAAGAGCAGGTTTCCTCCTGTGAGGCTGCAGTACCACTGATAGGAAAAAGAGGGCAACGGAGAGCAGGACTGTGCTGAAACCAGCTCTGTGTTTGTGTCATTAAAACTGTGACCAAAATTGTGACGATTGAGTTGATGAACAGAGCGTTTACATAAAGAAAACAGCAACGTTCACCTGCTTTGGTCCTCACTAAACTGCATAATGTCTGTGCATGTGTGTGATTGTGGTGACAGAGCTCCTCTTGGGAACCAAAGCAGGTGAACATGGCTTTTTGTTTTGTTGAACCGGAAGTGTGATACTGACACGCGTTTATATACATTTATAGTTGTGTTTAAACACGACGTTAAATAAGACGTTCATGGACTTTGGTCCCCACTAAAGCCTTTATGTCTGTCATGAGCAGAGAAAGTTGCTGAATTTGACATGATTGAAGAAGAGTCACCGTCTTACAGGATCTTCATCGACAAACGGTTGAAACATTTGTGGTGTTAATGATGATTGTTTTGGTGTCGTCCAGGATTACCCCATTCGCACGGTGGAGGACAGACACAAGCTGGCCGCTCAGGGGAAGTTTGTAACCACGGAGCACGAGCCGTGCTTCGACGCCGCCGATTTCATCCGAGCCGGGAAGGACATTTTTGTCCAGAGGAGTCAGGTAAACTCTCCAGATGTTTTGTTCTTACACAACAGGCCGCTGCTGACATGAGCAGAGCAAAAGGCAAAGGTGCAGAACCACAGATTAGATAAAGCGCAAAATTGTGAATCTACCGTTTACTTATAGTCGATAGAGAGACAGATTCAAGTGTTTGCATCAGAATGTCGCCTTTAAGGGGTTTTGTTTTTTTCTCTCCCAGGTTACTAATTATATGGGAATTGAATGGATGCGTCGCCATCTGGGCCCAGACTACAAGATCCACATCATCTCATTCAAGGATCCTAACCCCATGCACATCGACGCCACATTTAACATCATCGGGCCAGGACTGGTGCTGTCAAACCCTGATCGCCCGTGTCACCAGGTACTGACCCTAAAGCCTTAGCTTTTCCTCTGCAAATGTCCAGAAAATGTATTACGATCAATCAATCTTTATCTCATATAACTCAGTTGATGGAAACACAGATAAAAGTTCATTTTCTTTTACAGAATCTTTGAAAACTTGCTTCAAATTTGTTAATACATTTTAAAGCGGAACTAGACCGGAAGTTTCTATTAACGCTGTTTTTTTGGTGTGTATCTATATTACCTTGTTTATGAAGCCCTGACGGTTCGAAACAAACAGTTCAACTATTGCTGAGAATGTTGTGTTTTATTGTAATCTCGGGGCTCAACGAGATCACTGAAAATCCCGTAATAGTTACGTAAACAGCGGTTCTCCTGAAGAGCAGATCGTCCTGCTCCGGGCACTAGTCCGGGCACATCCGGTTGCGTACATTGAACCGCAGAAGAAGAATAACGTCCGTTGTGGAGGTGTTTCACGAGCGACAGTGTCTTCTGACTCTGGGTCTGACTCTGGGTCAAAGGTCGTCAAAGGGACTGAGGCGGGGAGTCGTGAAGAAGCTATTTTTAAACACTGTTAAAACAATGTTTTGATAATGAGGAGCAGTGCATCCACCGTTCCAGAGGGGGGCGCTGCGCTTCTGAGAACGGATGTGCTGCATAGTACTGGCCAATCACAAGACTCTGTCTCCTGGGGGTGAAAGTTCACTCTGAAATCTCGCAGCAGAAAAACAGCGTCAGAAAAGAGAGATTTCTATCGGCTCGTTAACAGCAACTAGGAGGTTTTTGACCATAAAAACAAGTTAATGTATGTAAGTAGACCTCCATAACTAACATATATGTGCAACAGGACCACTCTATGTGAGCTTTAAAAAGAATTTCCGGAGCCAAAGCACGGGCCATTATCCACAATTCACATTATCTTGCTTTTATAAACACATGTTCATCACTCCTCTCTCTTTTTCTTAACCTCAGATTGAAATGTTCAAGAAGGCCGGCTGGACTGTAGTGAAACCTCCCACACCTCTGATGCCTGATGGTGAGTAACGACGACACACACACACACACGTAGTTTCCCTCCGTTGCATTTTCTGCAACGTTTCTCAAAATGTGTACATTCTCTGTTTGTCTGTGCAGACCATCCACTGTGGATGTCCTCAAAATGGCTGTCAATGAACGTCCTGATGTTGGACGAGAAGCGAGTCATGGTCGAAGAGAAAGAAACAACCATTCAGAAAATGTTTGAGAATCTCGGTGAGTTTCGGTTTCAGTCCAAGGTTATTCCTGCTTTTTTTTTTGCCAGAGACACAATGTTACGATATCTAGGCTGCGATATTATCACAATATTAGGCTGTGATATTATCACGATTTTTAGGTTGCGATATTATCATATCTAGGCTGCGATATTATCACAATATTTAGGTTGTGATATTATCACGATTTTTAGGTTGTGATATTATCACAATATCTAGGCTGTGATATTATCACAATATTTAGGTTGTGATATTATCACGATTTTTAGGTTGTGGTATTATCATGATATTTAGGTTGTGGTATTATCACAATATCTAGGCTGTGATATTATCACAATATCTAGGCTGCGATATTATCACAATATCTAGGCTGCGATATTATCACAATATTTAGGTTGTGATATTATCACGATTTTTAGGTTGCGATATCAAGATAGTTGCGATATTTTCAAGATATTTAGGTTGTGATATTATCACAATATCTAGGCTGCGATATTATCACAATATTTAGGTTGTGATATTATCACGATTTTTAGGTTGTGGTATTATCATGATATTTAGGTTGCGATATTATCACAATATCTAGGCTGCGATATTATCACAATATCTAGGCTGCGATATTATCATGATTTTTAGGTTGCGATATTATCACAATTTTTAGGTTGTGATATTATCACAATTTTTAGGTTGTGATATTATCACAATTTTTAGGTTGCGATATTATCATGATATCTAGGCTGCGATATTATCATGATATTTAGGTTATGATATCACGATTTGTAGGTTGTGATATCAAGATTTGTAGGTTGCGATATTATCACGATATCTTAGCTGCGATATTATCAAGATATTTAGCTAGCGATGTTATCAGGATATTTAGATTGCAATATTATCACGATATTTTTTAGTTTGCAATATTATCACGATATTTAGTTATCACAATAGTTATGTAAAACAATGTAACATGGCTCCAATGTCTGTAATAATGTATTAATGTTTGTTTTTTTGCAGGTATTGAGACCATAAAGGTGGGCATTCGCTTTGCCAACTCACTGGGTGGTGGCTTCCACTGCTGGACATCCGATGTCCGCCGCCGTGGTACCCTGGAGTCCTACTTCCATTAGCCTTTGCCAGAAATAGGCAGTTTTTATTGAGCTTTAAAGATTAAAGCCTTTGTTCAGATTTCGTTTAAAAAAAAAAAGCATAAAAAAAAAAAACCACTGTCGATTTTATTGTCAGTCCGTTTGTAAACAGACTGTATATTAAAATGGACGTAGTCTTATGGTTTGGTCCGTGTGGAACACTAAATTCATTCATGTAACCTGGCTTTAAATGAACTGGACGATAGTAGCTGTCAATAACACTCATAATGTCCTGTGATTTTGTCGTCCTCTAAATTCAAACATAAGTTACAGAATTGACTTAACGCCTCATTTAAAATGTGTCGTGATCTTAGTGAGACATGAATTATCTTGTGATACAACAACGTGCTGTTTTCCAAATTTCGTAATCCTGTAAAGTAAAAGTAAAAAAAGTATGTACATTTGTGTGTTTTGGTGTCACCTGCTGCCATTTAAAGGACAGTGTTTTTGTCAAGCATGTGCGGCAAACTTACAACGACAGACAGGTGGCGCCTGATTGGGTCTTAATGTTCCTCAGTCCTGATCCTTGGGACACACTCTGCCCTCCGTGTTTTACAAGTTTCCCCTGCTCCAACACACCTGATTCAAATGAAGCTTGTTGATGATCTGACTATTTGAATGAGGCGTGTTGGAGCAGAGGAAACTTGTAGAAGACGCAGGTCAGAGTGGGATTGAGTGGGAAACATTGTTTTAAACTAACGTGCACGGATTGTTTTTCATGTGACATGGCTGTACATCCCAGTGTCTTTGCAAACAGCTTTGTTCAGACATTTACATTTTTAAATTTTTACATTTACTTCAGTCCATAATCTCAATATAAACTGCATTTCTGGCCTGGCTATTGTGAAGCTGAAGGTGTTTTTTTTCTTTTTATGGCGACTTTTAACACAACGCAAACGTCATAACTTTGAGGACAAGGTACAATTTGGTATGTGAGTGTCATCAAACTAGGGCACAGGAGTGTCAAATGTCATAATTATATCTTTTTAAACCGCTAGGTTTCAGGTTTCTTTTTTTTTTTTTTTTTTATATAAAGGAATGTATAAAAGTTGTTACGTACCTCATTAATCAATATTAATTTCTTAGTGTTGGTATATTATTTTGTAAAGTTTTTAATCGATCGAACAGACAAAGTTCTATTTATATATTTTCATACTTTATTGGATTTTCCCAACAATTGGTGTTTTTATATATATATTATATATTTACTTAAAAAAGTGCGCGGTCCATATCAGATGTCGTATACTGTACCTTCTGCCTCTGCTGTGTGTTCTTCTGCTGCTGCAAACCTGGGCCAGTTATATGCTCCATGTCATCATCACTGAACTACTTGGCTGTTTTTGTGTGCAAAGCAAAAATAGAGAAGAAAAATGTCTTAAAAGAATGGAGACTTAAAGAATGTTTGTTAGTTTGTGTTGATTCCTTTGCTGCGTGTGCAGTTGCTTGTTTACTGTCCCTCCTGAACGCTGCCTTGATCTTCATGTTTGAGAAACAATGAGTTCGAGTTGTGGCTCAGCAGAGGAACGAGAGTGATGTTTTGTATCATGCAACATTATTAAATGTAATTAAAAGATAAAAGGAACAAAAGAGTCGTGTCAGTTTTGTGATTGTTGCATATATGATATCAAAAATGGAGTAAATAAATAGATGTTAATGTGCAGTATATATATATAGCGTGTAAAAGTACTAGTACCTAGTGTTATAGTTATCTTGTACAGTAAAGAGATGCGTTATTTACATTACATTAACACTATTTAACTCTTAGTTAAAAACGAGCGTATTTTGTATTTTTACAGTATTTGTTGTATTTGTACATGTAAATGTTTGCTGGTATGTAACTCTAGCTTTTATCCTTTAATTTTTTTTCCTTTTGAATATTTTTGTACATATATGCTCTGGAAAATGCTCTACAGCCATGGTTATCAAACTGTGGTACGTGGTACCACCGGTGGTACGCAAGATTCCTCTGGTGGTACCACGTATAAAAAGTTTAGTCTGGATTGTGCATTTGGTGCTTGTATTTTTGAACGTGAGCAAATGGATAGTAATCTAAAATAATGATGATTAAAAAAAGAATAACTGACAAAGAAATGTAGTAGAGTAATATAAAGTCCCTTGTAAATGGGCGGATTCCTCTGATGTCGTGGACAGATTTCCTGTCAAAGCTTCAGCTTGTAAACATTAACTCGTATGTGTCGCTGGCAGATTATGTTGCTCCATATGTTTGCGTTACCTGTGTTTAAGGTGAAGGTCACGTCTTCATGGTGACTGTTGCTCAGGAGTAAATCAAATCTGTGTGAATGGTTAGTTTGTGACAGGTGGAAGAATTAGTGTCAGCTATTTTAAAGTAATCTTATCTTTTTATTAAAGAGATTTAACTTGAATGAAACACAGTAAATAGGGCGTATAGGGCAGTGTAGGGCTTTTGTTTTCTTTGTAGGAAGTGACTGACGTCCACTTTTTGTCAATTTTATTTAAAAAAAAAAAAACACCCTCCTGTGGAGGATAAAGCAGTAGATAATGGATGGATGGATGGATTCCAATCCCAACATCCTCTGTCTGATGATCGAATAACACATTTATCGATGGAAATTAGTTAAAAACTGTATATATTATTTTGGATGAAGTTGGCCCTTTAAGTAGTGTTTACACTTCAGTTCTCACATAAACCATTAGAAAATGATTACTGGTGCGTCTTTATATTCTAAAACATCTTTTATTTAATGAACCAGAATTAGAATGTAGTATCTGTACGTCAGTTTATCTTTTATCAAAATAAATGGAAGTACCTTTAAAGTGTCTCCACAAATATGCCTGGTCATCTGCTGCCATCTACTGGTCAAATAAACATAATACCACACTAATACATCAATTGTTTTGATACTCTGTGTGTTTGATAGGAAAAATCATATTTTAAACAGTTTTTTTACTATAAATGTTTTTTTTTTCTGTGCTTACATTATATTCATAAAATTCTGTTTATTACTCAGTTGTCCAATTTGTTATGAATTTAAGGGGTGGTATTTTATTACATAGCATGGGCACCTTATTTTAATTCTGATGGAGAATTTACTCCTGGGGATTAATAGAGTAGTATTAATAGACTTTAATGCATTATTTGATTGACATGTGGACTATGGGGCATTAAATTGACCAAAAGTTACGGAAATCCTGGTGATCGACACTTTCTCATCCTGATAGTGAACTACAGCCTGAAATATTCTTCATCCAAAAACATCATGTGCCACATTAGTTATTTACTTGCATTCAGAAAATGTTGTTTTAATGCTTTAATTAATATCTGACTCCTCAGAGAAGAAGACCAGTGAGTCGGTTTTAAGTTTGGGTTAAAAAAAAAACAAAAAAACGATTATTCAGTTTGTTATTTGCCAAATAAATAACAAAAAAATGTTCACTTTTTGAAAGCTTTCTGGTGTCTTGATGACAGGTGGTCTAATAAACGTGTTAATCACTGTAGACACAGATAAGGGAAGAGTCAAAGTCTCCACTTCTGTCCTGAAGTGCCGTGTCACAGGAACCACACTGAGAGGTGGTTTGAGATCACGTTACTGTTTGAAATGTAACTGACTGCACTCACTAACTATATAAGCACATTATTGAATAAACTGGGCTTGAATGGGAAACCTTGTCCACGGCAGGAAACTCTCATGTGAAAAGGTTTGTGCTCTTTAGTCCAAAAAGGCGTCTTCAGACGTGCACCGTTGGAAATCCTCTGTGAGCACATTGTGCACAGCTGACTCTTCACATGTCACTAAAGTGTTCCTCAAATGTCTTCTTTCTTTCTTTTCTTTCTTGTTTTCTTGTTTGGATGACAGGAAGTGGGATTAATGTTTGATATACTGGAGTTAATTTAAACTATTTATGACTACGAGGACTATGAAAAGCCACATTCATGCAGGCCCCCCCCCCCACGTGCTGTTGACCCCGAGCAGAAAAGGATCTTGAGTTCGTTTTTTCATGCTCATTCCTTCTCCTTGTGTCGTACACGGTGTCCTTTGACTCGGCTTCTGTGAGCTTGAAGGACGGCGTCTCGTTGGACTGAGGTCATGAGTGGAGAAGAGATAACTGTGAGCACAGCGTGTGCAGACCAAACATGACACACATGCACCGGGGGGGGAATTATTCAAAAATACAAGTTTTTTGTGTTTTTTGTGTTTTGCAAATAAAAGCCTGGCTGATTTGTGTGTGTGTTATTGTGTGATTTAACTGTGTGTGTGTTTGTGTGTGTTTGCGTGTGCGTGTAGTCGAATTGCCAGTTAAGGTTAGGTAAGGGTAAAGTAAATAATAAATGATAAAAAGTAAAGTACATTATAGAGTATATATTCTCTCTTTAAAACAGCAGCACTTTTATTTTGACATCAATTTTTTATATATTGTTTTATTATCCTCCGTATATACACACACACACACACACACACATATATATATATTGTTTTGTTTTTTTGCATATGCCTTATCTTGTTTCCTACATCAGAAAAGCCCTTTGAAATTGAAATGGAGTTGAAAGTTGAGGTAAAGAGAGGGAGAGGGAGTCGTTTGGCGCCCCCTGGTGGGAGTAAATACAAAAGTCACAGTGTCTAGAATGTATCAGGTATGCAGGGTGTCATGATTTTAATGTAGTTTTTCCGACATCTGAAGTTTATATGTACATATGATAGACAATATGGCAGTTCTGTAACATAATGATGACAACTGTAAGTGAAACACACACACAAATGAGAGAAGAGCAAAATGACGATTGTCGCTACGGGATAATTAATAATCCTAGTGTAATAAAGATGAAAGCATAAATCACAAGTCTTCTTCTGATATATTTGTTCAACACTTGATTTTCCTTGTATCGTTCTTGTTTCATGAAAGCAATAAATCATGCAGTTGCTCGTGATGTGGTTTCCAACAACACTTTGCCCGGAACAAAGCAACTTAAGAGTCAAATGATTTGTTAGAATTCTGTGAATCCAGGTCAGAGTCGTCGTCCTCTGGTTACTGTAGCTGAAGGCGAGTGGACACTAATAACATCGTCATAGAACAACCCCATCAATTAGTTTTCTGTGATATGACGAGGTAAACTAGTGGTTGCAGTACCATAAGATGTCTGCAGGTGGAGCCCCAGAGCAAAATGGGCTGGAAATTTTTTTCGATGTTTTTTTCTTTTTTTTTTAATTTTTGGTCCAAAATTTGACAAAAAAAAGTCATACTATACTGTCTTCCAAAATTTGAAAAAAAAAAAATGTGAACTTTTTTTTTGAAAAAAATATTTTAAAAAACATTTGAAAGAAAAATTTGGAAATTTAAAAAAAAAAAAATGTTGGTCTAAAATTTGCCAAAAAAGTCATACTATACTATGTCTTCCAAAATGTGAAAAAAATTGAAAAAAAAATTTGAACTTTAAAAAAAAAAAAAGATTTAAAAAACATTTGAAAGAAAAATTTGGAAAAAAAAAATTGAAAAAAAATGTTGGTCTAAAATTTGACAAAAAAGTCATACTATACTGTCTTCCAAAATTTGAAAAAAAATTTGAAAAAAAAATTTGAACTATTTTTTTTGAAAATAATATTTAAAAAACATTTGAAAGAAAAAAATTGGAAAATTTTTTTTAAAAAAAATGTTGGTCTAAAATTTGACTAAAAAGTCATACTATACTATGTCTTCCAAAATTTGAAAATAAAAATAAATTTTTTTTTTTTTTTACAAATTGAGTATAGCATGTTATAGCAACCTAAGGAAGTGATTTTTACTGAATACAAAGCGAGGACCGGCCAAAATGTCCTCACTCTGTAAAAATGACCTCACTTTGTTGGTTAAAAACCCTCAATGGTCCTCAGTGTGTCGCAAGTACAAGAACACACACACACACACACACACAGACACACACAGACACACACACACACACACACACACACACACACACACACACACACACACACACACACAGACACACACAGACACACACACACACACACACACACACACACACACACACACACACACACACACACACACACACACACACACACACACACACACACACACCATGGCCCCATTGGACACACATTAAAGGGGAATTCCACTAGTTTTAAACATAAAGGGCAGTTGTCAGTGAAGACCTTTCCTAAGTCAACAGCTCTTATGTTATCAGAGTGTCTTTAAGGTGGTAAACGTGCAGCGCTGAGGTTAAAGTACAGGTGTTCACAGGGTCAGGGGTCAGGGGTCAGGGGTCTGTAATGTACACTGCAGCATTTTTGGAGATGATAGGTGTGTTGAGTAGAAATCAATGAAATCATCAAAACAAGATAATAAAATAAACAAATAAGGACAATTATGACTCAGCATGTCATCATTAGGATTTAATATCTCATAATTATGACTCGGCATCTTATAACTATGACTTAGCATGTCATCATTTTTAAGTATCTCAAAATTATGACCCAGCATTTAGTAATTATGACTTAGCATCTCACATTTATGACTTAGCATCTCACATTTATGACTTAGCATCTCGTAATTATGACTTAGCATCTCACATTTAGGACTTAGCATCTCATAATGATGAATTAGTATCTCGTAATTATGACTCAGCATCTCATAGTATATCTCACTCAGTATATCACTTTTAGTTTGTAATATTTATGAGATAGTATTTCTTAATTATGACTAAGTATTTCAGAATTATGACTCAGCATCTCGTAATTATGACTTTAGCATCTAAGCAGACAGTCAAGACTCAGGATCTCATAATCATGATTTAGTATTGCATTATGACTCAGCACTTCATAATTCTGATTTAATATCTCATAATTATGTCTCCTTTTCCCACATCTCTTATTTATGATAGCATCTCATAATTATGACTCAGCATCTCATAATTATGAATAATATCCCATCATTATGACTTGGGTGTGCCCTAATGAGCAGAAAGGGTATTGCATCAACTTGTTGTTGGTGAAGGAGGAACATTGAGTCGACTTATACTAGTTTGCTTCACAGTATCTTTTTTTTTTTCTTAACACAGTTGCCATCATTCAGTTAAATATAGAATGAACAGTGTTCACAGTAAAGATCATGAGACCTATACAGCGCAGATGGTGTCAATGACGACAATCGTCCGTCATGTGATCAGAAAACCATCTCCGACGAACAGATGACACATAAATAACTGCATATATCAACACTCATACAGGAACAGTGTTATTGACCCGCTTAAATATAAAAGCTATGCAGAGTAAGCAGAGATCTTTGAGCGACTCTTCAGTGTAAGACGTGAAAGAGCTTATCAGAGAGTTGAAGATAATACTGCAGGTTTGTGATAATGTCCACACGGGCTGTTTTCATACGTACAAAAGGGCCTCAGATAGGGCAGAAATCTTGAAGTCTTGTGATGTATTCCTGCATTTCCGTGGATTCAAAGCTCTCTGCGGTGAACTCTGACAGTTTGAAACCGTGTTCAAATTGTCTCCTGTCATGCTACATATTTTAGTTTAGCGGTGGTAAACGAAGGCCAGAGGACGTGCAGAAGTGTTGTTCTCTTACAGATCACTTTCAATGTTGAATTATATACTTCATTATATCATTATGTGGGCCACACGATGGGATAGTGGTCATGCCTTCCAAAAAAGAAGAACACGTGTGGGTTTTCTCCAGGTTCTCCAGTTTCCTCCTACAGTTCAAAAACATACAGAGGTTAACGGGACACTCTAAATTGACAGTAGGTGTGAATGTGAAAGTGAATGGTTGTGTATTTACATCAAGAAGACCTGGGTTTGTGACCAGGTCAGAACAAGAGCCTTTCTGCACATGGAGTTTGCATGTTCTCCCCGTCCGTGCGTGGGTTTTCTCCGGGTTCTCCGGTTTCCTCCCACAGTCCAAAAACATGCATATTTGGTTGATTAGGCAAATTGGACAATCTAAGTTTTGATGTTTGCCTCCAGAAGATGGATGGATGTCAGCTAACTGGCTCCCTCGTGTGGAGAAGTGGTTCTCAGACCAACCACCTGAGAAAACATTGAGCTCTCAAGGTTACACCATTATCGTCAACGTGAAAATACAGAGGTGCAAATTTAGGTCGAGCAAAGTCAGATTTATTCCCAATAAGACAATTTGCTCTCACTCATCATCATCCTCCTCTTCCTCACATATACTTCACACACTGGTATAGTGACATTAGATTAAGATGGAGCGACAGATAAGGTGACTCTAATTGTTATTATTTCATTTTTTTTGTTATTTAGTAGAACAGTATTATTGATTTTCCTTCAAGTACTACAAGAGGAAGCGTGCGTGCCACTGTTGGAACACGTACTACAGTTTGAGAACCATGGCTGTAGTGTACACAGTGCTCTGACAGACAACTTTACAAGACAAGATTATAATAAAATGATCAATTGTGCCAAAGCATCGTGCCTGACGTACCTTAAAATGTGCTTTTAAAGCTTCTTCATTGGCAGAGAGTGACAAACGCGTATATACCCGACGTTTGTCAATTACTATCAAAGAAAATTATATTATTGCAAAAACTATTGTGCACACACACCCTTTCTTGGTAATGAATGTACGCATGGCTTTTGTAGTCGCTGTGCTTCCCCGATCGTACGTCATCTTTAAAACAACATGTCACAACTTTGGAACCTTGCCGTTCAAATGTGCCAATTCCTGTGCTGAATTACACACACAGACTCGTGTGGCTACCTCACTGCTCCACCCAGTGTAATGGCTTAAACAATCATTGTTGTTGAATTACTACCCGGCCCTTTGTCCACGGAAAAGCAGCCAATGGAAAAAAAATAAATGTTTAAGTTGATTTATGTAGGTTTATCGGGGGAAGCACTTGTTTTCTGTTCACTTAAAATAATGACACCATGTTACTTGAAGAGTTGGTTCTTTATTTAACTCGTGTAACTCAACTGTTTACAGGAGACACCCAGGCCGTTTACTCAGCTTACTGGCTACACACACACACACACACACACACACGCACACACACCTTAACTCAAATACGCCCGCAGACAGACACAAAGATCTGAACAAGCAAACGCCAAATTGCTCTTATCGTTGCATCGCTCATAAACAAAGAGCATCAATAACTTTTATCTTTTTCACATTCTTAACTCACGTTTGCTCGTTATGAACTTAATTTATTGCCAAAGATGAAAGAGATTATAGGAACAGCCTTCTACTTGCTCTGTGGCAGAGCAGATGAGCAGGTGTGTTGTTGAAGATGATGGTTTGGAGTGTGAGGCGTGTGTGTGTTGTAATTGTTCTGCAGCGTCAGACGTCACCGTGCAGCAAATGTTGACTTTACATAGAGCACGAGACAATGTGAACATTGAACATGATTATTATGACCATAGTCGATGTGATCCATGATATCATCGCTACGTGTAGCATATGCTTGCATTGTTTTTTTTACCTTGTTAAGCATAAATCACTTAAAAGTTGTAATGCTACAAATCTTAAAATGCAAATGAAAACACTATTTGCATGAACAAACATAGATGTTCTAATGTTACAAAACATGTTATGATCTTTATGAAAA
Source organism: Microchirus variegatus (assembly GCF_963457635.1). Classification (NCBI taxonomy): domain Eukaryota; kingdom Metazoa; phylum Chordata; class Actinopteri; order Pleuronectiformes; family Soleidae; genus Microchirus; species Microchirus variegatus. Next base: position 26,465,633 of record NC_139815.1, on the reverse strand, counting down.
ACTAACTAAATACTATTTTCAAGTAAACATTACAAAAACATGTTATTATTAAAGTCATTATGTCACAAAAAACATTACAAAATGTTCTTATGTAACAAAAACATGTTACTATCTTTCTAAAAAACATAACGTATGTGACCAAAAAGTCACAATTAATAAAAAAAAGATGATCTATGATGTCACAATATATGTTAGAAAATGTTCCAATGTAACAAAATGATCTATCTATCGTTTCAAAAAACAACATAAGTTACTGCATGTGACCAAACAATATTTTTAAAGCAACACAAATATTTTACAAGAACCATCATCAAAAGTAACACAATGTTGTAATGCTACAAAAACATGTTGCTAACTTGCGAACAAAAACATGATCAAAAAACATGTCACCAAATGATGTAACGTCACATTGCTACACAAAAAGGTTTAAGTCAAACATTGTTGCAAAAATGTTACCAGCTGCTACTTTCAAAACAACATTGTGGTCGTGTTTATTGTCTGTATGAAAATGCAACTTTCGTGACCAAAAATTTGACAAAAAAACAATTTTTAAGGCTATTAAAAAGCATTATGTTACAAATAAAGTCAATAAAAGTAACAACGTGTAGTGTATGTGATTAAAAAAAAAATATACTCAACAAAAAAATAAACTGGAAATGGTGAACAAAAATAGAATGTCATGACATTTGCTCAGATTCTTGATGCATTTGTTTATGGAATGATTTGTTTTGCTCAAACTCAGTAGTCCAGTGTCACTCGGTCACTCCTATGGACTACAATCTCAGATTAATTATTTCAACTCACCAGAGTCATGGATCATGGCAGAGTGGTGGTCAGTGACCAGTACACAGACACTCCTTATGGCCTGCTCAATAAAAGGGCACACCAAAATGTGGACTTTTGTCACTTGTCAATATGCCACAGATGTAACAAATCATGATGGAGCGTACCATTGGCTCATGATGAGCGATGGGTTGAGGGTTAAAGCTGTGGCAACACAACTGTAACGTGCATCATTCTACGATCGATAACCTGGTGACGTCCATGGTGGACACACACACACGTTATTGAAGTTTGTGAACTTGGATCATCGACCCTCATTGTGTTCTTCCTGTCATTACTCCAGGACGTTTGTTTTGAAATGGATCCTAATGCTCACAAATTAAAGCCACTTTATTGATTTGGTTGTACTGTTCTTTTTGGATAGTTACTCTGTTTTTGTCACATAACAATAACTACAAGTGTTTCTTTGTGCGTCGTTTATATTTTTGTTTGAGTGTGTGCACAAAATGTTGTGATGCTACATGTTGCTAACTTGCTAACAAAAACATTTGTTACAAAAACAACTTGCTAATGTAACTAAAAACATGCGTTTCGTGGACAAAATATGGCACCAAATGATGTCACATAGTTACAAAAATAAAGATTAAAGTTAAACATCAAAGTCTTCAAAAAGGTATTGCTAATTTAAACTAAAAAAACATGCTAGTACTTAAAGTATGTGACCAAAACTTATTTTAAAGTAACAACAATATTGACAAAAACCATGGTGTCACAATAAATGTTACAAAAACACACAAAGGATACATTATTTTTAATGAATGTTTTTGATGAAAGTCAAACAGACAAACAAAAAAGCACTTGAACGTTCCATGAAGAGGCTTCATGTGGAACCTTGTGCCTCCAGGACACCGTCCAGCGTCTGTGTTTGCCTTTTTGCGTCCGTGTGTCTGTGTCGCAGCGTCTGTGCCTCAGAAGAAACGAGCTCCCACAGCTTCTTCTTTTTTTTCTCCCCCATCTTTCTTTCCCTGCTTTCAAAGTTCCCACAGAAAAGTGAGGACCACCCAGCGGCGCCGAGCGCGACGCTGATTAGCTGCGCGCAGCTCATTTGCATTAACGTCAGTAAAGGCTGTAGGTCAATCCTTGCGGGTGCTTTTATTGGATGTGCCGCTGTCAAGCAGTGCCGAAGAATTGGAAGGGCAAACGGCAGAAAAGGCAGAGGGAGAAAAGACAAACATAGAGGGGGAAAATGAGCATTATATGTAGCGCTGCTCTGTCTTTCTTTCTGTTTTCTTTAACCTCCACCCGCGACAACCTGAAATAATCCCGCCGTCTCTGATCCCGGAGCAGAAACTTGCGGACACGGAGAGAGAGAGAGAGAGAGAGAGAGAGAGACATAGAGAGAGAGAGAGAGAGAGAGGTCTTGTTTTTCTTTCTTTCTTTTTTCTGTCTTTTTTCGGGGGGTTAGATTTTCCTTCCTTCTGTGGTGGCACCTCCACACATCACAGCCTCCACATCCCCCTCTCTCTTTTCTTTTTTTTTTTTTTTTTTTTGTTGCTCCCCGTCTTCGCCAGAAATGAAAGGAAACCGACGACGGAGCCTGGAAACATTGTAGCCAATCGCACCCGGGGTTCGGAGCTCTCGTATGAGGCGGATCATCATCATCCTCCTCCGCCGGGCGGCGGATGAAGCCTGAATGGAGACTCTGCAGCAGCGAGACCATCCGCGGACACATCTCACCCTCCTCCCCTGCGCCTTGAAGCGGTGACTCGGGGCCTGATAAATGGAGCGTTCCCTCGGCGTACACGGCGTTGTGTTCCGCGCGGGGTGTTTGACAGCGGCCGGGAGAAGAAGAAGAAGAAGCAGAAGAAGCCTCTGCGGTGACTATATTTCACCCTGTTGATGATGAACTGCTCAGGACTGGAGCAAAGTGTCGTGAGAACCGCCTTCATGGCTCGTGTCTTCAGCTGAAGTGGACACACACTGTTAAAAAGACAACACAGAATAAAAGCATTATTCTTTTTTTTTTTTTTTGTATGGCTCCGTGGTGGAGAAGGGAGGACTAGACTAACACGTGAAGACACTTGAACGCAGAAATGGATACAACTATTGCATGAAGCAGGCGTTGGTGTTGGTGTTGGTGGAGGAGGAGGTGGAGGAGGTGGAGGAGGAGGAGGGGGCTCGTGCATGGTTGTCTTTCCAGGCCTTGTACTTGATAACAGTTGAAGTTCAGGGAGAGAAAATGCAATGAGAGAAAAAAATGGTCAATGTGGTACGAAGGAGAAGAAGAAGAAGGAGTTGAGGCACAAAGTGAACCATGTGGATGTGACGAGCTCAGCTGAGGAATAACGGAATCCAAGAGTTTTCCCAAGGATAAGACGAGGCACAGACAGTTGGATTAACACAAAAAAGAAACTCTCCAATTAACTTTACGTGAAAAAGAAAGAAAACAAAACAGTGGGAGGAAATCAGCTTCCTGGTGAAGGGAAGATATATTGTTCATGTCTTCTTGTGTTGCAGCGTTTGAAGAACCTACGTCGCTGTGGCCTAGATGACACACACACATGTATTTATATTTAAAATTTGAAGAAAAAAAAGTAAAGAGCGATGACACATTAAGAGGAAGAGTTTTGACCTTTGACACGTGCAAATGACACTTACTTGTGCAGCCTCAACATAAAAGCACTTGTGCAAAAACAACATAAAAAAGGAGCAGAAGACAAACAGAGACACACACTCACAAAAAAAAGAAAAGAGAGAAAAGGCTGAAGTGGGTTGAAGCATGGGCTGTGCTTCAAGTATTCATATCTCTGATAGGGTGGTCTACCACAGTGGAAAAGAGTCCGAGGATTCCCACTCACCCCAGCAGACTAATACCACTCAGCATCAAGGAAATCCTGCCTCGGGACTGCCCCTCAAACCCCCGAGCTGCAAGGTGAGCGAGAATAAACACTTATTCATTCCATTTTACAGACACACAAACGACGCATGTAGTTCCTTTCAATAATGTCCAAGAATATTCAACAAAATCTTACTTCAGTCACGTTAAATCTGAATAACAGTCGGAGTTTGTTGATTTATTTTTGTTCAAATGTTCCACTCTTGTTTTCACTCTGCTTTTGTCCATTTAGAAGAATTAGGCCATGACACACAGACTGGGTGTAAGGTCGCGGGGTCACGGGCCTCAACACTGACCTGACGTATTGTTTCTCTTTTGTTGTTTGAGGTTGAAATTAGTGAGCATTTTTTTTTGTGAGGCTTTGTGTTGCCCCGTGTGCGTCAAGGCTGCAACAATGAATTGATTAGTAATTGACTACTAATTTAACCCGCCAGCTATTTACAGACTCCTTTAGGTCATTTCATTTATAGCAGTTTCTGGAGCAAAACAACAAAAATAATCAACAAATAGAAATATTGTAATATTGTAAAGCTTCTGTACGTAATGTTTTTTGGGGGTATTTTGTTGTTAAAGCTATCAGAGTGGACTGAGGGAGCCTTTGTGTGTATACAGTGGCAGCGCTGAATGACTGGCGTCTTAGACGTCGCTTTTTGAACATTTTGATGTCGGCGCCGCTTTTGCGTTTTCAGTCAAACTCCCGACGCTCCGACTTTGCTCGCGCAGCGTTGATGTGTCCTCCGTCTCTCGTGACGTTCAAGGAATCACTTCCTGTGTGAAGCGTGGGAGAGTCACCAGGCAACACAGGGTGTTTACATTTAAAATGAATAAATACATGTATAAATAGTGTACAAGAGACATGATTCTCAAACTGTTGTACGTGTAGCACCAGTGGTTCGCGAGCTTCCTCTTGGTGGAAATACTCTTCTACTGTGATCGGAGTGGAGCTGAGGTCTGAGCTCTGTCACTCCGTCTTAAGCCCAATTTATACTCCTGCGTAAAGTGCTCTGCGTAGGTTACTCCGAGACTCTGCGTCGACGCAGAGCCTGTCGAAGAGCCTCTGCGTCGTCTCCGACTCCACGAAATATTTTTTAAGTGTCCGTCACTCCGTCAAGGGACAACGGAGACGTCAAGAGCTGCGATTGGTCCTCAGGACAGGCTGAGCGAAGCTGCTCTGTGCCGGCTCACAGTGAGCAACGAGTGTCCACAGAGGCTGAGCTGATCCCCGTCGATAAAGCCGCTGCCGAACTATAAATACGTCATATCTTAACACACACAGCACATGTTTAGACTCTAAATGGACAATTTTCTCACCTCAAATTATCTTAAAACTGCGTTCCGTCACAGAAAAGCAACAACAGTCATTCTTTCTCGGACGCCATTGCTCACTGTAGCCAGAAGCACAACAACCTTGCGCATCGACCTCTACCGATCGGGAGGGAAATTGCATCGCGTGTCCGTCACCACGACGCAGAAGTATAAAGTCGGATAACGCATTACGCAGTCGGAGAAGTATAATGTGGCCTTTAGTCTAATGTCACTATACCAGTGTGTGAAGTACAGGTGAGGAAGAGGAGGATGATGAGAGAGTAAATGATCTTATTTGGAATAAATCTGCCTCCTTGGAAAAGCCTGTAGCTGACTTTGCTCGACCTAAATTTACTGTTCACTGTATTTTAACGTTGGTGATAATGTTGTTACTTTCAGAGCTCAGTATTTTCTCAGGTGGTTCTTGGTATAAAAAGGTTTGACAAACACGGCACTAGAGCTTTAGGGGCTCTTTAGTTTTTTTTTTGTTTTTTTTTTACCGTATCTGCTTTTTATTGGCATAGAAGTGGAGTTTTGGGAGCTCTGAAACGCTTTTTACATTTTTTTTTTTAAATGTAAAACTAAATATTGCGCTTTGCGTCTGCTGTAGCTTATCTTCATTGTTGTCCTCTTCTTGTGTTTTAGATGTGTGTAGGTTGCGCTGCTCTCTTTTCGCTCTTTGATAACTTTGATTTTCTTTCGTTAGTTACCCTCGGCTTGTTTCTGCGATTGTATTGAGGAAAAAGTATCCAGTGTGCATGCATGCACGTGTTTAAGGAAAACACTTTTTAAAAACAACAAAGAAAAACACAGTATAGACATAAAGTTGTGTTTCCACGTGGTTAAGTTCCTTAACCTTCATCTATTTTCATAACCGGTTCGAGTGTGAGATATTATTTCGTCAAATGCGTAAAATAAATCTCTTTTTCTTGTGTGGAAATGTTTCAGGATGTCGTCATCTTGTCTTGTTTGGGAAACGCAGATTTTTCTACTCGATTAATGAGGAAAACAATGTGCGTATGAGTGATCTTAAAAGACGAGTTGTGGAGTTTTATCTCTTGTCAGACGTTTGTCCTTTTACAATCAGTCATGAAGGATCCATTTAAGGCCTTTGTGTTTAATTCAAGAAATATTATTAATATTTAAGATGTAATGAGAGGCTGCAGTGATTGGAGTAAAAGTGTGTTTTTCCTGCTCACATGCAGCAGCTGAATTGGTTTCTATTGAATATGATTGATGATTATTGGCATTATTTTTGTTCATTTTTAGCATAGAAGGCGACACACATCACTGCTGAAGGCAGATATTTGGTATTTTGATCTGCAAATTGTGCAAAGAAGAAGTTTTTTTATTCTATTTCAGCTAATATTGATTTGGAATGTTGATTAAAGAAAACATTTCAAAGGAGGCTCGTATTGTAGCGTCTGTATCAGGGCTGTGAGTAAAACATCACGATAAGAACTTAAGAAAAACACTGTGTTGATAGTTGTTGTGATAAAATGTCAGATATTAAGAGATTAAGTGCTTTTAAATGCTTATTTAATTTGCTTGACAGGGAAACATTTCACACAAATGTGAGGCAACACATGACACAGCAATGACGTGTTTTTGTCTCAAACTTTTCAACCGTTTCTAATGTGAAATTTAAGCACTTTCAAGGCCCATTTTTGTTCTTTTCCACCTCACAGCTGAGGTAAAGTACATGTTTATACAAATACACATAGCACTCATTCAGAAATCAAAAGTAAATTCATTTAAATCACATTAAAATACATGGCGTCGTGCTGCAAGCAAACCAGAGTGTGTTTTCTAAAAGAAAGTTTTATCTTTCAAAATGTGTCACATCTGTGAACACTCTATATTTGACTTTTAACTATTTGCCGTGAAAGAAATTAAGTTTCGATTTCAAGCACTTGATCCAAAATTCAAGCACCTTTCAGACCTTGAAATATACTTAAATACACATTGAACCTTTTGTCATTTTGAGGCTGAAGAAAAACCATCTATTGGTTTTGAATCATTACTCGGCCCTCGTCGCTTTCAAAAAGGACATTTTTGTGAATTTAGTGGTATATGAGTGTGTGTCTGTACACTCCTGTGTGTGTGTGTGTGTGTGTGTGTGTGTGTGTGTGTGTGTGTGTGTGATTGACCACAGGCTATTTGAGCGACTCTGTCAAGCTGAATTTTGTGGGCAAATATCCGCAGACGCAGCTTTGGGAAGGAGTCAGTGTGACGGATGCCCTCGTGTCAAAACGCCCACTGTGCCTTTGATTGAATCTGTGTTGTGATTGAGTTTGACTAATGTTTCCCTGCAGCTGGAAATGGTTAATCCTTGAGTCCTGTGAGGTGTCATCTTTAACGTCCTGTGCGCTTGTACCCCCGGGTGATTGGTGTGGTTTAAGTTGACCGTAATGCACAGGGCCGGCCACTTTATTAGGTTTCATGCACTCAGAGATGGCTCCTCTGCAAACGGTGGTTATTTGTGTTACGCTGAGTTCAGAATACACCTTTTTAAAGTACATGTATAGTCCAAATTAATCACTGACTATTTTGATAATCTTACAATCAGTTTGAGTTAAGACAGTCGCTCTGATTTTTTTTTCTCTCCATATACGAATAAAGAAATAATTAAAACTGAATAATTTAGGTTTGTTCAGAAAATTAGACTTTTGAGAACATCATCATTTCAAGGTTTGGTCATTTATGGAGAAAGTAATAAAGAGATTAATGGATTATAAAAATACTCATTAGTTGCAGCCCTACTTCTGTGACATGTTCCATCATGTCAGTGACTTTGACCAATAGGAGCACCTTAAATTTTGTTTGAGGCATTGCTCGTCCAAACTGTCCTCTGTCCTGTCCTGTCCTGTCTAGCCCCGCCCCCACGGTCCAGCCCTCCCTCTTTACGTCATGGCAGAACATGTGTGGCTCTGTGTTCACCCAACGTCGTGTTGTGATCTTTAAATTGTTGCAGACCGAGTGATTGCATCGTCTGACCTGTTTTTTTAAGTGTCCGTCACTCCGTCAAGGGACAACGGAGACGGCAAGAGCTGCGATTGGTCCTCAGGACAGGCCGAGCTAAGCTGCTCTGTGCCGGCTCACAGTGAGCACCGAGCGTCCACAGTGGCGGAGCTGAACACCACCGACTTTGTCGCTGCCAAACTATAAATACGTCATATCTTAACACACACAGCACATGTTTAGACTCTAAATGGCCAATTTCTCGCCTCAAATTATCTTAAAACTGCATACAGAAAAGTGACAAACGGCCACTGTTTCAACAACAACAGTCTTTCTCCCTCGGACTCCATTGCTCACTGTAGCCAAAAGCACAACAACCTTGCGCAGCGACCCCTACTGATCGGGCGGGAAATTGCAGCGCCTATCCGTCACCACGACGCAGAAGTATAAAGGCTCGAGTGGTCTACGTGGTGACGCAGACGGATAACGCATTACGCAGTCGGAGAAGTATAATGTGGCCTTAACTCTGTGATGCAAGAGTAGAATATTGATACCAATACCCAGGAAACGTCGTGGAACGTCAGCGGCGCGGTCGCCGCTCGCCATCGCTTCCGTTCTAATCAATGTGAGCATTTCCACGGGGAGCACCGCGGCACGTCTCGGCAGCGTCCCAGAAGCGGCTCGCCATCGCTTCGATAGGTCGATAGGTAGCATTTCTATTTTTTGCCGCTGCTGTCGCTGAATCGCGTGAAGCTCAACAGAGCAGATCGCACCAGACAGGAAGTCCGACACAGAATCAAAGTAAAACACTTCCAGACCCCCTTTCAAAATAAAACACAAAACGCACGTCGTAAAGCCTTTCGCAACTTCACATTAACATTACCTCGTAACCGGTGCTACCAGGTCAACAGTCAATTGATCAGAGGGTCTCGGAGAGTCATAATGTACGACGAGAGACTGATTGTTGAAGTGGAGACACATAAAATAATTTATGACACCTATGGTAGAAGCACAATATTGAGGGTAGATCAACAGTTCTTCCATGTCGGAGAATGAAATAATCTGTGTTGTTGCTGTTTCCTTTATACGCACAGAGAACTTGCGTCACATTCAGGATTATCGTGTGATCATTTCCGTGAATAACGCCGGCTCCCAAGACGCCGATGCGCTGCTGTAACACGAATGTGCAACTGAACTCTGATCCACATCAAAGAAGCGAACTCTGGTTCACCTTAAAACGTAGGTTTTGGTTTTCGCTTCGAGTGAACCTAATGCAGGAAGTGGACTACGACGCAGGGCATCGTGGGTAAACGCATCCAGATCATACACGCGTGTAGAACGATAGCCGGGAGAAATGGTTGAGTCCATTGTTGCAGTGTATTGATGTCGTGTGTTCACGTTAAACTGTAGGATTTGATGCAGCTCCATGTTTTGCTCTTATGTGTAGGAAACACAAGTTGCGAGGAGGGGAGTACGTTATTTAAAAGGTTCAGAAGTGTGAAAACGACCTTAGTATCTGCGTGCATTTTTCTTTTTTTTTGGACAACCGTCACTTGTGATTTTCAAACCAGACTTGTCACTTATGTGTCAGTGTGCGGTCTTACAATCAGATTTACACACACACACACACACACGACATGTGGCCGTGAAACACGAGTGAGAAGCAGAAACAGTCGCCTCAGAGTCCGTGTTGCTTTGTGCCGGACGTTGACGTCACCTAGAGCCAAATCTCGCACATGAATTTGCTGCGACGGCTTCAATTTGAAATATTTGTCCTGCTTTGATACTAAGTGGCCTCACAGATATGACGACGCTCTGTCACTGATGATGGGGATGAATACGAGAAGAGGTAACATTGTCATGTTTGTAATATTTGTCCTGTAATGTGGTCGTAGCCTCATCTCCTCCTCTGACCTGTGGCATCACAAAGGCGCTCTGTGCTTATTTCTTCTTTTTTGAGCCATTAACATTAAACATTGTGGTCGTGCCTGAAAATCCAAGGACGTCATCAGTGTCTTTAAAAACCAGGACGTTCTGATGCTCGGTTTGAACTCCAGCAGGTCGTCTTGACCGAGACTACGCGATGACTACATTTGTGTTAAAGGTAACAGAGTTTAAATTTCAGGTTAAATCACTTTCATTTTTTTATTTTATTCTTATTTTAAAAAGGAAGGGTTTGTTAAATGAAGTCATTATAAAAGAGGCAACAGACAGACGCCGTGTTTGTTCTGGTTCCTGTTCTCTGTCGTAAAGACGCAGCAGTTAACAAGGTTCATGTATAAGGACGTGCATGTTGTTTTCCTTGGAGCTGGCGTCGCGTCCTAATAAATCCTGCATGTAAAAACACACACAGATTCTGGATTGAGGCTAATTTATTTGTTTTGGTTACAGAAGAACACATATTTGACGCGAGTAGTAAAAAAAAAAATTCACCAATATGAACACAGTTTTCCAGTCACAATTACAACATGAAGTCACTTTTATCATCATAATGGCAAGATTGGGCCAGGAAATGTCATTAATTATGCCAAACGTTGTCCGTTTCCAGCCTCAAAAGTGAGATGATTTGCTGTGTTTCTGGCTCAGTAATGATTATACATTTCTAAAACAGGTTTATTTTCCCAAAATGTTGCCCTATTTTCAGACAGAGAGGAAACACTCATGACACATTCATGCACAGTTAAAAGTAAGCATTAGCTGCACTTGTTAGATGAAATATTTATTAATTCTCACATATTTCAGTGTCGCATAAAGAATTTAAAAGATGCAATAGAAGTTCCTTGAGGATATGAGTTGCTTAAAAAAACGACAACAATAAGGGCTTTTAAAATCAAGTGTCTTAATCTGTTCAAAACATATTAAAAATATTCACAAACAAACATATTATTCAGTCTTTTACGCAATTGAAAGGTCATAAGGCAAAGTTACACATCTGTGACAACAACAACGTTACTATACAAACACAATAGATCATTATATATTATATCTTGTGTAATTATATTTGCTTTATTTGTCTTTAAGTGCGCGTTGCGCGTGCGTTTGTCGTATAAAACCGGCCACGCGACGCGAATCGAGCCAACGCAAACACTGCGCCGCGTCTTTTACTTCACACTTTATTCTTTCTTTACACTCGAGACGGACGGTGAGACGCGTTTACAGCGTGAGAACGATTCGACAGAAGTTTGGGGGTGTGATGTGAGTCTTTGTCAAGGGTACGATACCATCTGGGCTGCTCTGGTGATGATAAAGCTCAAGTACAAGGTCCTATGATAGTGGGCATTTCTCCCTCTCTTTGTGTGTGTGTGTGTGTGTGTGTGTGTGTGTGTGTGTGTGTGTGGCCAAACACAACACATTTTATCTAGCCTTGACTCTTCCAGTCTGATTGCCCCCCCCCCCCCCCCACTCAAGGAAACGCTCCCATCGCTCTTTCCCCTTGAACAGTGAACGTAAAATCCGTCAACTCTCACACACTCACATGGTTTAAATAGCATTAGAGGAAAAAGACGTCTGTCTGTATGAAATCTCTCTTTTAAATACACTACCGTTCAAAAGTGTGGGCTCACCTGTACCATTTTTTTTTGTGCGTTTTCCATTAAAACTCACGCTTTTATTCATCGAAAGAGTTGGAAAAAAGGAATAGAAAATATAGTCAAGACATTGACAAGATTAGAAATAATAATTTTGCCCTTTCGTCAAAGAACCAGCAAAACTGTTTTCAGTTGTGCTAACATCATTGCACAAGGGTTTTCTAATCATCCAATAACCTTCTAACGCGATTAGCAAACACAATGTACCATTAGAACACTCTAAATAGGCCTCTATACACCTATGTACATATTACATTAAAAACCAGACGTTTGCAGCTAGAATAGTCGTTTACTTCCGATTCACTTAATGTTATATTTATTGAAAAAAAAGTGCCTTTCCTTCAAAAATAAGGACATTTCTAAGTGAGCCCAAACCTTTGAACAGTAGTTCAATTTTAAAACTCTTTACTACTCAAAGTCATGCTCACACACCCATGTACTATGTTGGGAGTCAAATTACTGTTGCATGCACACAAGGGACAGAAATCAGGACAGATTTTCTATCCTCCATCTCAGTTCTTTCTCAATCTTGATACTAAAGGTTCCACTGCCCTGCTCCAACACACCTGATTCTACCTGATTCTAATGTTCAGCTCATCAGCAAACACTGCAGAATCCTCACAACAACCCATTTATTTGAATGAGGTGTGTTGGAGTAAGGAAACTCCCAAAAACATGCAGGGCACAATAACAACTTCCATTTCAATAACCAGACTGCATTGAGATTATGCATAATATTTTTTATTTAAAAATTGTGTATAAACTGAATATTTCCAACTTAAAACATGGTGGGCAAAAAAAACAAAGAAGCTCTAGTGTGTTTGTAACATTTATTAAAGTGGACCTAGACCGGAAGTTCCAATTAACGCTGTTTTTTAGTGTGTATCTGCGTCATTACCTTGTTTATGAAGCCCTGAAGGTTTTAAACAAACAGTTCAGTCACTGCTGAGAACGCTGTGTTTTATTGTAATCTCGGGCTCAGCGAGATCTCTGAAAAAACCCGGTCCGGTTACGTAAACAGCGGTTCTCCTGAACAGCAGATCCTCCTGCTCCGGGCACTAGTCCGGGCACATCCGGTTGCGTACATTGAACCGCAGAAGAAGAATAACGTCCGTTGTGGAGGTGTTTCACGAGCGACAGTGTCTTCTGACTCTGGGTCTGACTCTGGGTCAAAGGTCGTCAAAGGGACTGAGGCGGGGAGTCGTGAAGAAGCTATTTTTAAACATTGTTAAAACAATTTTTTGATAATGAGGAGCAGTGCATCCACCGTTCCAGAGGGGGGAGCTGTGCTTCTGAGAGCTGGTGTGCTGAATATGTCACTTCCGGGTATTGGCCAATCACAAGACAGTCTGTCTTCTGGGTGAGAGAGTTGAGTCTGAAATATCACGTAACATATATGTGCAACAGGACCACTCTATGTGAGCTTTAAGTTTCCAAGAAGATTAGAATATTCACTTATTTGATGAATATTGGAATAGCATTTTGGCTAAAAAAAAAATAATGAATGAAAGAAAGAAAAATACTTTTTTACTGTGTATTGTCTTTTGCAAAAGCACACAGTTGTATCAAAACATACATAAAGAATCATTAACATCAAGTATTTTCCATTATAGAAAAAAAAGTAAACATTGACCTATAGCATCACAATTAAACAACAGAAATGGACAATGGAAATAAGAGAAAATGCAGAATAGCAACAATAATTGAAATACAATAAATAAACAAAGTAATAATGGTAATGAATAAAATGTGGACCATAGCAGCAGCAGACCCCCTTCTTTCTGTGAGGCAACAATGCTAACCGCTGCAGTACTGTATAACCCGCACACTTTAAGGACAGACGTCCAACTGCAGTGGAGCTCGACTTTAAGTGTAAACATAAAAAGGCAGTAAAAGGTGCTAAGATTATTAGTATCTGGAGAGTCGTATCATCGTGCCGGCTGCCTGGTTCCCGGTCCTCGTCTGTTTGCATTAACATAAGTGGTGGAATCAGTCAACTGTACCTCAGACACACCACCTCCCCCCTCCCTCCACCCCCTCCATTAAACCCTCCCATCCCCTGAAGTGACAAGTTACACAAGGTTGCTTTTTCTAAACTAAAGCCACTGCAGGGAAACACTCGGTCTAACTGTTGCTCAAGTTCTGCAGCGCACGACTCCACAAGTCTCTCGAGCAAGAAAACACACTCGCACGTGATGCATCTTACTTTACTTTAAGGAGAGTGAAGTATGGTATGATATGATGATGATGATGATATGATGATGATGATGATATGATGATGATGTTAGCCCGCTGACCTGCGCAGACTCTACTCATTTGTCTGTTTTCTCTCCCGCTGTGTTTGTGCATGTGTTCTCTGGTCAGTTCTGTGTGTGTGTGTGTGTGTGTGTGTGTGTGTGTGTGTGTGTTTAGTCTAAGTTGAGAGTCGCTGGGTAATTTATTCCACAGGAGGGCAGAGGCTTAGGCTGGTGATGAATTAATCCACTGTGCTTTTTTTCTGCTGGCTGAGAGGAGCCAGACTGATATTGGCTCGTTTTCCTTCTCTCGCTTTTCACTTTCTTTAATTTGCCGATCGCATTCTCTTCTTATGATGCATGAATTGTTTTTGACAGGGTTCCCCGCAGGTCTTTGCAGTCCTTGAAAGTTTGTGAATTTCGAAAAATAAACGTTTCAAGGCCCTTGGAAGTTTTTGAAAATTGTCCTCAATAGACATTGGTCGTTGAAAGTGTTTGAAGTGAAGTTGATATGTAGGTAAATGTCTCTCGCCCTGTCCTTCAGGCTTCCCATGGCTCCTTGAAATCCTTGAAAGTTTGTTCATTTGGGGAAATAATTTCAAGACCCTTGAAAGTTTTTGAAAATTGCCCTAAATAGACATGGGTCTTTGAAAGTGCTTGGATTTTGTGCAAGAAAGAAGTTAAGTTGATATTTAGATAAATGTCTCTCATCAGCAATGTGCCCTTCAGGGTTCCCAAGGGCCCTTGATATCCATTCAAGTTAGTGGATTTGGAAAAAAAAAGTGTCAAGGCCCTTGAAAGTTTTGAAAATTGCCCTAAATAGACATGGGTCATTGAAGGTGCTTGGATTTTGTGTGGTAAATGTCCTTGTCGTGTTCTTCAGGCTTCCCATGGGTCCTTGAAATCCTTGAACGTTTGTTCATTTGGGGAAATAATTTCAAGGCCCTTGAAAGTTTTTGAGAATGACTGATGATATACATGAGTCATTGAAAGTGCTTGGATTTTGTGGAAACAAATAAGTTGAGTTGATTTTTTACGTAACTGTCTCAGGGTTGCTACGGGTCCTTGAAATCCTTGAAGGCTGATATTTAGCTAACTGTCTCTCGCCACCAATGTGTGTTTCAGGCTTCCCACGGGTCCTGGAAATTCTTGACATTTTGTGAATTGGAAATTATATTTTTCAAGGCCCTAAAGTTTTAGAATATTGCCCTATAATAGAAACAGGTCATTGAAAGTGCTTGTATTTTGTGTAAGAAAGAAGTTAAGTTGATTATTAAGTTGATTAAGTCTCTTGCTGATGACACTTTTCCCTTCAGGCTTCCCAAGGGTCCTTGAAATTCTTGAAAGTTTGTGATTTAGTTTTTTTCAAGGCCCAATCACATAAATGGTTTCAAATACAATAGGATCAGTCTCCCTCTGTGCACCACCATAGAAACTTGACATCAACGGCCCCACAGTTGTCTTTGTCCATACAGCTGCTGATTGGATCAAGTGATCTACGTCTGTGTACAATGGTGCTGTGCACTGCGTGCAGCTCGTAGCATAGCACTGGTGACCCTCTGGTTCCTCTGGTTCCTCTGCAGTGCTGTAGTCACTTTGTTTCCCACTATAGGGCAACGTTTTGGTGCTGTAGAAGTCATTCACGCAAAAAAAAAGTTCAAGGCCCCCGTTGAACACCAGGCCAAACCAGGCCAAGCTAGTACCAAAGTAGGGATGTGAATCTTTGGGTGGCTCACGATTCGATGCGTTTCCGATTCTTAGGGTCACGATTCGATTCAAAATCGATTCTCGATTAAAAAATTGCTGTGTGTTAAAGTGTGTTAAGGCAAATTATGGCATCAAAACAATACAGTTTGTATAAGATAATGTGATCACACAAAGTCAAACTTAAGACAAAAGTTAACATTTATTCATTCAAAACAAATAAAAACTTACTGTACCAAAAAATAGCTGCTGCCCTTTTCTCCCCAAAATAACAAAAATAAACTGTACACAAATAACACAAACTGAAAAAAAAAATATTTTTTTTTAATCGATTTTTGAAGTTTACGAATCGATTCAGAATCGTGGACGATTAGAATCGCCATTCCTATGTGAATCGATTCCCCCCCACCCCTTTACCAAAGTGTTACTTTAATGCAGTAAATGGACTGAGCACCAGATCATCATCATAGAAGCTGATCTTCCAAGTGTTTCCTTTTAATTCATTAGCCTCGGTTTTTTCCTGCACTTGTGTAAAGATGATTTTCTTCACTCTCATATTTCCCAAAAACTGAAAATGATGACGTTCTCAAGTCTTCAGTTTTACGCATTTCTTGGTCAAATGGAGCAAAGAAACCAGAAAATATTCACATTTAAGCAGCTGACAATGGGTTTTAATTATTGAAAAAAAATAAAAAACACTCTGACAATAATAAATAATAATCTTCTGTAAGTTTTTAACCAAAAAACTCTATGAATTATTACAATAATTCACGTTTTTATACTGAATCTGTCGGGGTTTTGCCTCCTATAGATGATAGTTCCACTCATTTCCCTTGCCGTATACAATTGTTTACACGTGGAATTGTTATTTTTACCATGAGAGTTTTTCTTATAAAATGTCCCCTTTGGTGGGAAACAGCTCAATATATGGCCTTCTTATCTTCCGCCCTGTGTCTGGACTCTGGATATGTTATTGTCTCGTCAGATTCTTTGCCATCACAGCGCTCGACACACACTGTATGAAACTGGAGCCTGATTCACAGACTGGAAACCAGAAAGTACCACATTCTCCAAACCCCGGCATCGCACAGTTCATCTGAAACTTCCCAAACGGCAGGAACACGTCCTTTTTAAATGTGTCTGAAGTCTTGTTTGTTATGGCGTAGTTGAAAAGAAAACGTGGTCTGCAGTGTGACCCTGTACTCCACTGTCTATATTATGAGCAGTGTGGTTTTTTTTTTTTCCTCCTTCTCGTGCCTTGTTGTTGAAAGGCGAGAGATGGGGGGTCAACGAAGCGCCCACAGATCACCCACTGAAGTATACGCAGCTCTATAACCTGTCAAACAAGCAGACGGTTTTATTTTAAAGCCGTGTTTATACTTTCCGATTGACCTTTTTATGCGTTTATTTCGTTCCTGAGCGTTAAGCAGCTAATTTCACGACACCGACGTCCTCCAGCGGTGACGACATGGGCTTTAATCCTGTGTAGAACTCAAATTAGGGTCATATAATGAATCCCTTTGTCACCTTGAGTGAAGAAACAGTCGGTCTCTTCTTCTCCGGGGGCTTTTTTTTTTTCCCACTTATAGGAGCTGTCAGTCGGGGACATGTACTTATGGAACAGAAGCTCTTATTGTTTTTTGAAATGGTCTTAAATAAGGACACATTCAAAGGCTCATTCTGCTCCTTCATCCCCCTGCAGGTTAACTATTTAATGTCATAAGGTCAGCATGTGATACTTTCATGACATTGTGGAAATTGTATTCTTCCAAACAAAGAAACTGTGCAATGTGTTTTTTAAAAAAAGCTCCACCGCTGTTTCTCTTTCACTTTCTGGGGCTTTCTAAGCTGTGAGCGTCTGCAGGGTTTGAGCCTTGTGTGTGTGTGTGTGTGTGTGTGTGTGTGTGTGTGTGTGTCCTCCCGCCGCTGCCCGATTCCGATGCTTGTTTCAGACGCAGCTTCCTGTTCTGACATTAGAGGTCTGCCGGCCGACCGGGCTGGAAGCTGCACAGTGAGCGTTAAACGGCTGCTTTTCACAGGGAGGCGGTAATTCATCAAAAAACATGATGAAATGAAAGTCTTGTGTCAAAGGCTTTTTCGCTGGTTTCTTATTCTCTGTTAACTGTTGCAGCGTCTTGGAAAAAAAGGGAATTTAAGTTTTTACATTTACCTCGTGATGAAAATCGGTGCTCAACATAGATTTGATTTAAAGCTGCAGTATGTAACTTGTTGTTGACGACGATGTTTATTATCATTATTTCTGTTTGTAAAGTGAAAACAGGCTCACTGAGGGAGTGTTTGTGTGTATACAGCAGCAGCGCAGGCGCGGGCCGGTACAGGAAGTTTTTCATCCAGACAAGTTGCTGAGCAGCAGAATTCACTTCTGAAACTTTTTTCCTGGACACTCCAACCTGTTTGTTTGCCTCTGTCTTTACTTTACTGGCTGTTGCCTCCGCTTGTCCTACAAAATAAAACGAATCACTTCCTGTGTGCAGTGTAGGAATGTTGATAGAAGAAATGAACTATTTTGCCCCATCTGATATAGAGCTGAAACGATTAATCGATGAATCGATTATTAATCGATTACTAAATTAATCGGCAACTATTTCAATAATCGATAATCGGTTTGAAGCTTTTTTTCATGATTAAAACCAGATTTCTGATTGTTTCAGCTTCTTAAATGTGAATATTTTCTTGGTTTCTTTGCTCCACATAAACAAAGAAATCATTAAAACTGAATCATTTTGGTTTGTGGACAAAACAAGACATTCAAGAACATCGTCATTTCCAGGTTTGACAAACACCGATCAACGTTTTTTTTTACATTTTATGAACCAAACGATTCATCAATTAATCGAGAAAATAATCGACAGATTAATCGATTACGAAAATAATCGTTAGTTGCAGCTCTAATCTGATATTGATTATAGTGTAGAGATCAAAAAATCTCCAGTAGCAACTGAGCAGCATTTGTATACGTGTATATATTTATGACATTTTTAAAGGTGTAGTATGTAAAATTGTGTGGCATTTAATGTGTCGTTACTGACATGTTGCATCTAGATGTCCCTCACATCACATTTCCCTTCTAAATGTGTAGAGGAATCTATATAACCTACAGTTAGCATCAGACATTAAAAAAAGAAAAAAAGTTGGTTTGTCCATTGTGGGCTACTGTACAAACACAGAGCTGACCCAGCTCCTCATATAAATATACAAGGCTCATTGTGGGGTAGTAAAAAAAAAACCCCACAATTCATACAATTGTGTGATCTTATACGTGCAAAAAAATGAATAATATTTATGTATGATTATTTAATTTAATACACTGGACCCTTCAAAGGGTCACTTCAGCCAGAAAATATACAGTTTTTAACCGATTCACAGAGATAACTGTATTATTCGATCATCGCACAGTTGATCAAAATCACTGCTTTTTACTGTGTTTCTGTCAAGTTTTATGAGTAAAAGATCTGAAAAAAAATCAAATAATTAAATAAAAGCTGGTCAAATTTAATCCGGCTCTGTAGTAGAACGTAAATTAAACAAACCGCAGCATCATAATGAGTGAAAACCACCCTTTAAGTAAAGAATTTGCTTTTTCTAATTGATCGAGCGCTACTACAAAGAATCTAATGTGTTGTTTTGTTAACGTGGCACAATCACAGCCACCATATTATATCAAGTTTATTCCGTGAGATCTCGTACATACCATCTACATACACTCAGAGGGTCTCAAGGTCTGAATCCCACAGCAGACGCGTGGTTTGCTGAAAAGTACACCATGTACAGAACACACCATCATTGTTCTTCCCGAGGAAAGAACGAGTTCATCTGCGAGTCATTTCATCTCTTCACAGTGTCCGTGTCCAGAGGCGTGTTTTGTTGGACGAGGGCCTCGTGTTGCGATTGCAAACTGCCGTAGCCGTGCACAACATCCCCGCTAACTCGGCTAACAGCCGTGTTTAACAGCATGTGGTCGCCGCGGTCGCTTCGGTCCGCCTTCACGCTCCGTCACGCTGCACGGCTCGCTCTGTTAAAAGACTTCCCGGGGGGGAAAGTTTACAAAGCGGCGAAAATTGATTGATTTAGTGTTAAAATGTAAACCCGATGTGTGTTTTCTGCACTAAATGTGGCAGCTGATGCAGAATTACTGCTCGTTTTTACTACCTTTTGTTCACTCGAGGACAGAACAGGAGTCTCCCTGTACGTTTTTTTTTTCCCTTTTTGTTTGTTCTTAAAGTTTTTCCGTAACCCTGGCATAGTTTCAACGTATGTCCACACAGAACCCCCCTGAAAAGACTCGAAGACTGCTGCTATAGAAATACACCAACAATATAACAAAGTAAAAATAGTATAAAGCTTGCACACTTTGTCCAAACTTGAATATTTACTTAACCCTTTAACATCTAAGCCTCAAAATATCCGCTTGGACTATTTTTTTTAACCAGAAAAGGGCCAGAAAATGTCCTGTGTGTAAGTGTTTTTGCCCATTTTTCCAAAATAACTATCAATATCAGTATTTACAATGTACTGCATGTTAAAATAGTGTATTAACAATTTAAAAACAAACTTAAACAATCTGGTTTTTCAGATTTTGCGTGTTAAATTTGAAATTTCAACCGCATATTTAGAATAACATTTGTTTGAGTTTTTGTCTCGGCTGTTTTTCCCGACTCTTTCCTCTCTGGTGACAAAGACGCTGATTCGCCGTCTTCCTGCAACAGCACGAGTGAAATTACCGTAATTACCTCACTTATAACTTTTCAGGTTACAGAAATCACTGGGATTTTACCAACGGCACAAGCCGTCGCGTAACTTACGGTAATGCAAAGTGCGATTGTGCAAACGCGTCGTCTGCGGTACGCTCGGTGTTAAAGTACAGGTCTGCAACTGTTAATCGATTATTAATCTAAACTAAGAGAAATCGTCAAGCATTTTGATAAATCCATTCATTGGTTTTTCCAGTAATAAACTTCTCAGATTTTTTAAGCTCCTTAAATGTGAGTATTTTTTTTTGCTCCATATAACAAAGAGCTCATTAAATCCCATTTTTTGTTATTTTAGTATCACTTACATATTTGTTAGTGCTGGGCACGGTTAACGCGTTAACGTCATCAACCTTATCGCGCATCGCGTTTCCATGACGATGGAAACGCTGGATGGACGATGGATGGAGCATGTTAAGATTAAGTTGCACCAAATTTCACGAAACTTGGTGGGAACTTAATAATATATATAATAACCCAAGACGGGCAAAAAAAGTATATTGGGACCACGACCTCAGCGCCACAGGAAGTCGGCCATTTTGAATTTGGCATCCTTTGGAAATGAACCCTAACCCTGTTCAGTTCAGTTATGATTATTTTGTCAACGGCTTGATTCGATTTTCCTACATTTTCCACATTATTGCACATTGACTGACTTTTCCGTCAGTCAGTATAAGGAGCCATGTAAATATTGAAGTATACTTTTAAACATGACATCGCTTAAAGGTGAAGTAAGTAGTTTATAGTGCCATCTAGAGGAGAGGCTGAAATTTTACAACAAAGAACTGCTCCTCTGCTCACCCCCTCCCTACCCTGAGCGCTACGGTGTCCTCAGCCGGTCAAATGTCGTCCTCGTCGTCTTTCTCCGTGTCAGCAGATGAGGTTCGTGAGGCGAGGGAGAGGGCGGAGCTACCGCGGCCGTAGCAGACGAAGCGGAGAGAGAGGAGGCGGGACTTCAGCTACAAGTAAAGAGACGCTTGATTTGTTCTCTCGCGTTTGTCCTTACAGGCTCCTGTAGAAACATGGCGTCTCTCTGCTAACAGTGGCTATGCAACCGCGGCCCGCGACCATGTTATTTTACATGACTTTTTGAAACACTACGAAAATGAAACAAAAACTATTATACAGCGACTAGACAATGCAGGAGCACATAATATGTAGAAAAAAGTGGATTTTGGGTTATATAAACCCATAAATACTACATATTGTCCCTTTAAAAACAAAAAAAAAATCACACCTTTCCAGCTTCAGGCAAGCGGAAAAAAATCAGACGGCCACGTCGTGATTGATTATGTGCCGCCGCTGCACTGAAGCAGAATAGCCCACCGCGTTTGCATCCCGATGCATCTTTAGACATTAATTCCACTCCTCCGAGTCCTCGCCTCACCGCGGCGAGCGCTCAAAAAGGTACAACGTGTACAGAACACGAAACTACGAGAGCACATGCACACGAGGGAAAGACGTAATTGCCACGTCTGCAAGAAACAATCAAAGACGTACTATCATTAGTTTCTAATAACAGTGAATGAATAGTTTAAACAATTCCTGCGTGCGTGCGTGCGTGTGTGCGTGTGTGTGTGTGTGAATAGTGCCTTTATCAATAATTATACCCGCTGCACCTGCCAGATAACATTCTTCACAGGTCGTCTGCTTTGGGCTGCGTGCACTGAAGCGCAAGAGCGGCTTAAAGCTATACATTATACTCTATTATACATAACAGAGTCACCCTTTAACTCTCCATACTGTACTCGTCTCGTCCTTTCATTTATTAAGCAGAAGCATCGGGTTCCAATATTTCCTCGATATAATTTGGCAATAAATGCTTTTATGCTTCATCTCATCGTTATTTTCTATCAATACAACAGCAAAAACACACATTTTGGAGCCAGTTGGTGCATTTAAATCCTTTGTATCCTTTTAAATATTATTTAATTTATATAAAAAAAGTAACCGCAGACGTTCCAGTGAAATATCTGGGTACAATAAGTTCAGTGATATTTAAATATCTCCATATTTCTCCTCTCTCCTGGAGTGTTGTCACGCAGCGTTCTGTGTAAATGTCAAAAAAATCTGCCGAGTCCACTTCACGGTCAGCGTGGCTCAACATCAGTACAGGAGGAGGCTCAAGGCTGCATCCTGTTACCATGGAGACCACTTTGTTTGCTGGGACTTTTTTTTCTGACACATTCTGTGAAGTCTTGGGTGAAGAGGGATTGAAAAAGAAGCCCTGAAGAAAATGTAGTGTCATTTTTATATAAAATATAATGATAATATTATTATTATTATTATTATTATTATTATTATTAATAAGAAGCTGTAAATAGAACAATTATTAATTGAGCTTAAAACCAAAAGAGATGAAGAATTTATTGTGTAATTTATTAATAGTTTTTTTGATTTATTTCTTTTTAATAGTCAGTTGTGGTATTTTGTGCTAAATTCTCCTTGGAAAACGAGAACTATAGACATAATATTGTAATATTAATAAAGGTGGAGGTCATACAATATGATATATACATGTATATATATACAGAAGCATAGGAGGAAGAAATTAATACACCAACAAATGATAATATAAAAACATAAAAAAATATACACACATGGTTTATATATATATATGTATGTATGTATATACACGTAATCATAAACAAAAAACTGTAGAATTAGATAGATTTTGTAGCATTGGTGCAACTTTGCCGAAAACTCCAATTAGTGAACGTTCAATCCAAAATGGCGGCTTCCCTGTTGGTTTTAGAGCGTAGGTCTATACTAGTTATTTGACCGTCCTGACCTAAAGAACACGTGTACAATGTTTGCGTGCATGTACGTTAAAGCTGATGTTCGCAGAGCAGTTATTTACAATTTTCCACGCTTTTTTCACCGAACGACTTTCGCACGCAATTGTTCACTGAGTCTGATTTGGTTGCAAACATCTGTGATTTTTGGACCATGGTAAAGGCCACAAAAACGCGATTCACTCCGCAGAATCGATAGAGTTCTTTCACATTCGTGCTCGAAACCTAAATATAGATCAATATCTTATATGGAACATGTCATATTATTTAAGGTCATTTAACCCAAGTCCAATATAATTTAAAACCAAACACAAAGCACGTTACATTACAGTTTGTCTACTTTGTTTGTTCAGTGTGTGATAAAAACATTCATATGATTCATTTCCATTCATTTATTTTTGTCTCATAATCTTAGCATTTATTTATTTGATCCTTGTTATTCCTGATATTTGATATTTTTGGGGGCGAAAAGCAGCGAATTATGCCTGTGTGTGTGCGTGTGTGTGTGCGTGTGCGTGTGCGTGTGTGTGTGTGTGTTTGCAAACTCTCTGCTGGTAATGAAATCCCCTTTTCTGATTTCAGTAAGTGTCACTGTGTGTGTGTTTAAATAGAGTGTAGTGTGTGTGTCTGTGTGTGTGTGTGTGTGTGTGTGTGTGTGTGTGTGTGTGTGTGTGTGTGTGTGTGTGTGTGTGTGTGTGTGTGCCATGCCTCGCCTCGGCCTGCTGCTGCAGCTCGTGTCACTCGCTGATCCCTCACGCTACGGTGACATCAGTGCTCCTGTTTTAGCAGGTGAGGAGGAGGAGGAGGAAGAGGAAGAGGGGGAGGAGGAGGAGGAGGTAGAGGGGGAGGAGGAGGTAGATGGGTGATTATCTAATGCTCTCACAGCCAAATGAAGAACCACACAGAGCGGCACTTGTTGTATTCTATAAAACATCTAAGCTGCTGTGGCACAGAGGCGGAGCAGGGGGGGGGGGGGCGTGGCCACATGGGGGCGTGGCCACAGTGGGCATTGTGCTAATTCTAATCCTCTCTTGGCCTCTGGGCTGGTCAGGGTTATGAAGATTGTTCATTCGTATGCCGACTGTTTGTGTCCGCCGTGCCTTGCTGTCGTGCGTTTGGCGCCGGACCGCGAGGCAGGAGGCAGGAGGCGGAGCTTAGGAGCCGTGGAAAGGTTCCCAGTGTGATTACAGTGCACTGGAGCAGGCGGCGTCCACGTCAGACGGCTGCTTCAGCTTGTCCTTTGGCTTCACTGATCTTTGACCTTGCCTGGAATGCATGAGCTATAGAGGGAGGAGAATGCAACACACACACACACACACACACACACACTTACGCACCTGAGCACCTGCCTGTGTTTTATTGTGAAAATTTTTCACTTTTTCAAACCTAGAAAGGAAAGGCACTGTAGGAACTGAGCCTTCGTTTAAGCAGGTTAGTCCCGCTGAGATCAAGGATCTCTTTGCTGCAGCAGCAGCAGCAGCAGCGGCACATAAATGGATATCATTAAAACGTGCTCATATATAAAATACACTTGCACACAGACAAACGACGCACTCCAAAAGCTTTTCACCGGAGCTTTAATCTCATTCAGGGTAACAAGATTTTTGAAGTTGAAGATCTGAATATTGTAAATTATTCCAAGTATCAGCTTTTTCTTTCTCTCCGCTCAGTTGGAACAATAATTGCAAACAAAGACCACAAAGTGGTGACTGGTAGTGGTGTTTTTTAACAATGCTAAAATGACAATATAATATTATTTCTCAATCTCTAAATATGTGTAGTATTGAAACAACAGAAGTTTTTCCAGGAATAATTCCTTCTACAGGTTAAAACAGGGGTGGCAAATATAAGACTGACCACCAGAGGCTCCAATCTGACCCGTAGGATGATTTTTTGAACGTTTCACATGATGATAACAATCTAATCATCATGTGAAATACTGTATTTTTCAGTTCCAGATACCTGTGACTGAACACTGTGTCCCTTTGTGGATCCACTGTGATCTGTAAGTTGTGTAAATGGTAAATTAAGCACCAATATTGTTGTTGTTTTTTATGTCAGATTCTTCATAATATGTTTTGTACAACAAAGGGAAAAAAATAGGGAGTTCTTGTTCTTTATAAGTTATTATGCTATTATTTTACTGGTCCGGCTCATTTAAGATCAAATGTGGCCCCTGAACTAAAATTAAATGTTTAAAATGTCCTTTCATGTTATGTGTCATTTTGTTTTTTATGTAAAAAAGCACATTGAGTTGAGCCCTTGTGTATGAAATGTCCTATACAAACAAACCTCTTACATTTAAACAGTACTAGGACATTGTCTCTCTCTCTCTGTCCGAGAGTTGAACCCAAATTAACCCTTTTTATGACCATCATGATAATCAGTCGGTCTGGCTTTATTTTGATTTTATTTAAAATGTTCACTGTACCGACATTTGGCAGTTACGGTACTGTAGAAGCTGATGCTGGTGAATGTTGTCTGTGATTGGACGGTCGTCTCCATATATTTATAGAAGGCCTGTGTAATAAACAAAAAAAAGCAAAGTGAAGCATGTCAGTAGAGTCAGAGTGGTGTTGCTGTGGGCAGAAGAAGAGGTGGATGTTTTAGTGAGGGTCTGCTGCTCCGGAGCTTAGGATTGTCCAGGTTCTTAAAGGGATTTCAGGATAATCTGGTTAAGCACAGAAATACCTGAGAGGAGAACAATGGAGAAAGTTGATCCGTCCTCTCCCTTTAATTAATGCAGCGTTCCATTTTGCATCGGAGGTCGAGCACTGGACGTCATGGTTTTCCACACACACAAACACGGGCTAGCAGCACGTTCATGGTACGACTGAGTTACTGTGAAACAAGCAGTTAACAGTAAAAGTTGGAATCTTGGAATGTCAGGGTTAGTTAGGTTGTTTTCCGATTTTTTTTCAGGCTGGAAAACTGACTTGCGCTCCCGTTGAAGGCATTTATTTATCGATGGATACACCAGTGATGGATGTAGAGGACAGCAGAGGAAAAATTTTGTTATAGGTTCACCCATTGTTTGTCCTTTGATATTTTAAAGTAACACAATGTAAGATCTGCTCTTACAGCTCTTACAATGTACGTCTTATCTTGACAAACAGCATTTTATACATATGATAACATTGATTTATTATCTAAAGGGTTAAAAAATCCTAATTTTGTTGCGTTGAATATTTAACTGAGTACCTAAATGGAAGGTGTTAGAACAGGAAGAGGAACTAAGGAGCCTTTTTTAATCCAGTATTTAAGGAAAATGGCAGTATTACACATTTTAACCTTGCAGACTTGCTACTGTGAGATATGTTGAGGCTGGAGATTACAGACTCAGATTTTGCTTATGGGTTAGGGTTAGCTGGATTATCAAAACTAGACAATGGAAATGTTGATTGTGGAATTATGCAAAAACGGTTCTTAAAGGGACACTGTGTAGTATTTATGGGTTTATATGACACAAAATCCACTTTTTTATACATATTATGTGCTCCTGCATTGTCTAGTCGGTGTATAATAGTTTTTGTTTCATTTTCGTAGTGTTTCAAAAAGTCATGTAAAATAACGTGGTCGCGGGCCGCTACTGCATTGCCACGACGCCATGTTTTTACAGGAGCCTGTAAGGACAAACGCGAGAGAACAAATCAAGCGTCTCTTTACTTGTAGCTGAAGTCCCGCCTCCTCTCTCTCCGCTTCGTCTGCTACGGCCGCGGTAGCTCCGCCCTCTCCCTCGCCTCACGAAACTCATCTGCTGACTCAGGGAAGGGAGGGGGTGAGCAGAGGAGCAGTTCTTTGTTGTAAATTTCAGCCTCTCCTCTAGATGGCACTATAAACTACTTACTTCACCTTTAACGAAATACTTTATTAGGAATACATTTTCTCGGCGGATTGACATTTTTTTTGTTAGCATATTACCAGTACTGATGTTGTTGACAAGTATTTGAGTGTGAATTCTCACGAGGAGGAGGAAGAGAAGGTGGCAGCGTCAGTTTTTTTTTTTTTTACTCGGGAAAAGTCCAACACAAATTCTGGTAATTTTAGCTTTAGGGTCTTGTGCAGAAGTCGAGAGCATATTGAGATGCGATCTCAGTGAAATCTCATCAATCCCAGCTCGGTTTCATTAGCACATTTGGCAGTTTGCCTAAATGCTGCGTTACAGCGAGCAGCCTGATGTGTGTGTGTGTGTGTCTGTGTGTGTCGTCTCCACATTTAATGAGTGCATCTCTATCCTGCCCCTGCTCTTCATGGCAGATCCCTGTGGGCCAGTGTGTGAAGGCTCAGAGCACAGTCTCTAACCATCATCACTTGGCCTGTCGACAGGATCTTCTCACTGCTAAGGCTTCAGCTATTCTCACTGGCACAGTGACGCACAGATCACACACACATGCGCCACCATGATGCACCCAGAGGCTACACAGAGGCAGGACAAGCAGAATTATGAGCTCTGTGTAATCTGCTGCCACTCTGCTCTGCGCATATAATCGACCCCGGTATAGATTTCCGTACACACACACACACACACGCTCTCTGTAGAGTCAGACTTAAACACACTTGGCTCTTTTCAGTGTGTTTTGTTGTGTATGTGCATGTTTTGCAGGCTTGAAAGGATTTTATACACTTTTTATTGACTTGAACTGCTTGGATTTTCTGGGATTTTCCTGCACAACCAAGGCTAGGCGAACAATAATATCACAATACAACGATTCTGTGATTAAAAAAAAAAAAAAAAGTGCAGGATTTCTCTATTATTCACAACATAGAGAGCAAAGTGCATAAAGTCTATGTATTGAATGGACGGAGCATCTCTTAACGTAGCTTTCTCCGCCATTATCCTGCTGTAAACTCCCTCTTCTTCAACCAGGTAACGTCCACCCAAGTTTCCCTCATTTATTTTAGCAGCGCCACCGTGAGGAGACACGAAGTAGTGACGCTCAGTGAGTGAAACTGGCAGGGACTAGGGTTGACAAGGAAAAGGATGACAATATATTACCAAATTGATATTTTGACACTCTTTTTGGGCAATATGGACAAAAAAAAGACGTCATATCTAGGTATATTTTGTCTAGCTGGTGATGTAACTCTCCTGGTGTTTTCTTGTACACAATGTTCAGCTCAGTTGATCGAACTGATGAGAATTAACCCTCACAGATCTGTACACTGTCCTGCTCCGCGAGGGTCAGGAGGAGGACTCTACTCACGCTGCTGTGACATGAAACATGAAAGATAGAGTTTAGGAAAAGTGTTGATGTACAGTGGCTACAAATAGAATAACGTAACGCTGTGGGAGCGTTTAAGTGTCACTGATATTATTGTTTTTCATGTAGTTCGTCACAATATCAATTTGGTCCTTCCTCGTGCAATATGATGATCGATATGCAAAGGGAAATATCTGATGTTTTAATTGACAATTAAGGCACTTTAGATGAAATAGCTCCTGTTGGGAATTTGGGTGGAAGTTACCTTGGCTGAAGAAGAGGGAGTTTACAGTGGGATAATGGTGGAGGAAGTGACGTTAAGAGATGATACATCCACGTTCAATACTTTATGCACTTTGTTCTCTATGTTGTGAGTAAATAGAGAAATCCTGCACTTTTCACGTTAGCGTTTTGTTTTCTTAAGTTTGATAGATATCGTGATATGATTGCCTTGCAATATAATAATAATAATAATAATGCATTATATTTAAGGCGCCTTTCAAGACACTCAAGGTCGCCGTACAACAACAAAATAAAAATAACAAAAGGTAAGAGGGAGTAGGCCTGTTTAAACAGGTGGGTTTTCAGATGGGATTTGAAGATGGCAAATGAAACAATGTTCCTGATGCCGGGGGGGAGTGAGTTCCAGAGGCGGGGGGCAGATCGGCTGAAGGCTCTGGTCCTCATGGTGGTCAGACGGGCAGGAGGTACAATGCGGCTGATAGATGAGCCAGATCTTAGTGTCCGGGAAAGGGGTGATGATGTGAAGGAGGTCAGAGAGGTATGGGGGAGAGAGGTTGTGGATGGTCTTGAAGGTGAGAAGTAGAATTTTGAAATCGATGCGGAATTTAACCGGAAGCCAGTGAAGCTGTTGCAGAACAGGAGTGATGTGATTTGATAGAAGGGATCCTGGTGATGATCCGGGCAGCAGAGTTCTGAGCCAATTGGAGTTTATAAATGGACTTGTGGGGAAGACCAATAAGAAGGGAGTTACAATAGTCCAGGCGGGATGTGACCACGGAGTGGACCAGGATAGCAGTGGAGTTGGGAGTAAGAGATGGGCGGAGACGGTTGATGCTGCGTAGATGGTAATAGGCAGACCGAGTGGTGTTATTGATGTGGGTCTGGAATAAGAGAGTGCCGTCAAGGACGACACCCAGACTCTTAACCTGTAGGGATGGGGAAACAAAGGAGTTATCGATGGGGATTGTGAAACTTTGAGTGTTGGCGAGAGAGGATTTGGAACCTATGAGGAGAACCTCGGTTTTATCACTGTTGAGTTTCAGGAAATTGGAAGAGATCCAGGTTTTCCAGATTTCTTGTAGACAGTTACAGAGGGCGGAGGGCGGGAAGGTGGAGGTGGGTTTGGAAGAAAGGTAGAGCTGGGTGTCGTCCGCATAACATATAGTGATTATCACTATCGTGATATTATTGGTATTGTGGACCATGTATCGCGAATTGTATCGTGAGGTACCCTGTGACCCCACCCCCCCCCCACCACCGCTCGGCGTTACAGAGGACATACAACATCATCGCTTAATCCTAAATCATATTAATGTAATTTGATAACTCGGTATACTCCCCAACCCTACGCTCACCTACACCATCTCAAAAGAAGAAAAACACCCAGTGCCACTCGTGCCTCTTCATTAGGTTCAGACGACACCGAATAAAGTGTTCAGTGAGTATGTTCCTTTGTTTTTCTGTGTTAAACTGAGAGAGAGAGAGAGTGAGATTGCGCTCTGAGCAGCAGATCCTGTCAGATGACCTTTGTGTGATATCTGAGGTGAGACGCTTGCAATGTGTGGAACGCCACTGAGAAACCGGGACAGGTCACCGAGGATGAAGTAACCTATCCGTTTTCTGCAAACTCTGTATTTTTATTTCACGGACGTCACGCAAAGGGCGTTAGGGACTGAATTCCGGGACAGATTGAGTCTCCTGTGAGTTCCACGGTGTCTTCCCTGTGTGTGTGTGTGTGTGTGTGTGTGTGTGTGCGCGCATTCCCGTATACTCTCCTTTTCCGTTTTATCTAGTGAGGTAGGAGAGATGTCACTGCAGACAGAATAAAGGTCAGGGCGTTCTCTGAAATTACTGTTGCTTGAAACACAATACATGTGAATATCTGCTGTGCTTGTGAGTGCACTATTTTTTTTTTTTGTTGCCTGGCTGATAAGAAACGGTATTTGGGACAGTGTGTGTGTGTGTGTGTGTGTGTGTGTGTGTGTGTGTGTAAGAGTCAGTATATAACTGTGACGTCGTGTCAGAATGTGGCAATAATCTCTGGGTTTAGATTTAAAATATGATTGAAAACTTTAAGACATGAGGCTTAAACTTGGAATCTGATGGATCTTTGGGGCGTTCAGGTACTTTTGTGTTCCATCAGTTTGATCATTTACTGTCAAATAAACTAGGATTTGGGTTTTGGACGTGTTCTTCTGACCTTCGTGAAGATACCTGGAGTTCTTTGAACTTTTGATGAGCATTATTTCTTATTTTCTCACCGATAAGTGATAATTTTCTTAATTTATTATAATAAATCTTGAGTGTATTGCCGAATAGGGAATTCTCAGCCCCTAACTGGTTCAACCAATTTATAAATATAGTTTCAAATGTGTAATAAAATCCATTAGGTGAGTAACATTGTTACCTTACAGCACACGGGAATCCCGCCTGAGGCCTTTTGTCTTTGAGGAGTCGTCGGCATGTTCTTCTCATGTCCGTGTGGCTTTTCTCCCGCAGTCATTAGACTCTGTGTGAATGCTTGTTTGTCTCTGTACAGTATGTTGACCCTGTGATTGGCTGCTTATTTGTCCATGGCGTTCCCACGTCTCGCCCGAGTCGAGTCGGTATGTTTACGTTAACGTAGAGAGAAAACACAATTGTTGTGTTAGTCTGACTAAGAACCAGACTGAAAGTACACACACCCAGTCGGACTGCAATTGTACTAAATCAAAGTTGTCAAACTTGGACTAACACACACGGATATAATGCGATTGGGAGTCGAGCTAAAACATGGAAAATGGAAGAAGCTGCGACAAAAACGGAGAAATTCATGTTTTGCTTGTAGACTGTGGCAAAGACGATAGTTAATCTGTGTCGTGGCGCTACAATGATGACATGACTGTGCATGGAAACTGTCAGGTGGGTTGTCTCTAGCGCCCCCTGTGACCTTCAAAGGATATATTATAGAGACAAAAATTTTATGTGCTGCTTAATTGAATAGGGGATTTATTTAAAAATGTATTAATCTTTAAAATGTTAAAAATCAGTGTTTGTCAAACCTGGAAATAATGATGTTCTTGAATGTCTTGTTTTGGTCCACAAACAGAAATTACTCAGTTTTAATGATTCATTTCTTATGTTGAGCAAAGAAACAAATATTCATATTTAAGAA
Source organism: Microchirus variegatus (assembly GCF_963457635.1). Taxonomy (NCBI): domain Eukaryota; kingdom Metazoa; phylum Chordata; class Actinopteri; order Pleuronectiformes; family Soleidae; genus Microchirus; species Microchirus variegatus. The sequence continues at coordinate 26,434,001 of NC_139815.1, read as the reverse complement.
GCTAAAACGATAAGAAATCTCGTTTTAATAATAAAAAAATCTTCCAATCGAATAATTGTTTCAGCTCTATTTACTGCAGATTAAACCAGGGACTCATTTCGCTCACTCATCCCTTTCCAAAGTGTATCAACTACGGTGGCCCTCACATACCAGAGAAGTTTGCAAAACAAGTTTCTGTTTTACTCATAAAAGTCTTAGTTTAAGTTGAGTTTATACACTTATACAAACATTCTTAAGTCCAGTATGTTGAATTTTCCTCCCAATTGTGACACAGCGGGCCTTTAAAAAGTCACTTTCCCTCTTGAGGGATTTGGGAACAAGTGAAGATTTCCACAAATTAAATAACAAGTATAATGTGCTTTGAATTTGTCTAAGTTTTACCCTGAAATAATATTATGTATTCAAATAATATCTGTAGGTCATATGTAGTGTCTGTGACAGACGGCTGCTATTTCCTCTGTGGTGCTTTTGACAGAGAGAGAGAGAGAGAGAGAGAGAGAGAGAGAGAGAGAGAGAGAGAGAGCATGGATGTTCTAGGACAAACCGATCCACAGTGGCCTAGTTTCCCTCAGCCATGACAGTGACTCAACTAAAGTCTTCTGCCTGACTGACTGTGGGCTTGGTCACCATGGATAAGACATGTGGACGCAGCCAGAATACACATGGTTGTAGTTATTTATCTTTTTTTTTGCAATGAGTCGTTTTACTCCAGTGGGGGGAGGTTGTTTTATCTATTTATTTATTTAGTTTGCGCTCAGGGGTCTTATTTGCCGTATTTAAGCGTTTAAGTAACTTCATTTAATTGTTGTCATCTGTGCATTTCCTCTGTTGTTAAGCTAAGGGATGTCTTGATCAGATTTTTGTTGGCCCCCCCATTCCCACTCGATACTTTAATTTGCCTGGGTAACAGAGCTGCACAGTAAACAATACAACAAAAAAATGTATTTAAGGTTTAGGGATAAAGACTCCTGCTGTTAGGCTGCGTCCAAAAATGTCGTTAAACTATAATGAAAATGTTGCTTCTCTCCGTGTTTGTACGAACACTAACTAGCGTTCTTGTTGTTGTTGTTGTTGTTGTAAACTGGAGCTGCAGCTCCGTTCACCTCCTTCATCGAAAGCATGTGGGTCTCTGTGGTCCAAGGTTGATCTCTGATGATGATAATGATGTTTGTGTCCAGTGTGCAAAAATGTTTCCCTGTGGTTGTGAGGACACCTTTGGTCCATGTGTGTGTGTGTTTGTCTCGGCCTTGAAGGCGTTGGAGTATCTGCAAATAAAAACCCTCACCATTCACATTTAAGGACTTAAGTAGGTGTAGATTTTATGAGCAGAGCGTCATCTTGACAATGTGTTTTCACCTTATTTTAGTGTAGGATATAAAGTTTGTGTCTATAAATGGCACACTCCCTACATCACAGACCATAGATCCAGTGCTGCCTCCATCATTAAGTTCAAAAGTGTTATTTTTGTTGGTGTTTGAAATCCTTCCTTCATATTTTGCTAAAGTGACACCAACAGATTTTCTCTATGGACTTTGTTTTAGAAGAGGAAACCGTTTCCATTCAGAACAGCCGCTCTAACAGTAAGATAAGTGGTATAGATTTGGTAGAATTAAGAAGCTGTAGATGTTCATGGTATATTGTAACCATGTGCTTCATTGAATAGTGTGTAGTACAGTTTGTACTGTTTTCCACTGGTTGGCTGTAGGTTTGGGTCAAAATATCCATTTGGTGGTTTATCGCCGTCCTTCCTCGTGCAATACTTCCACTTCTGTTCGCCAGGTGTCGCTACTTGGCGTCTCCTTGTGGTGGCGCTGCTCAAATGAATCAGGGAAACTTGGGCGGAAGTTACCCGACATACGAAGCAGAGGCAGTTCAGAGCGGGATAATGGCGGAGAAAAGCTACGAGCGAAGCTACAAGAGATGATTGGACAGATATCGCGATTTTATTGATTATCACAGTATCGTGATGTTATCGGTGTCGTGTCTCACACTGTGAGGTAGCCTGTGATTCCCACCCCTCCTCTGCTGTCTACTGAGATTTATTGTACCCTATAGTCGACTAAAAATAAATGGCATTGCACTGACAAAAATAGTTTTTGACTGATCGTCGCCGAGCAACTGAGCTGCATCAAAACAGAAGGACAAAACATACAGATTGTTTGTCTGTGTGCCATCGTTTACTGTGATTTTAAATAGAATCAATAAAGGTTGAAAAGGTTAAAAGTTGACACAAACTTCTGTGGAAAGTTTACCTTACATCGTCAAAAGTGAACAGGTTTAACTGAGCGTCACGACGCAGGCGATTGATTGTGTGCGGTTGCAGGTTTGAAGCCCCCATTGTTATCGACGGCTTCACATGAAAGTGAGTTATTCTCTTTGAGGGAACACACACACGCAGCGTGGGCAGCGATCGTCCACCGTACGAGAGGCTCAGCATGTGGCGAGGCTGATGTATCACTCGGTGCCATTTATACCCATCACTCAGCTCAGTGTGTGAGGGAGAGTTAGAGTCTGTCCGTCTGTCCGTCTGGTACACGGTGTGCAATCTGCACCTGAGGCTGCGACTGCTGCCCTTAATCAGACCTAATGAAGAACATTGATTCATCTCCATTTGATTCACACTTTTAGACGGGAACACACACACACACACACACACACAAACCTCCACGTGTTGTGTTGACTTATATGTGAGGCTACAGAGGCAGCAGCTCTGCATATGATATTCAACTTAACCACATGTGAAGTTTGACACCGGGGTTAAAGTGGAGTTGTAGTACTTGAGACCAGGGTCTCTGTCATGTCTGGGATTTTTATAAATGACACTTTTCCATGATACAATTCCATTTGTTTTTGTTTGCTTTTCAATGAGTGATAGTACCTGGTGCTTTTTTTTAGTACCTGCTCTGGTGAGGTTCCAAGCAAAAGTGACTGGCAGCCACTGATGTGTCCGACACAAGAATCAAACCTAACATCGGCGAACTGCAGATCAGTTAAAGGTCACATAGAGTGGTCCTGTTGCACATATATGTGAGTTATGGAGGTCTACTTACATATATTAAGTTGTTTTTATGGTCAAAATCCTCCTAGTTGATGTAAACGAGCCGATTGAAATCTGTCCTTTTCGAAGCGCTTGTCAGTCGAGCTATTTTTAGCCATAAATCTCGCCCGAGAAGACAGAGTGTGTTGTGATTGGCCAGCCAGCGTAGAGCCTTCCCACCTGTGTTGTGATTGGCCAGGTATCTGGAAGTGACGTAATCTATCACGTCAGCTCTCAGAAGCGCAGCTCCCCCCTCTGGAACGGTGGATGCACTGCTACTCATTATCAAAACATTGTTTTAACAATGTTTAAAAATAGCTTCGTCACGACTCTCCGCCGCAGTCCCTTTGACGACCTTTGACCCAGAGTCAGACCCAGAGTCAGAAGACACTGTTGCTCGTGAAACACCTCCACAACGGACGTTATTCTTCTTCTGCGGTTCAATGTACGCAACCGGATGTGCCCGGACTAGTGCCCGGAGCAGGAGGATCTGCTGTTCAGGAGAACCGCTGTTTACGTAACGTTAACGGGATTTTCAGTGATCTCGTTGAGCCCCGAGATTACAATAAAACACAACTTTCTCAGCAATGGCTGAACTGTTTGTTTCGAACCGTCAGGCTTCATAAACAAGGTAATGACGCAGATACACACTAAAAAACAGCGATAATAGGAACTTGTGGTCTAGTTCCGCTTTAAAAAGACTTTATAATCCTGAAAAGTTTGCTAATCTCCGATATTTAACAAAGGGAATTTCTAAAATCTCAATATTCAACAGAGGAGTCTGGTGTATTTCGCGACAGCGCTGCTGAAAGCCAGCGATCGCGAGACGAATTACGACCCGTTTCGGTATTTTTGTCGCGCAGGAAGATACTGAACTGATCTAATGCAATGTCTTCACATCTGTTTAGATATGACGACCTCGCCCACGTTGATGACGTACTATGAAGTAACAGAATGATGTAACTCTAACACAAACTGAGTTGAGTCCAGTTGTGCTAGAACTGTATCATGGAAAAAAAAAAACATTGTGCAAGACCTGAACTGATTTATTGATCGTTTTTTTGTGATTGGATGAGAAACTTGCTCATTCAAATGCAGCCAAATGTGTCTCAGCAGACGGGACAGGCCTTTATCATTGGGTCCAAATATCAAATCCAGTCCAGTTTAATTTTTATAGCACTGCTTAACACGAGTTAACACGACACTGGTTAGTGTTGTCTTGACCACAGCTTTAACTTAAAGTGATGTAGAGGAACTGAAGAAGAAGAAGAAGAAGCAAAAGTTTGAGAATGGCAGGAAGTGCAAGGGAGCACGTTGGCCGGGGGAGTCGTGTCAGAGTGAGGGATACGGAGATTAGGAGTGAATGGGGCAGCCCTGCACGGTTTTTTCTTCTTCTTCTTCTAAGAAGTACAAGGAGGGCAGGCATCCCAAGATTCCCTGCATCCTGGTCCCAGCTCCAGGGAGGAGGAAGCTGTTTACTCTTTCTATCTCTCACTGCTGACGTCGGCGCACCGAACAATGTCATCCAATTTCCTGTTTTTCACTCTAGTGGAAAGCCACTCTCCCAGTGTGCATGGTGTAGTGTGTTTGTGTGTGTGTGTGTGTGTGTGTGTGTGTGTGTGAAACAGAAGAGCTGGTGGGCTAAAGGAGGAGGAGGAGATCTATAGGGCCGGATACACTGGAAGCAGGATACAGGGTCAGAGGCAACTCCGCTATGTAAATACATGTCTGTATTGAATGAGCGCATAAGGAGACTGCAGACCGTCATTGAATAATGATCCAGACGACTGTAGACGCCCCCCCACAGACACCCCCCCACAGCTGTGATGATGATCAGACTCGGCCCTGAAAAAGAAAGAAATGTTTCGCGTCGCGTGACGTAGAGCTCCGGGGACTCTGGTTTTTGTTTACGTCGCAAGTTCACTGTAATATTTCACAATAAAAGCATGTACAATAAACGACGTTGACGTTCGCTAGCGCTGGATCCTGTCGTTGAGAGTTGAGTTTTTATGGCATCGATCCAACTCTGCCGGGCCTTTAGGATCTTTGATGACCTGTTTTTTCTTTGTTCTCGACTGTTTTGTCGTCCCCGGGACACAACAGCCAATCCAACGTCTTCACTATTTATGACCACAGCCGGCAAAGAGAGGCGAGCCCGACATATCACGTGGTGTATTATGCTATGTATATAGGGTTGCAAAAATTGGGAATACAGGAATGTTCTGCTCCTTTGCAACCCTAATGCTGTCTGATATACAGTAGTTTTCTTTAGATGCATAAAGCTTAAAGGGACACTGTGTAGTATTTATGGGTTTATATAACCCAAAATCTTTTTTATACATATTATGTGCTCCTGCATTGTCTAGTCGCTGTATAATAGTTTTTGTTTCATTTTCGTAGTGTTTCAAAAAGTCATGTAAAATAACATGGTCGCGGGCCGCGGTTGCATAGCCACTGTTAGCAGAGAGACGCCATGTTTCTACAGGAGCCTGTAAGGACAAACGCGAGAGAACAAATCAAGCGTCTCTTTACTTGTAGCAGAAGTCCCGCCTCCTCTCTCTCCGCTTCGTCTGCTACGGCCGCGGTAGCTCCGCCCTCTCCCTCGCCTCACGAACCTCATCTGCTGACACGGAGAAAGACGACGAGGACGACATTTGACCAGCTGAGGATACCGTAGCGCTCAGGGAAGGGAGGGGGTGAGCAGAGCAGCAGGTCTTTGTTGTAAATTTCAGCCTCTCCTCTAGATGGCACTATAAACTACTTACTTCACCTTTAAACAGATGGGACAGAAAAATGATGAAAACGATATTCCTCCACAGTTTTGTTGTCGAAAACCTTCCCCACGATCTGGTCCTTCCGACAATTGTGGGTGTCTTCCGATTTTAGTCTGATTTGAACCTTGTCTGATTATCTGGCCCAGTTATCCGCTAGTTTGAGTTTGTTCTGTCATCTGACGCATCAGAGTCTAAAGTCAGCAATAACAGAGTCGACCCGGAAAACGGATGTTGCAAACATTTTTGTTTCGAAGCGTAACTTGTACAAGCCCAATTGATTCCATCTGCTCAGCCGTGACTTCATCCACAAGTTTTTTTTTGCCGTTTCTCAGCACAAAACGCAGACGGCGACAGTCTCACTCCATATCTGTTTAAATTCTGAAGTCATGTTAAATCACGTAAGTTTCTGTGAGATCCCAAATCCCTGGAATCTCTTCCCTGAAATTGTGTGTGTGGTCCTGCGTCTTGACTGCATCGTCTAGTCTGTGCTTTCTCAGGATTAAAATGGTCATTCTGTCTGTGGTCTCCCACGTTTAAAAATAAAATAAAAAAAATAAAGTCAGATTTGAAAATGATCTAGTGTGGGGCAGACTTAACACTGCACCTGTTTGAAAGTATAAACACTCCATTCAGCTTTTTATTGTGAAACTTTATTTGCCAAACCAGCAGATGTTGTAAGTCCTGGCATTTATAAAATATAAAAAATATATATTTTCTGACAATTTTCAAAAGCAAACCTTGTGTAAATCATAGCAGCTGTTATTGCAGGAGATGCCAGATGTTTGTATTGTTTGTTACAGCAACAGATACACAGTGTTGCTTTATGGTAGGTTTTAGTGCAGGACTGTTGTAATGTGGATTATCTTTGGTGAACCTTGTAGCAACTGAGTTATACAGTACATGCAGAGTGGGTGAGGACATAAATGGAAAAAAAAGAAAAGAAAAGGGAGGCGAGTGTCGTTACCGCACTTCAGGAGAAAACTATGGGGAAGAAAAATTCACCACGGCTTTCAACTCAGACCTTTACATACAAAGAGTGTTCATTGTAAACCTGGTGCTCAACAAACTGCTCGTCTGATTAGAAGAGGCCCAGTGTGTGTGTTCTTGTACTTGCGCCATACTGAGGACCAGTGAGGATTTTTAACCAACAAAGTGAGGACATTTTTACGGAGTGAGGACATTTTGGTCGGTCCTCACTTTGTTTTCATTGAAATCACTTCCTTAGGTTGCTATAACATGCTGTACTCTGTTTGTCAAAAAAAAAAAAAAAATCAAATTTTGGACGACATAGTATATAGTATGAATTTTTTTGTCAAATTTTGGACCAAACATCTTGGGTCCAATTTTTTTTTCATATGTTGGACCACACATTTTGGGTCCAATTTTTTTTTTCAAATTTTGGACCAAAAATTTTACATACATTTTTTTTCAAATTTTGGACCGAACATTTTGGGTCCAATTTTTTTTTTCAAATTTTGGACCAAAAATTTTGCGCCAATTTTTTTTTTTTCAAATTTTGGACCAAACATTTTGGGTCAATTTTTTTTTTTCAAATTTTGGACCAACAATTTTGCATCAAATTTTTTTCCGAATTTTGGACCAACAATATTGGGTCCAATTTTTTTTTTCAAATTTTGGACCAAAAATTTTACATACATTTTTTTTTCAAATTTTGGACCGAACATTTTGGGTCAAATTTTTTTTTTCAAATTTTGGACCAAAAATTTTGCGCCAATTTTTTTTTCAAATTTTGGACCAAACATTTTGGGTCAAATTTTTTTTTGCAAATTTTGGACCAAAAATTTTGCGCCAATTTTTTTTTTCAAATTTTGGACCAAACATTTTGGGTCAAATTTTTTTTTTCAAATTTTGGACCAAAAATTTTGCATCAAATTTTTTTCCGAATTTTGGACCAACAATATTGGGTCAAATTTTTTTTCAAATTTTGGACCAAACATTTTGGGTCAAATTTTAGTAGATGTCATTCATGAAGTAGATATTTGTAGTTGTGTTGATTTATAAAGTGGAAATGCTGGTCCTCACTTTGTCAGCTCTTTTACCCGGTCCTCAGTATGCAGCAAGTACAAGAATGTGTGTGTGTGTGTGTGTGTGTGTGTGTATCTCTGTATTCATACTTGAGACCAGTCTTGCTTTGAAAACCACTTGTTGAAGGTCTCGTCTCTGTGACTCATTTTTCTCAGTCTTGTTGCGTCTGATCATAGAAGACTCAGGACACAAGTGATTTATTATTGATTGTCTATATAAATCCTTCTTCTTCTTTTACACTCTACTTTTTTATTTGACATTTTTTATCAGTAGTAGGAGTAGCTGTATGGAACACTTTATTTTTTCGAATTCAGACAATACATTACATAGATTACATAGATTGTTTTGTATCCATCTCTACTCCACACACACGACATACAGTTAGGTTCACAAGTGAGTTTGTCTGAGAGGAGAGGAAAATTCCTGTCCCTCAACCACAAATGTTGGATGATGGATTAATGCTCCTCCATTTCTGTGAAAAAAGCTTTTCAACTCAGAGACGGAGAGGAAATGACGCTCAGGTCAGCAGCATCAAGGAGAACTTAAGAACTGTGTCAACGTGCCAATTTATTCTTTATCTTTTTTTATTGTTCATTCATGGCGCACCTTTTTATCTTCTGCACATTCGTTATTGTTTGAAGCAACCCCGCGTACCACTGGTGGTACACGATCCTCAGTTTGAGAACCAAGGCTTCAGAGAAAGACGTTTATAATAAAATACACATTTATTTATCGTTTATCGTGAAACAATAATGTATATCGTGTGTTATGAATCATATCACATTCTGCATTCTACATTTCATTTTACATCCCCTATATCATTTTATGTCCCATACCTATAGTGTGATGTGCAGCAGTGTATAACGTACAGTTTACCGTATATGCAGTGACTGTGATCCTCTCAGATTGTGATGCATATTCCCTTCACCTTGCACAGGCTGTTGTATCTCCGTGAAGATTTTGGAGTTTTATTTCCAAGTTCTTTGCGATACGGGACTCTTAGTGAATGACGAAACGCTGTTCTGTTCCTAGTGTTGTGAGGTTTTTTTTTCCCCCAAATACCGTTTATGCTGTATATCTGTACTTATTTATTCAGTTTTTGTATATTTGACACAGAGGTAAATCTTTTTATTTATTTATTTCCTCATGAAGTTTGCATGTTCTCCCCGTGTGTGCACGGGTTTTCTCTGGGTTCTCCGGTTTCCTCTCACAGTCCAAAAACATGGGGATTAGGTAAATTGGACACTCTAAATTGACCGTAGGTGTGAGTGTGAGAGTAGATGGACGTGTGTCTCTATGGATGGATGGATGGATGTATCCGAGTACAGTTCTGTGAATCTCTCTGTTATTTTCTGTTCTTCTGTTGCAGTAGCTGTAGCAAAAGCAATTTCTGAAGGTTCTGATTTTATAAATATGATTGTGGTGATATAGAAAACTCTCCAATTTCCAGCGAAGTTGTGCAGTATTTCAGTTCACTGCTATACTTTTTTTTTATTTATTAAATAAAAGTTTACTGTCAATCTGTGAACTATGTCTCACTGACATCTGAGCACCTCGGACTCAGACTTGACTTGGTCTCGGTCTAGTGGAATTTTTATTTAGTTTTGACATTTTGTTTTGAAATTAGTTTGTTTTAATTAGTTTTTTAGAGCGGGTTTGCTCGTTTTAAAGCTTCGTTTTAATTGAGTTTTCATTAGTTTTAGTGTTAGTTTGAGTTTTTTATGGTAATACGGAGCGTTTGCCTGGTGTAAGATTCAAAAAGTTCATTGAACAACCGTCCCTGAATCAAACATAACATAGCAACATAAATAATAATAAATAACCCTCATGAGACATGTCATATTGTTTGTGAGCCAGGAGTCTCAAGAGCTCCATCTGAGGAAATACATGAACAAAATAAAAAACAAAAAAAACAATAAACCCATTAAAAGACTAAAGGTTTGATTCACTTACATGAACCAACTTAACCCATTTAACTATATAACGGATGTTATGTCTAACTTAAAATTAACATTTTATTATGAATGAATGAACCAATAAATACACCTCATATGAACCCAGAATGATTATGTGCGAGATTTAGTTCAGTTTCTAGTTTTTACTTTAATTATTTCAGTTCACAAAAATGTGTTATTTCACTTTTTTTTACTGTTGTTTCTTTGGTTTTCGTCAGCTATAATAATCTTCTGGTCGAGTCTTGGACTCTTTGTACATTCTGGTCTGTGTTATTGTCTTTGTCCCTGATGCTGTCGTCTGCAAAATTAGTGACTGGTACAACACGGCAGAATCGAGCGCGAGGGCGGGGATGCGAGTTACGTAGATGCACGCACGCACACACACACACACACACACACACACACACACACACACACACACACACACACACACACACACACACATCCATAGTACCAGCCTGCCTGTCCTACATGCTCAGCACTCACTTCCCCTGCTTTGTTTGCCTCTGGTCGAGTGCCAGCACGATGTTTGTGGGATGCAAATTCTTGGCTGACTCATTGCAGTGTTGTGCGTGTGTGTGTGTACTGTACAAGAGCAGTGTGTTGCCTGTAGAGGCTGGCAGACTGGTTCAGTCCTTTATGTGTGTGTGAGTGTGTGTGGAAGGGGGCAGGCTGGCTATTTGAGTTACACAACCTCGGCTGCAGTTGCGTTGGTCGCGTCAGTGTCAGTTAGAGAGAGGAGTCTCCGTGGAAGCTTGTGCCGCTCTCTCTTTCAGACGCTCTGTGGCCAAACTCTCAAATCTCCTGACCTTAGCTTTACTTGGACAACACACACACACACACACACACACACACACACACAGACACACACACAGCATCCCAGTGGAGACAAGCGTCGTGACCTTAAGTAAGTAGTAATTATTAGCAGTGCAAACATTGAAATTACAGAGCTCACAGCGCATGAATTAAAGGAGCAACATAATTAACCTGACTACAAAGTGCATTAAAAACAAAAAGTCATCCAGTAAATAAACCAGACTGTCACGCCAAATCTAAAAATAGCGCGCAACAAATTTTTGTCATATGCCTCGGTTATTATAAGAGGGGCCAGCTCTAGCAGTAGTCTATAGGAAACACATGTGTGTGTCTGTGTGTTTTATCTCTGCAGGAAAATAAGTAAGTGGTCAGAATCCCTGGTTGGAATTAAGAAATTCAAATGTTTTTCTTCTTCTTCCTCTTCTTCTGACTCACGTGGTCAAAGTCGTTGAAGTTTAATCTGACACCAGGCGTGTGACAATGTGATGGACTTGTCTGACAATCAGCTGACCACAGGTCAAGATCTGAGCACGGGTCTGTTGCCGTAGTTCGAGTCCACTCACGGTCAGAAATTGGCAAAGAGAACAAACTGTTAGATGATTTCTGGACTTAAAATGTCTTTGGGGGGAAATGGGGCCAAATTAATTATGCAAGCATTATAGAAGAGGTCTGTTGTGTTTATGTTTATCTGTGGAATCATGACTTTCAATAGAAACTTTTCCTTTTTACTTACACTACTGATATTTCCACTATCTGATATAATTTAATCGTTAAATAGGTTCATTACCTTTCCAAGGGTTTGGTCACCTATACAATTTTTTTGTTTTCCATTAAAAGTCACACTTTTATTCATCAAAAGAGTTGCAAAATGAATAGAAAATATAGTCAAGATATTGACAAGATTATAAATAATGATTTTTATTCAAAATATTAATTTTGCCCTTTCGTCAAAGAACCAGCAAAAGTGTTTTCAGCTGTGCTAACATCATTGCACAAGGGTTTTCAAGGGTTTTCTAATCATCCAATAGTCTTCTAACGCCATTAGCAAACACAATGTACCATTAGAACACTGGAACACTCTATACACATATGTACATATTACATTAAAAACCAGACGTTTGCAGCTAGAATAGTCGTTTACTTCTTTACTTTAATGTTAGATTGATTGAAAAAAAAGTAATTTTCCTTCTAAAATAAGGACATTTCAAAGTGAGCCCAAACTTTTGAACGTCAACGTCACAGTGACAAAATGTGCAAAACCCACAGAAGTCGTCCTGACAACTGTTGCTGATAAAGCTGGTTTGGCATTTTTATCATGTTAGCCACAGCCTACAAACAGCATTGCCAATACATGGACGCCTTGTTTACATTTTTAACCAATGGTATATCAGACATTTGATCCACATCTCAGGACATTAGAATATATCCTGTGTTCCAGTGCAACTCAAAAAAACCAGGACAACTAAGCGCATCGGACAGTCTGGATTTTAGATACCCTGCCTGACGTCCTAAATCCAGACGTATGGCCAACCCCTGATTGTTTTTGTAGTTAACCGTGGGGGATTTGACATGAAAAAAAAATGTGGAGGATAAAGAGGTAGAAAATCTGTAAAATTGTAAGGAGACGAGGTTGTCATTTTGAGTCCAACTGGTTTCCATACATTAGACCCTGCTTCACACACACACACGCACGCACACACACACACACACACACACACACACACACACACACACACACACACACACACACACACACACACACACACACACACACACACACACACACACACACACACATGCGACCAGGTCCTCGTGTCTGTGGAGGATCAGATGATCACAGACTATCAGCTTGTAGCCATCTTGATGCCATACTCTTTGTTTGTCAATGGCTACAACAAACGGCCCAGTGTCATGATGACGTCAATTTGGCCTCGACCGAGGGCTAATCAGGGTTTTTTCTCTCCTCTTTCTCTCTCTCCCTCTCTCTATCTCTCTCTCTCTCTCTCTCTCTCTCCCTCTCTCCCTCTCTCTTTGTTGTTTCATGAAGCTTGTAAAAGGCTTACAATTTAGCAAGAAAGTGATTTACTCTTGCCTGGCACGCTCTAAAATTCCTCTCTGTATTCCTCCTCACATGTGTAGATTGTTTACGGAGAAGAGGAATTCTAGAGGGATGGCGGTCCGCAAGGGGCTTGGTTGCTATGGTTACTAACCCCTGAGCTGGGTTGCATTTAGCAGGAAGGAAGCTAAATTATTTGCAGACAGAAGAGTAAGCTCACGCTCATGTCAGTCTGGAGAGGTTTTTTTTGTTTTTCTTTTCTTCAGAGTCTAATATTGAATTATGAATCAGATTAAATCTCAAACTTTAGTTTTTTTGCTGTTCTGCTGCTGCATCACTGTCTTGTGTTTTAACTGCATTTGTCTGTGTGATTGTGAGCCGCACGGCTCGGAACCTGAAGGACAAATGTAGATGAAATGTTCCAGGGTACGGTCATAGGTTATTGCCTCAAGGAAGAAATGTTGTCAAACTTGCAAAACAGGCCCTGAGCTGATGTTTGTGCTCTCTGGGTGCTTTCTCCAATTACTGTTAGGTGATGAAAGGTGATTAATAATTAAATAAAGGTCTACTTCTACGTCAATTTTTAAGCTGACTTCACTTTTGCAGCACTGTTGACATGCAGCAAAAAGACCCGGGTTCATGACCCAGTCAGAATAGTGGCCTTTCTGCATGACGTTGGCATGTTCTCCCCGTGTGTGCGTGGGTTTTCCCCCGATGACTCCATTTTCCTCCAACAGTCCAAACACGACAAGCCTTTTAAACATTTAATTGCCAAGTTTTTGCAGATATCTGTGACGTCGTTCTTAAGGCCACATTATACTTCTCCGACTGCGTATGCGTTATCCGTCTGCGTCACCACGGAGACGCCTCGAGCCTTTACACTTCTGCGTCGTGGTGACGGACACGCGCTGCAATTTCCCGCCCGATCAGTGGGGGTCGCTGCGCAAGGTTGTTGTGCTTCTGGCTACAGTGAGCAATGGCGTCCGAGAGAGAAAGAGAGAGAAAGACTGTTGTTGTTGAAACAGTGGCCGTTTCTCACTTTTCTGTGTCACGGAACGCAGTTTTAAGATAATTTGAGGCGAGAAATTGGCCATTTAGAGTCTAAACATGTGCTGTGTGTGTTAAGATATGACGTATTTATAGTTTGGCAGCGACGTTATCGGCGGGGATGAGCTCCACCTCTGTGGACGCTCGGTGCTCACTGTGAGCCGGCACAGAGCAGTGTTAGCTCGGCCTGTCCTGAGGACCAATCGCAGCTCTTGCCGTCTCCGTTGTCCCTTGACGGAGTGACGGACACTTAAAAAATATTTCGTGCAGACGGAGACGACGTAGAGGCTCTTCGACAGGTTCTGCGTCGACGCAGAGTCTCTGCGTAACCTACGCAGAGCACTTTACGCAGAAGTATAAATTGGGCTTTACTAGTAAAAGCTAACAGTTACAAGATATATGCAATTCACGTGTATGGATTTCCACAATGTCATTATGACGAGTCACAATTAGGGCCACACGGTTAGCGGTGGTTAGCACTCTTGCCTTTGCAGCAAGAAGATCCAACAAGGGCACAAGGGCCTTTCTGCACGGAGTTTGCATGGGTTTTCTCTGGGTTCTCTGAATTGGTCACACTGAATTGACCGTAGGTGTGAATGTGTGAGTGAATGATTGTTTGTCTCTATATGTGGCCCAGCGGTACCCCGCCTATCGCCCTATGTCAGCTGAGATAGGCCCTGCACCCCAACGGAGGATAAAGCAGTAGATAATGGATGGACAATTGTGACTAAGCGATTTTGAATAAATCTCTCAACTGCGATGATCATTTTTATTCATTCGTCGTTTGGTTCGTTTGAAAAAACAGGGTTTAAAAATAATCACTGTGTGATATTTGTGCAGATAATAAGACGTGTGTAGATCAAGACAGTGATTGATCTAAAATTATATTTTCACGCCTTTCACTGCCTTTTGAAAATCTACAACTTGATTCTGACTATCTGATCTAGGAACATTTAGATATCTCCATTTGACGAGACTTGGTCTTGAATTAGGACTATAGGGGGCAACAGTGAAACATGTCTTTCAACTTGAAGGTTGTGGGTTTGTCCGTCCAGGGAGTGGATCCTTCACCTGTGGTTCT